>NC_135313.1:45441886-45787719 GCF_048772815.1 Callospermophilus lateralis
TTGCTTATAATAAATTTTCTATGATACAAGAGTTTTTGAGACATCTCAAATGTTAAGTTGTAGGTTTCTACTTCATACTTCTGAAAAGGGGGTATTTTTTTTCTTTGTTTTTCTTATTCACTCTGGAATTGACCATGAAATATAGTTTTCAGTCCATATGCTAAGGGGAAAATTTGAAGAGTAATCAGTGAAATCCACAGTGCATGCAGCTCTCACATATTTTTGGTACTTTTTGCCACTTTCATATGTAAGAATATAATTTCTGTTCATTTATATTTTCTTGCAAAAATCTTATTTTCATATAATTAAGGAAGTCAATATAAACTGAGCAGATCTGATATAGGAAATAAAATGCAGTTTCAATGGGCTTCATCAGTTATCAAACAACATTCATATTACTGTAGATAAACTTAGAGACATTAAGAACAAACATTGTGGTCTTAATTTAAGTCATAATGAACTTTATCTTTAAGAAAAACAACTTTCTTTATGTCATAGTTTGCTATTGAAAACACATTATGGCAGGCAGTGGTGAGTGTCAGGCCATTTAAGAGAGCCCACAACTCTTTCATTGAAATGTTGACTGACCCAGGCTCCCTTTCCAATGTTTCACCAAAAGGAAAAAAAAAAAAAAAAAAAAAAAAAAGATGCTGAATCTTTTCTCTAGAACAAATACAAATTTTTCTCATAAATATAATAGGATTAATATGTTTCTAAAATTAAGGAAAAATTACCATACTCTTAGTAAAAGTTTTTGTATAGATTTTGATTGACTTTAATTTAAATGTTCATATTATCTTTTTTTTAATTGGTACCAGGAATTGAACTCAGGGCACTTAACCACTGAGCCACATCCCCAGCCCTAGTTTTGTATTTTATTTAGAGACAGAGTCTTACATAGTTGCTTAGCAGCCTTGCATTTACTGAGGCTGGCTTTGAACTTGTGATCTTCTGGGATTACAGGCATGTGCCACCATGTCCAGCCTCATACATCTTTTATTGAATGAAATATGTGCTTTGCCTTGGATTAAACAATAAATCCAGACAGAGGGTAAGAGGAAATATTCTATATCATATTACTATAAAGATACAAAACATACAGGTATTTAGTAATTTTAAATCACATGAGTCCTAAAGAGCAAATAGCCATTGGTTTTGGGAATCCTCTGAAGTGTGTGCAATCTAAGCATATTCGGAACACATGCCTGGTAATCAGGGACATTCTTGCTTCTTTGCCTCTATAGCAGCAGCCACACACTGAGAAGTCTTCTGAAGCTGCTGTATGAATCCTCTCCTATCTGGCTACCTCATTGAATTTGTGTCCATACAGTTAAGAACATATGCTTTCTTTATTATTTGTGTCTACCCTGTCAATGCCAATATGTATATGTAAGAGCCTCTCACAGTTGTTTTCGATTGTGTTACTCAATAGAGGCATGAGCCTCAATCTTTAATTATCTCATGTTTGTGTCTTCTTGTTTGTTGTCCATTGTCTACAGGATCAGTGACATTTTTTTCTTTTTTCCATGGATATATCTGTATATCTCAGTAGAGTGGTAGATGTTCAACAAATGACTGTAGAATAGTATTTTAAATCATTCATGCAACTGCTCAAAGACAACTGAATTGAAGGAAAACATTTTGTAGATGAATGACACATTTTGATATGATATTTTAATGTAATAGTAGTACTTGTAAAACACCAATTGTTTTCCATTGCCTTAAAGATAAAATGCAAATTAATTAGCACTAAATAGGCATTTTATAAGCAAGGATGTGCCACCTTCTTGGTCCCGCTCAGGTCACAGCTGTTCCTTCAGAGCAAACTGAACAGTGTTTTCAGAGCACCTCAGCACTTCAAATCTTTGAACAGAGTTAGCTCTATTGGTAACATTATTCTTATTACCATTTCCAGATATTATTTATAGACAGAGGCTCACATAGTGTCATGCAAAGTTCAAACCAAAATTTTTCTCATTTTTAAAAACAATACTGCTTTCTCCAAGTGCAATTTATTACTGTTCACTGTGTGGTCTTCTGGTCTATTTTATTTGTCTTTTGGTCAGTTGACAGCTACTCTATCCTGGTACATAGTCAGCTCTCTTCACTATGATGGTAGCTGTGTTCCCACCTGCCTGTATCTGGGGCCCAACAGAGTACTTAACATGTCTTATATATCATATTTTGTTGAATGAAAACAATAAGCATCTTATTTTACCCCTTAGAATAGATATTAATTATTGATGTCTTTAGTATTTCCCTAAGTTCCCAATTGTCAGAACATAATAATGTCCCTTAATTTCTTATAACAGAAATTTTATGTTGGATTTTAGTAATTGAGGGTAGCAGGTTTGTAAAGGTGACAATGACCCAAAACAGTAATCTTTCATTTCTCACACACCATCTGGGACACCTTTCATAACAGCTTATCTCTAGAACATAGTGTTTGAATTGCACACAAATGTTATAACCATTTGAGAAATATTTGCAATTTCTCTAATGAAATTGAGATGAAGGAAGACTTTTTGTAGATGAAGAATACAGATTTTTAATGTAATATTTTAGTTTTTTTTCGATATTTACACTTGAGACATAACAATACTTAACAGATTAAGGAAAGAGCAATGTAAGTGATTTTTGGAGCATTTAGGGGGCAGCATTGAGGTTTCCTTATTATTTGAAAATACCTATGTACTTTTCACTGGGGAAAATTCCTGAGTTAAAATACCAGGATTTATTTCACAGATATTTTCTATTCTTCATCAATATCTCCTTTGTATTCTGAATGGATCACTTAGTTAGATATAGACAACATTTATCAGGAATTCCATATTGACCATTTTATCTTAGTGACTGAGAAAATGTTTTTCCATAGCATACTAGTTGAGAAACATTTATGGAGTACATTGCTTGATCTCCAATGTCATCAAAATGCCATATGTTAGATCTACTCCAAACTGCCATTTTGAAGGACATATTTTTAGTGGAAAAGTAATTTATAAAAACTTAAATCTCATTTCCAGAAAGTAATAATAAAAAAGTAATAATAAAATTATTTGCACAAACTGTGTTTCATGCCTGTAATCCCTGGGGCAGGAGGATCACAAGTTCAAAGCCAGTCTCGGTGACTTAGCAAGGCTCTGAGCAACTAACCTATACTCTGTCTCAAAATAAAAAATAAAAAGGGCTGGGGGTATGGCTCAATGTTTAAGCACCTCTGGATTCAATCCCTGGCACCAAAATAAATAAATAAGTAAGTAAATTAAATAAATAAATATTAATAATATTTGCAAAACTCTAAAAGAAAATTATTGTTTTTATCTGATTCCTAATATAACATTTCATTATTCAGTTACATGTTATGAGTTAAATGGTGTTCTCCATATCCTCCTAAGGAGAGAGATACCCAGTAACACAGAAAAACCCAAGGAGAAAAAGTATGTGACAACACAGACAGGCAAATTTTGTTGACTGCTACTGAAAGCTAGGAATGTACTCTAAATTTTCTCCATGACATTGTTCAGATTCTCTTGCTTCATATTTAAGGTCCAGTTACACAGCAACATATACCTGATCTCTGTTTCACTATTCTTTAATATGATTCTTCCACTCTCTAAGGAAGATTCTTCCCTAGATCCTTCAGAGAGAGAGTGTGTGACCCTGCTGACACCTTATTTCAAATGTCCAGACTGTAGGACCAAGGCAGAATCACTGCTTTTTTAAAGTCCCTCAGTTGTGGTCCTTTATTAAAGAAGCCCAAGCAAACTAATACAGTGCTCATGATCCAGGATGAAAATACTATTAATAAATTGTCTTATGTTTCAATTTCTTAAGAAAATTACACAGATAATTGTAATAAGTAGGTCATTTTGGATACTCTTTTGCCTGTACCTGCTTTAATGACAAATTCTGTTTCCTTCATATCCAAAAATATCCCATATATCCTTCTTCAAAATCATCAGTGGATAATGTGACTTTCAAGTGTCAGATGGCATATGAATAAAAAATTTATTTTGTGTGAGGCTAAGATAAAAAGAAATTTCTTTAAATTATCTCTTATCATGTTACAACACCTAACCTATCCTGCATGTTCCCCACTGTTATTCATAACTCTTCCACCAACCATCTTTCTCCTGCCTTACTCCTGCTGTAAGACCTTTCTGTCCTTGGCTTATCCTCTAGACTTCTGTCACCTCTTCCATCTCACTTTTCACAGATCTCCAATTTTTCTTACAATACTCAGTTTATTTCTGTCTCAACATTTCTCCTTTACTACACAAACATTAGCTCACTCTTAAAACACACTGTGTTCTAAAATGAAAAAGAGTGTGAGTAGCAGAATAGGAGATAGAGTGTAATTAATAAATGACCAAACTTTTTTAAAAGGCACCTGAGTTTAATAATATAAAATAATATTATTTTAGTTAATTATTACTTTAGTTAATAATAAGATATGATTGTATTCTCACACAGTACTTTTTACTGATGAGATTACATACTTTATATACAGAGATATGAAATATTGTGGTATTATGTATAATAAGAATTGTAATGCAAAAAAATAAATAAATACATATATGAAGACATGCATTGACATGAACAGTCTTTATATACAAAGATATGAAAAATTGTGCTCTGTATATGTAATAAGAATTGTAATGCATTCTGCTGTCATGTATTTAAAAAATAAAATAATTTAAAAAAAGAAACTTAAAAATATTCAAAAACTAACTGATAACCTATAAGTTAGACATTTTATGAAGATTATTAATACAGTTATAGTCCCTGGGCTAATTATTAAATCAAGGAAATTGCTTAATACACAGATATATTACTATGTACATTTTCCTATAATATTATATAAGTGGATTTATTTCCATTTCTCATCCTGCACTGAAAACTATCAATCTTCTGTATCTTTGGTAGAGTTGAAAAGAAATAACATATTGATAACTAATTTACACAAACTTGGTTATTTGGGAGTTTAACTTTCTAAAGTATATTGTTTATAATTATTTTTATGCTCCTGTTTATGTTTTTTTTTCAATTAAGTTGCATATTTTTGCCAATATCTTGTATTCTAGAGTCTTCAGACCTGAATTTCTATCTCTATCTATTAGAGAACTGAGTATTAATATTTTTATTCCTAAAGTGTGTAACTGTGAGACAATCCACCTTTTAAGTTTAGTATGAACAGCTTAATATCTACAGAGAATTATTACATAGTATAGTACAAATCCTTAGATATCATGAATGCTTTATCTTCAATGAAAAAGAATCATCAATGATGTAACAAATGAATGTCTAATTAAAACATTTGTTGTATTCTAGTAATTCATCAATTAAAATTTACTAATTACAGAAAGTAAGATATATTTCACTTACAAATCTTCATGGGATGGGAGTGTGGCTAAGAGTGGTTGCCTAGCATATGCAAGGGCCTACGTTTGATCCCTAACACTTAAAAGAGAAAAAGAAAAAAATCACAAAGCACCATCCTGCTTCAGTTGCGATTATTTTTGGACCCAAGTATATTATACTCATGTTCTTTCCTTTTCTCACTTTGTTAGTTCATCTAGAATGTCATTTGCAGTCCATTAACTATTTTGAAAATTCCATTGAATAATGTTCAGATTATTCTCTTTAATATTTTCCACTGCCATTCCATTCCTTTAGTTTCCATTAATTTTCATTATTCTACCTAAAACCTTTATAATTTCCTCAATAATATTTGTCTATTCTACCTTTACTTTATCCACCAACAATTCATTATTTTTTTTATCTCTTCTATAACAATGAATGTACTCTAAATTTTCTCCATGACATTGTTCAGATTCTCTTGCTTCATATTTAAGGTCCAGTTACACAGCAACATATACCTGATCTCTGTTTCACTATTCTTTAATATGATTCTTCCACTCTCTAAGGTCTACCACAAATTTCTTATCAAACAAGTGAATATAATTTTTAACATTAAGCTTTCTGAGAGCATTTCCTTTACTTGAAAATATTTTTTCCTTACTTAATAATAAATCTAATGTATCTACCCTTTCACAATTTCCCTTATATACAATAGTATTCACCAGAGAACATAGTTTTGTCTTACATATTGCAATTTGCTGAATGACTAGCAGGATGTCTGAAATCTCATAGGTCCTTAATAATTACAGGCTGAATACTCCATAATATCCTTTCAGGTCATGCTAAGATTTATTTACCTTCTGTTTATTTAAATTTTATGTTGCCGCAGCCTGGCTGGCTGGGCAAAATAGCTGGGGGATGAGTGACAAAGAACTTGTGAAGATTGATACAGCAGGAGCGGGAGCCGCTTTATTGTAGGACAGTAGAGGTATATATACATTACTGAATACACAGCTTATCTTAATTAACATAAACTAGATATAGCAGTCAACCAATAAGGAATCATCATCTTAATGATTACACACAGCTTAACTTAATTGACATAATCTAGACACAGCAGTCAGTCATTAAGGAATCTCTATCATCTCAATGGCTCTACTTCTCAAACCACGCCCTCTGGCAGGATGCCAGGAGCCATCTTGACTTGTCTGTGGCTCTCAACATTATATGACTTCTTTGTCTGTATCACTTCCTTCTGGGAATTTATGTATGCTGATTCCCCAGAGAAGCTCCATCTAGGCTGCCTTTTATGTTCTTGATTTGCATGTCCAACATTTGTGTACTCCTCTGCTGGGATCCAGGAGAAAGACAGACTTGAGAATATAGATACTGGGATCTAGGAGAAATACAGGTACTGAGAATCCTGGTTCCATTTTGTACATGAGTGTGTATGTTCACTGTAATCACTAGTAACAGAAGAAAAAATATGTTTTCAAATGACTCATCTATTTTGAAGAGTGAGAATATGAAGTAGGGATGTTGTTGAGTACTGTCAGGTATTTTCTTTTCTCTCGACTGATTGGCTTAATAGAACCAGCTTTTAACTTTCCTGTTCCCCAACTTAGAAGTGCATATGCAACACAGCTCAATTCTCTATATACTTTATGCAAGGAGGGTCAAATTAGCAATACTGTGATGTGAGCAGGTGGAAAACTCTAAAGTTTCACATTTCTCACAAAGGTATGTAGATTCAATATTTTCTTGCTTTATTTCTTCTTTTTTTAAGTTAAAACATTTAAAAATAAAACATATTGTATATAATAAAGATATACAACAAAAGCAAAAATGGTAAATATTTGAGGTGATAGTTTCAATAATTCATTTCACTGTAGTACCTGTTTAACTATGTATATCAAAATGTCATGATTGTATTTTTTAAAAATAAAACAACAGCTCATAACTACTGTTCAATTTTGTCTCATAAAATTCTAAAAGTGACTAAAGTTTGAGGGTGATAATTTGAAAGTCAAAATGTTGCTATTTAAATAAAAATATTTGTTAAGTTGAAGACTTCTTTGGATTGCCAATTTTTAGAAGAATTAGAAGATTATAAGAATAGTTCTTTTTTTTTCTTTCTACTTCCCCTGAATGTTAGATTATCTCATTCTGATCATTTCACAAAAGATCTAGAATTAATGATATCTTCAATAGGTAAAAGGATATGGCTCACTTATGCAGGATTGAAATCTTTTTAATGATCATTGCAATTTATCATTACTTCCCAGCAAATGCAATTTCTAAAATAGATATTTCTGTTGATATTGTTTCTGCATATTTAAATTATTATAGTTAAAATTCTGAGTTTCATGGGGCTAGTCACATTGCAAAATACCCAGAGAATACTTGGAAAATTATGAATGATAAATCAAGGCATTAGGGAACAGGGATCCCAAAGGAAGAAGATTTTGTGTTCTTTCTGTTGTCTCTATGCACCTTTGAGAAAATCTCTTAAACGGAATCATATCTATGTAGACATCTTGTTTGCTTAAAACAAAAATAATATAGGAACTTTCTTACAAATATATGTTTGGTATCCTATTTTCCTAAATGCCACATAATTTACTCCTTAATACAATGTCTCTTTTCCATTACTATAAATATAAATTCTTTTTCCTAATTGAAGTATTTTATAATCATTTTCATTTTCTTTCTTAATTGCTTAAGATCCAAAGAGACTCTACTTAACTAGAACTTCCACATGGAAGGAAAAGTGTCATAACTAGCATTTCAGCCTTCAAATACAACCCAATGTACTTCTGTCCCCCAGAATGATGATGGCACCTCATTTCCAACATCCCATTGAATAACGGACTGTTTTTTCTTTCTATTCTATATAATCATTCTTGTAGAAATTTCTTTTAAACGAATATGGATCACTTCATTTGTTGCTAGATATATGAAAAAAGACTCAATAGCTATTGATTTTTAAAAGCTATTGAAATAGTAATGACTGACTTCTAAGGGTGATTTTGTGGTTCAAAGAGAGTTTTAACAATCATCCAGGCCCATTAAATTCTAACACTAACAAGGAGTTTAACACCTTAAAGATAAACACACTTGAGTTTTGATTATCTTTGGTTGATATGGTCCTGATTAGCCTCTTTTGAATCATGACTTTATCCTCAAAATTTTAAAGGAAGAATATTCACACTCTTATACATTTTTTGTTATAGTTTCTTGTTATATGACTATTATGGTCACTTTTAGAAGTTACTTTTATAAGAACATTTTTAAAAAATGTGGTTCCCAGAAGTAAAATACACTATGAGTGATATAAGCAAAGCAAAATAGCCTTCTGGATTTAGTGAACTCTGGCTGATTCAAGGGAAATAAGAAAATCTGTTAAAGAAATACAGAGTAACTGAAAAGTCTAAGTGGCACCAGAAAACAAGAGAGAAATAATTTTAATAGAGCTTTTTTAGGAGTTGTCATCAGGTAAACTCTGTTTTATTTATTTTTTGTTTTTGAGTCACTGAGCTGGAGATTCAATAGCAATGACTGACAGTGCAGTCTGCATTCATTTGCCAATCCTCTTAGCTTGAAGAAGTAGTTCAGTCAAGAATTTTGGCAGTAATTTTGCAGGGATTTTTGTAAAAGGAATGGTTACCAAAGAATATTATCAAAGGAGAGGAAAGGAATGTTACAAAGGTGAAGACAAGTAATATCTGATTCAGGGAGCCCAGAATTCTTCAGCCATTTTACCTGTGACTAGGTGTTAAATCAGCCTGGCTTTCTGAGCAGGTCCAGTTGTCTTAAAATGTAGATGTTGATGGCAGACTACTGACTCCACTTCAGATGAAAATCCAGTGATCTAACCCTTTAATATTTATGTAAATTGTTCTTCCTTATTGTACATTGATCAGCTTTTTACCACTAAAAATACTGACACTAAACTTATAGGCAAATGTATATATAGAGATATGCATATAGACATATATATAATCATGTGGTTGGCTAAGAATCTAATATCATTACTCTATGCTTTTATAGCTTTCCTAAATCTTTTTCAATAAATATGCATTTTAAATTTTATGCTTTGTGGAATAGTAAAGCACCCTATAATTATATTTATATCTGTATATACATTTATGTCTCTGTGTATACACACACACACACACACACACACACACACACACACACATATATATATATATATATATATATATATATATATATTACATATTATTTCCAGAGATATTAATAGATATAAAATAAAAAGGATTTCATGAAAAAAATACTTGTGATGTGCTACATATTCTTCCTGGAGATCCATAATTTATATTTTCATATTAAAGTCTTTGCATATCACACTTTGCAAGTCAGATGAAATTGAATTTAATTCTACTTTACATGTTTTTAAATGTATGTGACTTTGGCCTAGTTATGCCATATGTTTAAACTTCCATTTTCTCAGCAATTAAATTCAACATCAATACCTTTAGTTTGAATAATAAGAGTACAGACTTAATCATATGGCTGTTTCAAATTTTGAATTTTGAACTTCATCTCTGTATGATTACCTTCCCACATCTTAATTTTTTCTTATGTATGTAACAGAAGTGAAACTATCAAGGTATTCTTGGGAGGATTAAATTACATGATTATATACAGATCTTAACACTGTTCCCGGCACATGTGTCTTTATTATCTGGTTACTACTATCCGTGTCCTTACTATTGAGCCATTTGGGATACTAAATGGATACTTAATGGATACATAAGTTCTTAGCAGGTGGGGTAACATATTAAAAGTTCATTGAGTCAGCAGATGATGCAGCAGTGGTAGATGAGGAGAAGGAACAGGAAATAATAGAAATGTTTCACTTATTGAAATCATTCCACATCAAACTTTTGCAACCATCCTATCTTGCACAGAAGTTTGGGGACACAATCAACTATTCGCAGATAAGCTGGAACAGCCACGAGGCTTTTATTTTTTGACATGAAGCTTGGTTGGAATTATCATGGTCCACCTCTGTGTGAATATGCCCGGGCCTTCTGGTCAGGCACCTGTCCTTGCCAGGTTCCTCATATTTCACAGGGGATGTTAATCTTACCTTCTGTTTCACTGATTGTTGTAGCATATGGCCCAGCACAAACTGGCAGTAAAGCATAGTTGCATTCCAAATGCTGGTTAGGGAGTGTGACCTTGACAGTGATGATTGATAAAAGTTGGGTTAAAAGAAATTATGTTGAGTACTTTTTAAATGATATATGTAAATTTCTCACTATATAAGTCAAATAAACTGCCTTTTAAGAAATTGAATCATGAACTTTGTTTATTCCTTCTCCCTCTTTCCGTATGGATTTTTCTTTTTAGTTATTTGAGCCATGAGTGCTTTGAAACTCATTCCCATATTCTAAGGTTATGTTTGAAGATAACGTTCAGCACATTTTTTAAGAGGATGAACAAAAATTATCTTGTGGTCTCTGTACCCAGAATATTTATATTATTCTGAGCCACAATTTATCTTCAACTCATGAACACTCTGCATCTTTTATTTGATCATGTGCAACTTTAGTTTTGGTTGCAAAAATATTCAAGCCAATTCTTTGCCACCTATTCTTTTTATAAATGTATTCATTTATATTACAGGCATTTTGTGTGATATGCTAACATTACTTCTGGCACTGTTATCTTTGATAAGCTAGTTTTGAAATTTCTATTATTTTAATATATTTATTTGACAAATAGATTGAATGTATAAGGTGCACAGCATGATAATTAGATATACATATGAACAGTGCAGTGATTACCACAGTCAAATTAATTACCACCTGTGGTGCATGTTAGATCCCCAGAACTTGTTCCCTTTATAACTGAAAGGTTGTATGCTTTGATCGACACCTCCCCATTTCCCCATTCCCTAGGTGATGGCAAACATTGTTCTATTCTCTGCTTCTATGAGTTCAAGTTTTTTAGATTTCACAAATAAGTGGGATTATAATTTTTATTTAAAAATATTTTATTGAAGTATTACATATGCATAGAAATATAATTCATAAATGCATAACTTAAGGAATTATATAACATTATAGAAATATCCCTGTGAAATCCCCACTCAGAATGAGAATTAAGGCAGTACCAGAACAGAAGGTGCCTAATGCCCTCCTTCTTTATTGCTATCATCTTCATCTTCAGCCCCAAACAGTATCCTGGTTTCTCACATCATAGTTAATTATTCCTGTTTCTGAAGAGCATGGAAATAGAACTATGATTGTACACTTCATATGATGATTATGACATTCATCTGTGCTATTTGTAAGTAGCAGTTCATTGACTTTTATAAAGTACATATTTTTCAAAAAAACCCCTCAAATCTCTTTATGTATTCTTCCATTGAAAGAATATGGTACCACGTACCTTTCTGTTAAATTGACCATTATATCATTGTTCCATTTTATTTCGAGTATTATGTTCTACTTTAAAGTTTGCTCTTTTGGAAAGCTTTCTCTTAATTAGTTTTGCATAATATTTGTTTTGTTTTGTTTATAATTTTCATCTTATCTGTGGTTTTCTTTTTCTTTTCTTTTCTTTCTTTTTTCTTTTTCTTTCTTTCTTTTTTCTTTTTTTTTTTTTTTTTTTTTTTTGGTACCCGTGATTGCATTCAGGGGAACTCCATCACTGAAGCCATATCCCCAGGCCTGTTTTATAATTTATTTAGAGATAGGGTCCCACTGAGTTGCTTAGAGCCTTCCTGTTGCTGAGCCTGGCTTTGAACTCTCTATTCTCCTGTCTCAGCTTCCTGAGCCTCTGGGATTATAGGCATGTGCTACCAAAGATGGCTTATCTGTGGTTTTCTTAGAATTGATATATACTTAGTTCAACATGTTCTGAATTTTTTTTATCTTGTATTTGCAATGCTTCAGTCCTTTACATTTTATTTAATTACACATTTTACATACACAGTAATAATTACACTTCTAAAATTTAACATGTTAAAAAAATTTTATCCATCTTCCCTAAATCCTCTTTTATTTGTTTACCTTTTTGTATTATTTGTATGTCACTTTATTTTTTTCTTTCTTTTAAAGGTTTCATTTTTTTCCATCCAAATGCAACCTCAAGTCACCAAGTCTAACTTATATGAGTACTTTGTTCACATCATAGATTATGCAGATATTAAAACTCTTCAATTACATTGAGTACCTTCTCAAAATTTATGCTAATATTTTTACTCTATGTTGACTCTATAATTTAAACTACATAAGATATTATGTTATTTTCATTTACTATTTACCTTTTTATTTCATTCTCTTTATCTCTGAATACTCAATGTTTTCATCTCAAAATATTTGTTTTCTGCAGCTGTCCTTTAGTTTTTCCATTAATATGTGGACACTGGTGAAAAAAAAAATTATAATTTGTTTGCTTAAAACAGCTTCTATTTTGCCTTTTTAAATTAAGGGTAGTTTTTGCTTTACATAATAGTCTATATTGGAAGTTGTTTTCTTGCATTTGAAGCTATTGTTGTATCTTGGTTTCTAATGTTCCTCTTGATAAATGACCTGGAGTTTCTTTCTTAGAAATTTATGTTTTCATCTTTTACATTCCTTTTAAGATGAAATGTCTAGGTATATTTAAGTGTTTAGATATATTTGTAGGTGAATTTATACTTGTTGGTTTTCATAACATTCCTGATGTCTGGCAACAGTTTTGGAAAATTTCTACCATTATATTTTAAAAGGTGCTCTATCTCATTCTGTACCTTATCTCTCAATCTCAAGTTTAACAATTGCAGTTCTCCACACCTGTCTCTTATGTGTCTTATCTTTGTTTTCCTATTTTCCATCTTTTATTTTAAGTAATTTCAAGTTAGAATCCTAAAGTTCCACATATTTTAAAATTTCTATTTCTTTTCTTAAATTCATTATTTAAACTTGTATATACAGTAGTTTAAATTTCATGTTTAATAACAATATGTATCTGCTTTTGGCAATTTCCCATGTTACCTTTTCCTTTTGATTTTTATCCAAGTATTGTCTTTTTCCACATCTAGTTAGTTTTATTTAATAGTGTTTATAATGTGTTAAAATTTTAGAGATAATGTGAATCTGCTTTTAAGATATCTTCTCTATGGAATTTATTGGTTTTTCCTGTTCTTTATTCAATTGAAAATTGAGATGATTCAAAGATAAGCCTTAGGTTTTTAAAGGGTTTGTCTGTTTCTGCTTTATCAGACAGTCAGGTATAGCTTTTCAAAGATTCCAAACAAAAATATTGGATGTCTCCCAGGGCTCTTTCTCTTTGGCAGAATTGAATTCTCAATTGCTGTCCCCTACAGAGATTTGTAGGGTCTAAAAGTAATACTCAGACATTTTGTATTCTTAGTTTCTTGGCAGTTACTTTTGCATTTGTGAATGCCTTAATGAAAAAAACAACATCTAATGTTAAGTTCAACTCTCTGGATTCTTCCCCATTGTGGTACCTTGGCCCTTACGTCTTAATGCTTTACGTCTTTAATGCTTCCTTCTAGTAGACTCTGTGTGTGTGTGTGTGTGTGTGTGTGTGTGTGTGTTGCATATTTTACATTTTTTTCCATATTTTCTAATTGGTCTAAGTAGGAAGATTGGTCTTAAATTTACATAGTTATTATTCCTAGTAGATAATACTCATCAATTTATATTCACTTAATAAAATTTTATTTAAGTCTTTTAGCTTCCTAAAATCCTTCTGGGATATTACTAGTATTTCCCATCTTGGTTATTAGTATACCTTAATCATCTATTTAGAGCATTTTCTAAGATGAGAATGGAGAAGCAAAATAGGAGTCCTAATACTCTTCTGTCTGGATTACCTATGTAGTGGCTCACTCTTTCTTTATTTTCTTCTGTCTCTGAGCATAGAATAATACCTAACAAAAAGGTTTTCCTCATGTTTTACTCCCACAATTTTTTTCTTACATTATCTGTCACTCTACTCTCTTGTCTTCACCCTGCTACCATTGTCTCTTTTCCATTTATTTTCTGTTGTCTCCTGTTCTGGAACATTTTCTTCTCTGGTTTGCTTCTTTACCAAGTTGAAAGTTCTTATGGAGGCCCTGGTTCAGTTTCTGAAACAATTATGCCGAATCAAAGAATTTTTTTAAAAAAGTTTTTTAAAATAACAATTATAAAACAGATCAATGAAGATCTATGAAAACACTATAAAGAATGTTTAAATTTTTTATATTTCACTTATTATATGGTCATAATGCAAATTTTGTTTCTCACAATCAGCAAACAGTTATTGAGGCTGACTCAAACAGTGTGAATGTCATTTGGAAGTCAAGGAACAAAGTTAAAGACCCTAACATTGAAAAACCCATATGTTGTGTGGAACTGGGGCTGGAGCTCAGTTATAGAACACTTGTTTAGCATGCATGAGAACTGTAAAAAAATAAAAGTAAATAAACAAATGAATGAATAAAAAGGAAAAGAAAGAAAATCATGTGATGTCAGCAACAGATATGTCCACAAATTTCTCGGAAGTTCTTAGGTAGGTATTGAATATGTCAACTGTCAGGGGAATGGAGAAGATGCAGAGGCTAACTGGACCTCAGAAGAGGATAAGGCTGTATAAAGACAGAAATATTGGAAGTTTCAAAGGAAAAATGCAGAGGAAATTTCCAGAGGCAAAGAGATATCACAGAACATGTTTAGAAAATTGTCAATGTAAAATTCCTCTGTGTGTGTGTGTGTGTGTGTGTGTGTGTAGAGGGTTGATGGTGGCCTATATGTATTTTTCTTGGAATATTAGATATTAGATAATGGAGAGCTATGGGTGAAATATTAGGACAGATCATACCACTGAATGCTGGAAGTGTCTGGGAAAACTGACAAATTTTAAGGTAAAACACCATAAAGCATTTTTTTAGAAATATAAATTTTCTATGATGTGATAAGTTGAAAATTACTCTTAAAATTCTGTAATGTTCTTTTTTAAAATTTATTGTGCAAGCCTAGCGATGATGAATGTTACCTTTCACAGCTACTTCAGACAGTTTAATGATATGATTAGTATCTCTAAATGTTTCCATCACTTTCACTTCACCTACCAGAACTTTCTTTTTTTGTGTTAGAATTGTTCTCAGGGACAGTTCTCAACTTTTGCTCACTCTTCAGAGATAAAATTGTCAGCAAAGAAACACCTGCACCTATCAGATTTTCTATTTTAAGTGGGATGAGAATTGTAACACTTATCTAGATTAAGGTTCTTACACATAGGATAAGGGGACTGGTATACAGGGCTTTTCAAGCAAACAATACCAATGTTATAGGTTTTGCATGGATTTGTAATAATATCCAATAAAATATTATATCAACTAAATGGTATCAGTTTTATTCAGTTCTAACATGCTTATTCAATGTGGGAGAAAGCAAAAAAGTAATTAAATGCTCAAAACCTGTAACCAATTTTATCCAGGTCATAGCCAGACCCCAGATGGATATACCATGTGAAGGAAATACAAATTATAAATCGCAAAACTTCCCAAGAGTAATTTATGGGATTTATTAAAGCCTGAAAGGGTTTTCTAATTCCCTCAGTACTTATATATGTATTAAGTCTCAGGTTGTTTAAGGGAAAACAATCTGTTTTTTGCATTTATTTATTCAAGAATTCTTGAAGTATTTAGTGTGATAAACTCTACTGAAGGCACTGTTTCAATACAGTGTTTCTGTTGTCATTAGCAAGTCATTTGACAGATATAACTATATGTCTTCCTTACTTGACCCTTACACTCATCATATATTATCTATGTGGATTTAATACCAACATATGACTTTTATTTTTTATTTATTTATTTGTACCAGGGTTTGACCTTGGGAGCGCTTCACTCCTAAGCCACATCCTTGGCCCTTATAAATATTTTATTTACAGACAGAGTTTCACTGGGTTGCTTAGGGTCTCCATAAACTGCTGAGGTTGGCTTTGAACATGCGATCCTCCTGCATCAGCTTCCCAAGCTGCTGGGATTATAGTTGTGTGCCACTGTGCCAAGCAAAACTTTTATTTTTTTGACTGTTCATTTTAAAACAATCAGAATGAGATTTATCTTTGAGATTTATCTTGAATAATGTTCCTTTAGAAATATTTTTTTACATTCCCAGTTAACTATGATCATTCCTTCTGTTAACTTATATGGCTATATAGCTGCCTCTGTATTTCAAAATTTTGGACATTTTCCTCCTATCATCTTGTATGATTAGCGTTTGTGTTTAGGAGCTTATACTGTTAAGATTAGATTCTCAGTGAAATGCACATACATGGTTTTAATACATACTCTCAAACATCCTTGCATGTTGAATTTATTGTGTGGAACTCAAACCCCAGAAATTTCTAAAGAAATTTAAGTTAATTTAATTATCTTTCAAATTAAAGTTCAGCATAAGTATTATGATATTCATTACTATATCCCTGCACATATTAGTTCTATAAGTTTTTAACTTGAGAGGTCTCAAGTTAAACTTTAGATGCAAAACAGAATATTTCAATATAAATAAAGTTATTTTAATAAAGAAATATAATGTTTTTGAATATTTTATAATACTTATAAAATTATAAGTAATATTTTATATATTAATATAATATTTTGAAGTATTTCACAAGTCACATAAGGTCATCAACTGTAAATGTCTCCTAACTTTAAATCTTATTTCATATTATTAACTGTATGAAATTACTTTTTTATTGTTCATTAAATTCTGACAGCCTTTAATTTTTCTGTGTCATCCTTCAAATTTTCCTCATTTTTTCTGCTTTTTATCACCAACAATAAAACCAATATAATCACTTGAAAAACAAAATCAAGGACAGCAGCTTATTAAGAGGAGGGACAGAGCATTGCCACATGATGTTAACCCACCTACTCTTGACTTAGAAAGCTTAGAAATTAAAGAAAAGCATTCATGTTCCTTAATCCCATTTATTGTCTTGTGAGTTTATTAGTTCCAAAGTGACTAGATTACTTTGATCTATTTTAAACTGTAGAACATTTTAAAGAATTATAATTATGGATATCTTCACTGTAATCTCAGAAAAATAATATGACTTAAAATTTTGAAGACATTGTGTGGGAGTAAAATTTTCAATTTAACCTCTGTGATTTATAAAACTACTTTAAATAACTATCTTCCTTTCTTGTCCAATTTCATCTTTTAATACCACATTACATATGAAGTTATAATCTCAGACAAAACAAAGTTATAATCCCAAAGTTTTAATCCCAGACAAACTTACTTATATCGAATATGACAGCTTTCAGGTTTCATTGACCTTCATGGAAAAAGTAAATTGAGCCTTAATGTTGTCGTTAGATTGTTAAGTTATAATTAGCAGCCTTATCACAAGACTCTTATCCTCTGTGTCAAACCCACAAACTTGAGCCTTAAGAAAGGAAAATAAGTTCCAAAATATGCAGACTCATACCCATTCAATTACTTTGAAATAGTATTTCAATAGGAAATTGTTCTGTGACATAATCATTTTGCTAACTTCATTTTTGTCCCTTGAAAATCTTTTAAAAACAAGCCATAGAATATACTCAGTAGCTTTAGTGAATACGCTCTATGAGAAAAGGCACTCTTCCCCAAGAGTTAATTAAAAATAGTTTTGTCTACTTATTCAAGGTCCTATCTCTGATATAAATTGATCAGGAAATTATTTTTCAACCAATGTTTAGATTATTTATTAGGTTTTATTTGATATCAGTTCTAATTTAGGTTTAAAAATTGATAAACATACAGTTCATTATTTATTCCTGGTTTCATTTCCACAAATATCTCTTTATTATAAGAAAAAAATGTTAAATTATAAATGTGGCTCTATCTTGTCAATTGAGGTAAAATGGAAATGGCAGAATAGTTTTTGAATATTACCTGAAAAAATTATTATAACAAAATGAAACACACACACACACACACACACACACACACACACACACACACACAGAGAGAGAGAGAGAGAGAGAGAGAGAGAGAGAAAGAGAGAGAGAAAGCTGCAATAAGTCTAGGCAATAAGGCATCTCCAAAAACCTACAAAATGAATAAGTGGCCTTATATCACCAGTATCATTAGCTGCATGTGAGATTAAATTGAAGATAAAAGAAAAAGAAAGCTTTATAAGACAGAGAATCTAGAAGTAATAGTAAGAACTTGTCACAAAGGCAATATGACAGCTATCTCCTGCAGAAAGTGACAAGAAAAATTTCAGGTATTTCAATTTGGCATTGAATGCAAAATATTGGAGGAAGATTAAGGATGCTGAGATGGCTCCAAATGTAAGGATCGCAGACACATCCATAAACTATATGTCTTGGAGAGTATCTGGGAATGTTCCCAAACACAACACCAAGGAATCCAAATAGAACAGAACAGAAACTCTAGAGTAAAGGAGAGAGAATTTTAGATACGAGAGAGAGAGAGAGAGAGAGAGAGAGAGAGAGAAGCAGATAACAGAAAAAAAAAGAAGTCCTGCAATGTCACTAGAAAGAGCAGACATATTTTTAAAAAGTAACTTATAATAATAAAAAAAGTAGTAAAGCTACAAAAGTAAGTATATAACAGCAGTTCTACTCCCTCTGAAGAAATATTCTAACATTTGCAGTAAAGAGAAATCAATTAAATATTAGCTACAGAAAAGGGTTGCTTTCAAATTGAATTTTAAAAGTGTTAAAAAACTATAATCCAAAAAAAACCCTGTTACTATTTACAAGGTTATTAGTGAGCTTTTTCTACTATTTGTTTCTCTTCCCTATCCCTTCATTTTGCGAGAGTTGTCTTATAAAAATCTGCCTATATAAATTGTCAGAATGCATAATAAATGTGAACTATTTTGTCATTCAAAAATCCTTAGCCTTGTGTTATTTGTACAGAGAAATATATTCAATGCCCAAGAGCAGTCATGATGCTGAAAATTCTTAAACATGTCATGGCTATTTGAAAATGTCTTGATAATAGACTAATGAGAAAGATATTCACTGATTTATTGCTTATTGATATGCAGCACTTTTCCTTTTGACACTCTGTCTGGGTCAATATAAATTCGTGTTTTCATGATAATTTTCCTGGGTATTTCCAGTACATTTGCCTTTTTGGCTTCTGGCACAACTTGTACCTGTTGAAATCTTTTCTTTTTAAGTGACTAGGTTTTTTTCTTCATATATGAAGAGGCTGTGTTTTCTCTCCCTATTTCAATAATTTTATCAAGACTGTCTTTTTATTATTTGAGCCAATTTCTCTTTAAAATATGTCCTCAGATTTTTTTTTGGAATATTTTCTGCTCATTGTTCAATGTTTCTTCTCTACCCCTTCCTTCAAGAAATTCCAAGTTTATTCATGTTGATCTTCTTTGCTTTCTTCCTATTGTTTTAATCTTTTTCTTCATTATTTTATTCTTAGCATTATTTTTCCCTTTCATTACATTGCCTTATTAAAGGTTTGATGCTTCTGTTTGTTCTTTGCTTTCTTTCCACTTTTCATAGATTCTGTTTTTCTCCAAGCCCTGTCAACTCTTTTTGATTCTCCTTCAGCCTCACTATGGCATTTTTGTATAACCCTATTTTTGTTTTTGAATTGTCATTCTTTGAGATTTTGTTACTTACATATTGTTTTAGCTAGTTTATAAATAATTGGTTACATCATGTGACCATTCATTTGTACTATTGTGACTACAATTTAAATTTAATTTTTTAAATTGTCAATTGACCTTTATTTGTATGCAGTGCTGAGAATCAAACCCAGTGCCTCACACATGCTAGTCAAGCACCATACCACTGAGTCACAACTCAAGCCAATACATTTTTTGATAATTTTGTTGGAAACAATAATAAACAAATACTGTGTGTAAAGCTAGAGATCCAAGTATCAGAGTGCAGTTCTCTAAACTCAAAATTATCAGTACTATGACATTACTGAATTCTATGAAATGAAAAAATTTAACTCTTTGGTCTTCACTAGTGAGTTTTAGACTGCCTTCATACCCAAAATAAACATAACTTGCATGAGAAAGCTTATTAATATAGATTCAAACTGAAATTGATCAATTACACTTGTGGCAATTTAATTTATTAAACAGAACACTCAAATGTCTACTATTTGAAAAGAGGATTTTTAAAATTGAACATGATAATTTTGTTTTATTAATTTGTAGTTAATGATAGGAGAAAATAAAGATTATTTTTTTCTTTTTGGTCATTGCCATTTCTAATATTTTCTTATTGCTGTATTGATTTTCTGCTTTCAATTGTATTGGTAAAACTTGCAATATCTAGAATTTTAACTAGGGTACCGGATTGCTTTTTACTTTCAATACATATTTTTTGCTTCTTGTGCATAATTTTAGATTATATTTAAATAATTACTTTAGAAATGTAATCTTAATACTTACCTAATTGTCCCCTTCTAGGAAACAGAAAGCAAATTGATATTTTAGTGTCTGATAATTTTTAAGGTGCTCCTATCTTAAAATCAGTTATCAAAATTAAGATATCCCATTTAATTCCAGAGTATGTAGCTTACAACTAGAAAACATTCTCTGACCATGAAAAAGTTTGGGAAAATATGACAAAGAAAAATGCATTAATGTCGGAAGATACTAATGTTGAGAGACCGTTAACTCAGGTTGCCAATACCATCATCACATAAGATCTTTGGCTTATGTGGTCTACAACCAAAGAAGAACTTGTTCTAATTTCTGATAATAAACTTAATTCTGCTTTCTTTTAATTTACACTTCATTTCCCGGTACATTGTAACACTTTTGGTAGCTACACTGTGATTGTGATTCAGAAGGGTAATTAAGTTTATAAGGTAAACTTCTTACCCTATAATCACCCTATTCTCACTCAGTATACTATGGAATCAAAAGATAAGACATTGATTCATAAACATAACAGGATCACCTTAACATTTCCTTTCTTCTAAATAGAGTAAGTAAAATTAAATGAAACAAGTAGCAGTGGATGTTTTTATCAAATAAGTCTAGAGTATAATATCTTTGTTCTTAGTACTCTGGGACTCTGAAACTCAGTTTTTATAGGAGATAATCCATAATAGAAAATCAGTTTATAAAATATTTTTCTTTTATAAGGGAGACTAGAGAGCTATATGAAAAGCACTAAATCAACTATAACATAATAATAGTAAGTTGCATGAAACATAAAGTCACATTATTAATGTAAAAGAACATTTTTTGAGTAAGTGTAGGCTTTACAATAAGCAAAAAGGAAGAGTGACACATTTATATAACCGAGCAAATAGTAGCAAATTATCAGGAGATTCTTTCTTCCTAATTTTAATCCCAGTCTCAATCTCACCAGCACAGGTTGAAAAGTTTAACCCATCTCTATTTGAATATTGGACTGATAAAGAACTGTTTAGTCAGCTTTTGCAGCAAACAAGAGACCTAACAAATCAATTGTCTTTTCTAATTTAAATTATAATTTTCCTGATGCTTGCCACCTTTTAGTGGATAGAGAGATATATACTACATATTGTATATATATATATATATATATATATATATATATATATATATATATATAGATTAATATAATACATGTTGTATTGATGATAAAACAGATGTACAATTTTTTAAATTATGTCCTAGACGTGTTGGATGTTATGTTAGGAGATTCTTAATTCTATTTACATCCTCTGTTTTAGGAGGCAATCACCCTACTTAAATGCAGTGTATAGGTTCTGACCCACTTTGATGAACTAGTTGTAACACGTGTGTGGCAAGAGTGAAGTCTTCCAAGTCGTGGACAAGCTCTTGAGGTCTCCTTCATTCTCACTGAGGCAACTGAATCTCCAGCTCAACACCAGCAAGTGCTACTTAGGCTGTCAAGTGCTGCTGGGTGGAAATTGCAGGGGAAACATGCATGTAGCTCACTTGCTGCCACTGGTAAGAGGACAGGGAGAGCAGGCTTTTTGTGTTACCATGCCAGTATCATGTGTTGTAGGATAGGGAATCTTTGCCCAGAATCCACCTATGCTGGTGCAGTTTAAACCAGGCTCACCACAGACTATAGTGTGGGTGGGACATTGCAGCTGCCTCTACAGATCTGATCTGCAGCCAATGGGTGGAGTTGGGAGACAATTTCCCCGACTAGGTTTCTGGCTGCTTGCCTTTTTCACTAGAGGGAGCAAGGTTTTGTGTGTATGTGTATGTGCACAGGCTAATTAGCTAGCTACTGGTTCAAGTTTGCTGATGTCTCCAATGCCCAGTTGAATATATATGACAAATTAAAGGAAAACTCACACAGTTGACCACACTGTAATTCCTCCCAACCTGATGTTTCTAAATAATCAACCTTCTTTTTTTTTAGCTTAAAGTCCTTTTATATTTGTTTAATTATTTGAAGAATATGTAAGAGAGAATATGTAAGAGATATGTAAGAGAGCAGAAATGAATATGTAAGAGAGCAGAAATGAATATGTAAGAGAGCAGGAAAGTTTGAGTCTATGCCATCTTGTCCCTGAATTGGAAGAACTGGCAATTCTCAACGGAGCAATCAAACTTAACTGTTTAAGGCATTGATCCTTAAAGCATATCTTTTATAAAACATAAAGTGAGATTATTCCTTTGTTCAAGTCATCTCCTGGGTCCTATTTCACCCACATTAAAAACCCTTGGCCCATAAATCTTTGATGATCCAGCTCTAACTTGCCTCCCCCTCTTCACTCTTTCTACTTCAGTGGTAGTCGCCTTCTGCCTCTGCACCTGACCCACCTCTACATCCTGAGCTCTGTACTCCCACCAGGCACTGTGTGGCGGCAGCCTCACCTCATTCAAGTCTGCTTACAGGTCACCTTCTCAATAGGTCTTCTTTAGCCACTCTCTATAAAATAATATTTGTTATCTTTTACTGAAGAGGGCCCTCTGAAATTTCCTGAGCTCTGCAATGTTAGCTCTGATTAAAAAAAAAAAAAAAAGAAGTCTTTTAAAACTGAAGATAAAATCTATATGGGCCTTCATCCTCTTTTACAACAAGAATTGCTTGAACAATTATATCAATAATACAGTTTATTTGTTGATGTACAAATTTATGATTGTTAAAACATAAATTCTTCTCTTTTAACATGTGTGTATTGGGAAAAGAAACATAGTAATTAAAATTATGAAATGAAGCACAATAAAACACAGTGAATGCTGATAATCCTGGTGGTGTTTCTTCAGCTATGCAGAGGTTATTTGTGGACTGCAGAGCTGTTTTAATATAGAGGATCCTCTTATCTCTGCCACAGCTTACCCTTACTCATTCCTTCACACAAAACCAGTCCCAATTTCCTGTAGCTTATTTATGAACCCTTTTATAAAGAATAGATAAATACTTGAGAATGAAATTACAGGTTAGAAAATTTATCATGCATTATTGTAAGATGTAATTTTAAAGTATCTCTAAACATATTTATTATAAAAATTTTCAGACTTTATTATAGAATGATATAAAAATCTTTGAATATTTATTAGCTATAAAATTTATCACACCTTATTATAAAATGATATCAAAACATCTATCCTTCTCCAATTTCCTCACCACACTCCTGGTTAATTCCTTAGCACATATTTCTTAGTCTACTGCAGTGGTCTCTACAAAGACTGTGCCACTGTTTTCTCTCAGTACTGTTTATAATATTAAATACAATGAATTTAAATAAAATTTTAATTCATAATTAAACTTTCAAAATACTTTGACATATTTTGTCCTTTTATTCTATAGAAACTCAGCTTATTTTTCACAAATATATTGAATATTTGCCTCTATTCTGTTACATTATTTTCCCTGTAATATCAAATTTCCTTTACTACAATATTTGTAACATCTTTGTTGTCATATCCATTACTGATCTTCCATTCATATTTTACATATCATTATACTATCTTGTGGTTTTAGTGATAATTTTACTATGAATATTTTAATTATAGTTAAACACTTCATTCCTAGTCAATAAAATCTTCGATCAAAGGTATTATTGAATTATTTATCTCTGCCATTCCCTCAGAATCTAATATGTCGTCTCCAACAGAAACTATATTTGAGAAACTTAATAATCATATTCTATTGAAATCTACACTTGCTTATTTTTTTAAACACTTAACATTTAAAACGTTTTTAAATGTTTAATTTTGTTTTAAATTACATAGTAAAAAAATTCCAAATAATGTGAAATTAGACAGAGGATTTTTAAAAAAGCATATCTTCTTGATTTTACTTTAGCTTAATACATACAAACATAAATAGGCATCTATACAAATACACATAAGCACACACATGCATATATACCATATGTGTGCATATTCATATATACACACACATATATACACACATATACCTTTTATATGAATTCTAGCTATGTAAGAAAAAATAAAATTCTACTATAAAATGTTTCTCCATGTCATATTGATATGATTTGTAGATAATTATGTTTTTTGTCTTCTGTGTTTTTACACAAATTGAAATAGTGTTTGAATAAGCATTTGGCATAGAAAATCCTGCCAACTTATTAACTCATTTTTTAAAATTTTTACTTTTTTTATTAGTGCATTACAGTTTTACATAATATTTGGATTAATTCTGACAGAATCATATGTGCATTGAATTTAATTTACTCCATTTCAGTCCATTTTCCCATTTCTCTCCCCTCTCCCCATCCCTATTCCCCTTCCTGTATTCTACTGGTCTACTTTTCAATCACTTATTTATTTATTTTTAATTGATACTTTATAGATATACATAAAGGTGAAATTCACTGTGGCAGATTTTTACACACACATGCATTGATAATATAATTTGTCAAATTCATTCGGCATTTTGATCTATTTTTCTCCTCCTTCTCACTCAGTTTCCTCCTACTACACTAATTTTTTTCTCTATAATTATGGTATTCAACATCCCCTCCCTTTTTGCCATTACTTTGATCTAGCTTCCACATATCAGAGAAAACATTTGAGTCTTGAGGTTTTGAACCTCTGCAATTTGTTTTCAAATTTAAAAAGAAAATTGTTAGGATATGGTCAAATATAAATAGAAGAAAAAATAATAGTCTAAAATTTCATATAATCACCTGTTTAGAAAAATTATGACATTATCCACCTTCATTTCATAGTATGTATTTGTCAGTTGGGGTAAAAGTACATACTAAAAAGCATACCTAATTAAGGTTCATCTAAATTTGAATTATAACTATTAAAAATAGCTCATATATCTTCATTTTCTCCTTAATTTACTTTAAGGCATAGAATTATCATTTGTGGGCTGTAGTTAGAAGAAAGCAATTTTTTAAATAACTCTTAATAGGAATTCTGTTAACTTTTTATAGGAGTTCCTTAAAGAGTTAATAATTATTAGCAGACCTACACTGAAATCCATGAGAATTTTTAAATTCATGACTATTTTAGAATAGATTTTGTCATAAATTTATCATATTTTATTATAAAATGACATAGCAATGAGTATGGCTAGAGATTGAGTATATGTAAATGTTTTTGTTATAGCCGGCCTACTGTTCTATGAAAGGAAGAATATAGCACATTTACTAATTGTCTTCTGGTTTATTCCAGAACTGAATGATTTCTTTGTTAAGTCTCTTTCTCTCATCAGAAGCTTCTGTTAACTATATATGCACATTAGAAAAACATACATAAAACACAAGTACATTTTTAAAATTTATATTTGTTAAGAAATTTCAAGTAAACTCTTCCCCTGATTAGAAAAGAATTTGAATCCTGTGGTTTTTATTCCTTAACATATTGTTATGGTTTGGATGAGGTATCCCCCAAAAGTTCCTGTGTTGATGTAGAAATATTCAGAGGTGAAATGATTGAATGATTGGGAGCTGTAACCTAATTGGTCTTTCCTACTTTGAATGCACTAATTGGGTACTAACTGTAGGCAGGTGGGGCATGGCTGATGTTGGCTCATGACTGAGGGCATAATCTGGAAGAGTTTATATTCCCTGTGGACCCTTCCCCTTTCTCTCTCTGCTTCCTGAATGCCATGAACATGAATGGAGCAGCACTTCTGTACCACTTCCTTATCATGTCTGTCTCACCATGGCCCTAGATCCCTGGAGTCAGTCCATGGGGGACTGCACTTCTGTGAGCTAAAATAAACTTTTCCTCCTCTAAGTTGTTCTTATCAGGTAATTTGTTCACAGCCATGAAAAAGCTGACTAACATATATATCTGGGTGCCCATAAACAAAAATTTTCTAATCTTTTGAAGCAAACTAATACTACCAACTCTGAAAAAATATGGAATGACCAATAAATACTGGATTATATAAAGTAAAATAGATTTTTGTAATAATGGAAAGTAGAGTTTTTAACATGAAAATAAAATTTATGAATGTCTAATGATGCATTCTATTCTCCAAATGCATTTAGCCAGAGAAACATTCACCTTTTATTGCTTTCTATGCACCCAACCATGATTCTATTGAACAAATATTTTCTGAAAAACTAGTTGCAGAAATGCTACCCTAGAAAAGTAATATTCCTTAAGTTAGTGAAGTTTATTGGTTTTGCTTTGTTTTATTATTCATTTTGGAAACCATAAGAAAGCCTTAAAGATATTTTTTCAGCAAGTAAATGTCTGTTAATGGTTAATCCTTTCTTCTTGCTTGCATGTCAAAATTGTATATATGATATCTAACTTATTAAACTATGATTTACATTGCATTTAAATGGTAAACTTTTTATAAAACTTTGATTTCTAATTCACATTTTGTTTCTCTTAATTCTGAAGAGGGCTCCCTAGCCTAATATTTATGTGCTTCTTGACCCTGTATTAAAAAGTTCAAAATAATCAAAACATTTTTGTGCTCTTATTCATTCCCCCAAGTTCTCAGATTTGAGGAGTCCTCAACCATCCCCTGTGGTTCTGGCAGAGCAAGAGGAAGAGTTGTCTTTGTGAAATAGCCTGGAAACTGCTCAATAAGGAAAGCCTGCTCTCTAGAAGAAAACACATCACTTAGTTTTGTCTCAACAGAAGGACTGAAATTCCTCTGACTCAGATCTTCTCTGGCCTTCCTGTTTCACCAAATCAGGCTGGAAATCACAGTCAGGAGGAGTGAGGAGTTTCAGTCAATTGATTAGAGCTCTGTAGCCCAGGAAGAGAAGAGAAGAAACTCAGGGATGGGAGGATTCCTTCATGGAGAAACACCTGTGAAGTTCACGGCACAAGGCACAGGCCAATGAAAACTCTGAGTTCATTTATTTATTTTTATCATTGTTGGGCACCAACCCCAGAGCTTCACATGCTTGGTAAGCTCCCAACTATTAATGCTACACTGACAGCCCAGAAAAAGACTGAGTACAGTCAGAGGATGACAGATCTTTCCACTCCCATATAACACCACATCAAGAGGACTCCCTTGTGTTAATAGTAGATGAAGCCTGACAGAACTGCAAAACACAGATGTCCCCTGAGTAGATATATTTTCTGAAGCCCCAGATCAACAGAGACAAATGTGAGGACAACAATGTGAGGCTTCTAATGTTTACAAATATAAGAAACATCAAAGAGAGCTCAGCTGCTACCCAAATTAACATAAATTACCCAAATTAACATAAATCTTTACACTAATGGCATATTTTCCTCAACCTGATACAACAGGTCTAGCTCCCAATTAAAAAAAAAATTGCAATGGATAATAAAGGCAAGATAAAACAGGAGACAAAGAAAGCATCAGAACTGGATATAGAAATAACATAGATACTGCAATCATCAGACAGAGGTTTAAATAGCTATCACTACTACTCTCAGTATTGTAATGGAAAAATGACAATTGTATGTAAGCAGAGAGATGAGAACTCTTAGGAAATAATTGAAAGTAAGTGGTATAAATTGCAATCATTGTAGCAGAAATGAAGAATGTCTTTGATGGAACATCAATAAGCACAAAATTGCTGAGGAAAGATTCACTGAGCTTGGAAGTTAGCTCAATAGACTCTTTTCAAGCTGAAATGAAAAAAGTAAAGGAATGAAGACCAAGCAACACACCATGAAATGTAAAATACAAAGAAATGTGAAGCGTACACATAATTGGAATACCACAAGAGAAGGAAGAAGGCAGCAGAAAACGTGATTGAAGTAATATTGACTGAAAACTTTCCAAATTAGTGACACACACCCAACTTCTGATCTAGAAAGCACAGAGAACAGGAAAAAAAAAATGCACCTGCATATATGTGTATGTGGTGTGGGCACATGCACACACCACACACACAAACACACTCTCTGAGACACAATCTAAATTCTAGAAATAAAAAAAAAATAGAAAATTTTGAAAGATGCAGAGAAAAACAACTTGTCTGCAAAAGAAGAAGTGAACTCACAAGATTAGAAATTGCACAAGGAAGAAGGGATCTGAGTATTTGAAGTGCTGAAAGAAAAAGGAAATGAAATAGATATAACCTGGAATCCCATATCTGGCAAAACTCTCTTTCAAAAGTGATAAGTGAATTCCCCAGAAAAAAAAGAAACTAAGCTAATTCATATCTGACAAACCAGATAAAGGGATCAAGTCTCTAAAGAAGCATATCAATATTACACGTGTATGCTCCTAACATGTCAAATATTAGTGGTTAAAAACTTAAAATAGAAAAAAGATAAATCAACTATTATACTTGGAAATATTAATATCCCTCTGTCTGTTACAGAGACCTAAGGTCAGAAAATCAGCAAAGATAAAGGCAATCTATGTAGCATCGTTAATTTACCTGGTTTATTTAATACTAGAGCAATGCTAGCTTCATGTATTGGATCAGGAAGTGTCCTCTGTTCTTTTTTTTTTTTTTTTCCTGAAAGAGAATATTGAGAATCGATAGTATTTCTTTTTTTGATGTTTGTTATAATTCATTATTAAAACCATCTAGGCTTGATGATGTCCATTTTGGGAAGGTTTCTAATTGTTCATTTGACTTCTACAATGAATTATGAAGGTGATCTGTTTTTCCTTTTGGTGCTGGTATTTGTTCAAGAAATTAATTTATTTCATCCATATTACTACCTTTGTGGGTATATATTTGCTCATATTATTCCTTTATTATCTTTGAATTTCCACAAGATTAGTAGAAATGATGTCCCTGTCATTTTTTTATATTAGGAGTTTATATCTTCCCTTTTCTTGGTTTAACTTAGCTCCAGTTTTCCTATCATCTTTGTATTTTTTGATAGATTTGGGTTTGCTATTATCCCAATATTTTTTATGTATTCATCATTATTGATTTCTGTTATTTTATTACCTCTTTTCTTCTTCCTTTGTTAGGTTTAATTTCTCTTCTTTGTCTAATTTCCAAAAGTACAATATTATGTTTTTGTGCTTCCTCTTTTTCTGAGAGAAGATTGAAAGTGAATGATATACTATAAGTTCATTGGGCAGAACTCTGCAATTGAACTATGTCTACAGTGTCAGCACCCCTCCCCTACAAACTAACCCTGTTCTGCTTTATTAATACTTTAATACATAGAATACAGGAGACAAAAATTCCAAACCAAAACTAGGCTCCAAGCAGAAACAGCTAGAGGGGCCAACAGGTCCCACTCAGGGACAAGTATTTCTAAATAAAATCAGAGTAAGATTTCAAAATGATGGCTTAGAAAAACTCAAGCTTATGGCAACTCTATAAGTGTGATTAAGTCAGAAGTTTTACAGTGACAAACTGAGAGGCATTGGTGGTTTAAACTAACACTTGAATTACATTGAACTTCATGGGATTACATGGAGAGGTAGACCAAAAGGACTAGCTTCAGCCTTTTTACTCAGACTTTAAAAACCAGGAGGGCTTGTAATGAGATCATCCAGGCACAGAAAGAAAACAATTGCCAAAGTTGTTCTATCCAGCAAATCCATCATTCAGAATTGAAGAAAAAATAAAGACTTTCTACAATAAAAACAAACTTTAAAACGTCTGTATAAATTCATGCATTTAGTGCTATAAATTCCAATTTAAGTACTATTGTCACTGCATCTCATGAATTTAAATAAATTGTTTTATTGCCATTTAGCCCAGATGTTTTGTCTTCAGACTTATTTGACCTATAGGCTATTTAGAATTGAATATAAAAATTTTCAACCCCTGGGAATTATTTAGCTACCAAAATATGATCTGCCTAGTGAAGATTACATGTGAATTTCAAAAAATATGTAGTTTCTATTGTTGTGTAAAGTGCTTTATAATGACAATTAGATTAAGCTAACTTCCCATTTCAGCTCAGGTATATAAATAATTCAGTTTGATTCAATTTACTTTCGCCATGTAGAACACGTCCTGAATCTTAACAAACTTAAAGAATAAAAAACTAACAAAATATATTCTCAGAAAACGATAAAATTTAAGTAACAGAAACCTAGGAAATCTTAGTACTATAAATATCTAACCATCTGTAAGTTAGTTTGGCAATTTCATTGTTCAATCTTTTCTGTCCAAATCCACTAGCTCCAGTTTCAAATGACCTCCTTAAAAAGAGAACAAAGCTCTTTTGTTTGTTTGTTTGTTTGTTTTTTTTAAACTTTTGGCACTCCTCCAGAATAGTGTTTGAAATTACTTAACACTGAATTTTAAAATCTCTTATTTATTTATTTTTATTTCTTTAAAGTTATGAGTCTATTTTCTTTTCTACCTTTAAGAAAAATACTTTTTAAAATAAGACTTATGCAATGTATGCTCTATTTTTTTTTCATCACTCATGATAATTTGGAAGTTTTAGAGTTAAGTAATTTAAACCAATCTCCTGCTGGTTTTTGACCATTTCTCTAAATAAGGTAACTTAAAAATTAACTGAAGTGGTGGATGAAAATTTGGCTATCAATAAAAATCAGTACAAGAAAAATTCAGAGTTCTCATATGTTATGGTTTAGATATTAGGAGTTCTCTAAAAGCTCATGCATGAGACAATGCAAGAATGTTTAGAAATGAAATGATTGGGTTATGAGAGTCTTAACCTAATCAGTGAATTAATCTCCTGATAGAAATAACTGGGTTGTTCCATAGGTAGATAGGGTATGGTTGGAGGAGGTGTGTCCCTGGAGGCCTGCCATTGGAATATATATTTTGTCCCTGAAGTGTGGAGATATCTCTCTCCCCCCCCCCCTCTCTCCTCCCCTCCCTGGTACCCTATCCTGAGCTGCTTTCCTCTACCACACCCCTCTGCATGATGGCCTGCTTCACCTTGGGCCCAGAATTAGGATCTATGGACTGAGACTTCTGAAACTGTGAGCCCCAAATAAACTTTTTCTCCCATAATATTGTTCTTGCCAGGTCTTTTGATTATAGTGGCAAAAAAACTGATTGAATCGTCTTGTAAAATTCTATCATTCTACCTGTAGTCGATTAGGGGGAAAAAAGTTCTTAATCCATAATCTCTAGCTATTTCTAAATCAAAATAACAGTTTAGCTTCTATGGATATTTTCTTCTGATCTCCTTGCAATGTAGTACTACTTTTTCTGAGAAATCAAAGAAGAGTAACAAATTTCAAAGTTAGGGGGAGGAGCTAATAGAAGAGAAGTACTTTAAGATGGAGGGAGAGAGCCAGGGAGAGTTGACAGTTTTGAGCAAGGTCATCCTTGAATTGGAATTTGCATTTGAGGCCTCACTATGCAAGTTATACAAGCTGTCTTTCTTTCTTTCTTCAGTTGATTTATAAGTGCTGCTGTGGGCAGTTACAGTTTATTTACAGCATGGAGTTATCTGACTCTAACATACTGCACTTGGCAATTAGAAGTCATCATGGACAGGGAAAACCACAGCGGGCCTGCTCCGGCCAGCACAAAATCCAGAGAACAGAAGGGGAAATGCAGGAAAGAATTCCTTAGGAATCTTAACAAAGAAATAATTATTCTGAACTGGGAGTAAAGACACTAGAATACAACATTACAAGTGTTTCTACTCCAGCCCTGGCCTCAACTACTCTGAGAGAATTTTGTAAAATTAGAGAATTTTGTACAAACAATTTTGTAAAATTAGACTTAGAAACTAATTTGATTAATGCTCTAAACTTATTTTACTTTTTAAAAAATTTGATACATCAAAAGGCCTACTTTAGTGACATGCTAGCTCCATCAAAAAATAGCCCATGCCCCCTGCCAGGAACATGCTCACTTGGGTCATCCAAGTCCCCCCTTGAAACCTATGTACCATTTGTGTCTCTTAAACCTCACCCCAGGGGCAAGTGATCCATACTCATGGATTTTCACCTTCTAGATTTCTGGGGTCTACCTCCTGAAGAAGAGTGACCAGGGCAGGGCAGCCCTCAAGTGGTGATGAGGAGTAAGAGCCCCTAGTAATCAAATTTTCCAGTACCACATTCCCCACTCCTGCTCCAAAGGTGTTAAACTACTTGCCTCAAATTTAGCACCCAGGACGGTTCCTTCCCTTAGAAAGCACATACACATACACCCATATAATTTTTGTTTTTATATTTAAATATAAAAATGCTACTTTGTATTGTGTTATAAATGAAGGACCAAGCACTAATAACTTTCTCTTTTCAGGTAGGGTTATATATCAGTTTACAAAGATTTGTGTTCCTGGGAACACATGTAGCACCAAGCAAGGAAAGTGCTGTAGCAGGAGACCAGGATATTTCCCTCCATGTATTAGGGTTTTCTAGAGGAACAGAATCAACAGCAAGTATTATTATAAAAAGGGCATTTGTTAGATTGGCCTCCATGACCAGAAGTTGCATAGTCCACAATGGCCATCTGCAGGCTGGGATCAGCAGTGGTTCCCTAGGCTTCTTAGACCAAAGGCTTCTGGAAACTCCCTGGAGAATCACTGGTAGAGTCTGCTTTGGAAGAGTGATGGAGCAAGAGCTTGATATCCTCAAAAGATCAAAGCAGCAACCAAAAACCTGTTCAAGAAGAGCTGAGCTTGCAGATGCTACTGCTTTCTTATTCTTCAAACTTATATTCCATCCAAGCTACCATCCTATTGGACAATGTTTCCCATGCTTAGGGAGGTTTTCCACTTTAGTTCACTATCCTACACGTTAGCCATTCCTAGACAGACCCTCACTGACACACCCAGAAGCCTCTTAATCACTGGCATGTCTTAATCCAATCAAGTTGACAATTCAAATTGACCATTACATTCAAGGGCCTCCGCCACCCAATTGTCTATAAAAAGTTGGTTATACCTTAAGAAATAGACCTTTCCACCACAAAGGGGAAATTCTAACCTAACCTCACAAGGGATCCTCCTTCAGCTACTTGAAGAAAAATTTTCTACTCCACAAATATGCTGGATCCCACAGCTATGCCTAACAGACAGGCACACCTGAGGGGGCATTGCTCAGCTTCTTCACTAGCACTGTAGAAAGCTTCAGGGATGGGAAAAAGAGTGGCTGGGTATGGAGAGAATAAGAACTTAATGCCTCTATCCTGGCCAAAGAAATAAAGATTAACTTGGCATGAGGAATTAAAAAAAAAAAGAGCTTGGTATTCTACTATTTGGGTTAGAACCTGGGCAAGCATGAAACTGAGAGGGTGAAGAGTTGGAGTGGGATAAGAATTAGGAGGGACTTGATGGTTGAGGTCTAGTCCTCTTAGTTTTTGTACTGGAAGTGCTCATCATAGTATAATTGAGAAGATAAATATGTAAGAAGGCTTCTGTCACTAAATAGGGGTTACACTTGATAGAGGGAAATTGTCTTCAAAGTAACCCTTCTGTTCCTGCCCTACAGTTCAGTGAATGTGGATGCAGGCACTGCAGTTGACCATGCCAGCAGAAAAGTGGTTGATGTTGGAGGTTTTTCAGAATCCATTTAGGTGTCAGCCATTGTCTCACCCTTCTTGGCATCATAGGAACAAATGTGGTACTAGTGCCACTTGCTTAGTTCCTCAATGACCTTCTCAATGTACTTCAGACCAGTCTCCTCCTTCATGACTTTGGTACTAAAGTTGGTAAGGCAGCCTGAATCATTCCAGCTCCAAGGAATGGGCTTGTGATCAAAGGTATGCATAACTCCAAAGTCTTCACAAACACGATGCAAGATGAAAAGGGCCAACCAGAGTTGATCTGCCAAATGGATTCCTTCAAAAGGTCCCGCCTGGAATTCTCACAGGGCAAGTATAACCTTAGCATTGGTCTTCATGATTGTGGCTTTATCATACAAGCCCAGGTTGTAGCCCAAATAGTGGAATATCAAGGTCTTTTTTTTTTTTTTTTTAAATTCCTGATGCCAAGTTAATCTTGCTTTCTTTGGCTAGGATAGAGGCCAAATCTTGCTTTCTTTGGCCAGGATAAAGGCCAAAATTGTGGCAGGGCAATAAGCCTCCACAATATCCACACCATAGATTTTGTTGGCTCCCACACCACAGTAATATGAACCTTGGGCATCATGAAAGCTATTGAAGGCCAACTGAAGGGGTGACAATCTGCTGCCACGAGAGTGTACTCCTGCTCCATACCAAAACAGGTGTACTGGTTGCTCACCACGCCCATTATCTGTTCACAAGTGCGCTTTAAATTGATCTCTCCAGGTTTTCATTATACTTGAAAACTTCAAAAAACACTAGCTTGTTGGGATCCTTAAGGAAGGGGTCCTGAAACATGTCATCAGGGACAAAATACATGTCATTATTGGAGCCTTCAGAATGAAAAGGACTAAAGTCATCAAAATTCAACTTGGGCAACTTTTCTTCACATTTGGGCTCACAGTCCAGGGTTCAGGTCTTGCTGCTAAGTCCTTCTCCAGTACCATCAATCTCAATATACACAGTTTGGATTTTCTCACCCAAGGCAGGGACATATAAATCTGCTTGATACATTTGTTCAAGTGGGAACTTGCTGGGTGGCCATGGTGGAAGGTGTTCTAAATGGTGGGCAGGTGGCCATTGGCTGTGAGAGCAAGTGATGAGGTAACTGTGCAGCTTGGTTGCTCAACACTTCTCCCATTCTCTTCTTTCTGTAAGCTGACTTTCTAATGCTTGTTGCTTTCTATACTGTTGATATTGAGCATCTCTTAAATATATTAGCTTATTAAAATTTGTCATGTTAAGATTTTCTGAAATCTCCATTATATGCTAAATTGAAAGTTTTGATATTTACCAAGGAGAATGCAAGGGTTATTTATAATGTATAACTTATATAGGAAGTAGAAATTCTTCTCAGGAGAGACTGAAAAACTGACATAGAAAAACCCATGTCATATAAACCACCCAAAGTGGATCAATGGGACATAGAAAATTTAAACAGATCAAAGTCAAGCAATGAAATTAAAGATTCTATCAAAAGACTACCAAACAAGAAAAGCACAGGACCAGATGGACTCTCAGCTGAGTTCTACAAGATCTTCAAAGAAGAACTTTCACCAATACCCCTTAAATTATTTCACGAAATTGAAAAGGAGAGAACCCTTCCAAACTTATTCTATGAAGGTAGAATTACTCTGATACCCAAAACCAAAAACCAAAGACTCATGGAAAAAAGAAAACTTCAGGCCAATATCCCTGATATGATAAACACACTGATGCAAAAATTCTCAGTAAAATACTGGCAATTTGCATACAAAGACATATTAAAAGTTAGTGCACCAAGGTCAACTGGGTTCATCCCAGGGATGTAATGTTGGTTCAACATATGGCAATCAATAAATGTAATTCAACATATCTATAGACTTACAGACAAGAATCACATGATTATATCAATAGATGCAGAAAAAACATTTGACAAAATTTCAGCATCCATTCATGCTCAAATCACTAGAAAGACTACAGATAGAAGAAACATAGCTTAATATTGTAAAAGCTATATATACTAAACCCAAGGCCATTCTAAATGTAGAAAAACTCAAAGCATTCCCTATAAAAACCAGAACAAGACAGGGATTCCCTCTTTTACCACTCCTATTTAACATAGTCCTCAAAACCTTAGCCAGAGCAATAAGACAAAAGAAAGAAATTAAAGGGATATGAATAGGAAAGGAAGAGCTCAAACTATCTCTATTTTCTACCACATGATTCTATATTTAGAAGATCACAAAACTCTTTAAAATGTACCTAGAACTCATACAGGAATTCAGCAAAATAGCAAGGTTTTAAATCAATACCAATAAATCAATTGCATTTCTATACTCAAAGATATATCAGCTGAAGAGAAATCAGGAAAACTATCCCATTCAAAATAGCCTTAAAAAATAAAATATTTGAGAATAGACCTAAAAAAAGAGGCTAAGGACCTACATAATGAAAACTACAGAACACTAAAGAAAGAAATTCAAGAAAATGTCAGAAAATGGAAAGATCTCCTATGTTCCTGGATAGGCATAATCAACATTATCAAAATGGCCATGCTACCAAAAGTGCTACACAAATTTGACACACTTTCTCTAAAGATTCCAATTATGTTCTTCACAGAAATAGAAAAAGTAATTATGAAATTCATTTGGAAAACAATGAGGACCAGAATAGCCAAAGCAATACTTAGTGCAAAAAGTCACAGTACCAGACCTTAAATTATACTATGAGCTACAATAACAAGAGCAGCATGGTATTAGCACCAAAACAAACATGAAGACCAATGGAAATGAATACAAGATACAGAGACACACCATATAAATACAGTTATCTCATTCTAGACAAAGGTGCCATAAACATACTCTGGAAAAAAAAAATAGCCTCTTCAACAAATGATGCTGAGAAAACTAAAAATTCATATGTAATAGAATAAAATTGAACCCCTACTTCTCACCCTGCACAAAACTCAACTCTAAGTGGATCAAAGAGCTAGGCATTCCTGGACCAAATTCCTCAACAGGACTCTTTAAATGCAAGAAGTAAAATCAAGAATCAATATGGGATGACATCAAACTGAAAAGCTTCTTCACAGCAAAGGAAACAAGAACATGTACAGAAATACTACAGATTGAGAGAAAATCTTCCCCACCAATATCTCAGATAAGGTATTAATTTCCAGGATATATAAAGAACTCAAAAAACTTAACATCAGAAAAATAGATAACCCAATCAATAAAAGGCAAACTAAGCAGGCCCTCACAGAAGAAGAAATACAAATCGTCAAAAAAATTACATGAAAAAAATGTTCAACATCACTAGCAATTAGAGAAATGCAATTAAAACTACACTGAGATTCCATCTCACTCCAGCCAGAATTACAACTAAAAAGAATACAAGTAACAATGTTGTAGAAGATGTGAGGCGAAAGGTACTCTCGTACATTGTTGGTGGGACTGCAAATTGTTGCAACCACTATGGAAAGCAGTATGAAGATTCCTCAGAAAACTTGGAATGAAACAACCATTTGACCCAGTTATACCATTTCTCAGTCTACACACAAAAGACTTAAAAACAGCATACTACAGTGATGCAGCCACATCTTTATAGTAGCTCAACTCACAATAGCTAAGCTATGGAAACAACCTAGTTGTCCTTCAATGAACGAATGGATAAAGAAAATGTGGTTCATATACACAATGGAATATCAGTCAGCCATAAAGAAGAATAGAATTATGGCATTTGCCAGTAAATGGATGGAACTGGAGAATATCATGCTAAGTGAGCCAACCCCATAAAACCCAAGGCCAAATGTTCTGATTTGTGAATGCTAACACAAAACAAGGGAGCATGGGGAGGGGAATAATAGAAATAATGGGACTGGATGGATGTAACAGAAGCAGGGAAGGGGAGAGAAATAGGAAGGACAGTAGAATTAGTTGGACATAACTTTCCTAGCTTTGTATTTGTATACATAACCAGGGTAACTCCCCACTATGTATAACCACAAGAGTATGAACCTAATATAAAAAGTTATAGTTTATGTATGTATAGTCTGCCAAAATATATTCTACTGTCATGTATAACTAAAAATAAATAAATAAATAAAACCCCATGTCAAACAAGAAAGAGGAACCAGAATTCATTGACTCTATAATAGAGTAAGTTTCTTCATAAATTAGCAAGTTAAGGAGTGTCCTCAGGAGGATGGTCCACAGGGGGATGAGATGCAAATTATTAGTAATCACAAAATTTCAACAGTTTTATGTACTTCTAGATGTTAATTCTCTACCACTGGATTGGAAATTATCAAGTTCACAGTTTGCACTCCCTGTGTAACACATCCTTATAATTTCAACAGAAACAAGGCATCCTAAGACAAAAGATAATTATCTCAACCAAATCAGCGCTACAGATAAAAACAATTTATTTCCATATATTAGGAGTAAATTAGGAGTTTGAATAAGTTATTTTATTTGGTTCACAAGTCAAATCACAATTTTGTTCTTTATCTCATAATGTCATCATAATGTTTTTATACTTGCTTTAGAAGATCAGTTACTCAGTTTGTCTTGAAATCACTGTTAATAATGCTACAATATCACAATATGTTGTAGGACTGATCAGTGTTCTAATTTTCACATTGTTCAAATAACCATCATGGTACCAGGGTTAACTGAGAAATGTGAGAGATCTTTCTGGGTGGATGAAAGTTTTTTTGTGTCAAGTAGGGTGTTGGTTACATGAAAGTAACATCAATTTTGCAAAAGTTGATTTATGATACCTTTAAGATTTGAGCATGTCATTATTTGTAACTTATACGGTAATAAAATAATTTTAATACTGATGTTGAGATACAGTTAATGAGTAATAGAGTATTGAGTGTGTTCTACGTTACCTACTTTTATGTCTTTTAACTTGGAGAAGAATTACTTTACAACAGAAGTATATTCAAAACAGGAAAGAAAAACATTATTATAAATAAATAATAAAAGCAAAGACACACCTGTGATGTAATTATCCGGTTGTTACTAGTAACATAACGTTAACATCTATGTCTCATTCTTGATGAAACCAATCTGAAAGCTTCATAATCCTGAAGATAAGTAATAATCATTGTCTTTAAAAAGTATTTTTAACATTCACTTGTATTTTAAGTCAAATTGTAGAGTCTCTATTAGAATATATCTCCAAAACCCATCTTCAAATCAATTTTTATTCAAAAAAGACATGTACAGAAATCATATCTTTAAAAAATCAGTTTGTGCTTCTGTTTTTTTCTCAAACCTCAAACATATTTGAGCATATTTTTATAGGACATGTATATTTCAGGGATTTACTGCTTTTGATCCTTCTTTTTGTATTTAAAGTGTACTCTCTTTTCATATCATTGAAAAGAAAAACTCATATATGCTTTTCTGAAAAAACTTTCATAGTTGACCATTTAAGTGCTTCCTTGATAAGGTTTTTCATATAAGTAGTATAATATTTTCTGTTAGGACATTTTCTACTGAAGATCACCAGTTTTGTTTTAGAATAGTTGCTTAAAATTTCAGTTAAACTAACTACAATAGTTCCTACACACATAAAAATCAGTGCATGATATGATGTCATCTAAATTAGCTGCCACATTATCATACAGGTTTTCTTTTCTCTTTTTTTCTTCTGTACTTCATGTTTTCAATAAATATTCCTTGGAAGTTCACAGCATAAGAACTCTCAAAGTGAACAACGGACAATGGTCTGGCCCTTTTACTCACTTAATTATCTCTCTCTCTCTCTCTCTCTCTCTCTCTCTCTTTCTCTCTCTCTTTCTATCTATGTATCTATGTATCTATGTATCTATCTATATATATATATATATACACACATACATATATGTATAAACAAACATACACACATATAATGTATTGCATTTAAAACTATATATATATATATACAAAAGTGTTCATGTGCATAATTGTACATTGTTTAATAACAAAATATTTAATTTTGTAGTGTGATTATAGTAGAAAAAGGTAATATCTGAATGATCTTAATATGCTCAAGTAAATTTCTATCACATAGTACTTATTATGGATAGAAAATTAATACATGCTATTTGATTATTATCAAATAGTTTCATATTTCAGTTGCTATCACAGGTTTTTAAATTATTCATTCCCTATAAATATTACTTTTTCTATGATGCTTACTTTTTGTTTGTGTTTTAATTTTTCTTATTAAGGTTTCAGAGCTTTGGGGCAGATGAGTGTTTTTCTGGATAAGAAATCTGTCTCTTTTTAAAGAAGATATATTCATCCATAATAGGGTATTGGGTGCCACTTCTTGGACAAAGCCCTAAGATTTCTGATGGCTGCATATTTTCTAAAAAGCTTGGAAAATGGGATTCTAATCAAAGAAGAGATCTATGAAAATGGACACTAATATTTGTAGTTTTAGAAGGTGATGCTTTTGGTCATATATATAATGTGACCTCTCTGAAAATTGCTGTACTTTGAAATACTCTTACAAGGAATAATTTCTCTCTTGTTATTTCAGTGTGTCATTCTTAATTTCATATTTCAAAGATTGATCACTTTGAAAAGACTATGGAATAATTCAACCTAAAGCCTTTTAAGTGCTAGATATGTTCACTGTGCCTATCTAAAGATGAGAGCAAAATATTAATTGTCTTCCAGATTTTTACTTTTAACTATGTCATTATATCAGGTAATCACCAGGCTAGCACAGGTTTTAAAATAAATTCACCAAGCTTTGAACGATCATTTTGCATATGGCAAAGCCCTTATTGATTATTGTCCCTTCCCCTGTCTTTGAGAAGTCATGTTCCTCTACTGTCACTTCACTTCTGCTACTTAGCTTTATATTGAATGATGGATCCTCCCTGCCTGCTGGAACACACAATTTGTTACTCAGAATCAGAAATCCCACTGAGAAAAATAACAGAATTTAAAAGTCACAAAGTTATGTGGGCTACTGTCTTATTTTATCACTGAGTAAAGTAGGGAACCATAGGGTTTGGATTTAATCCTAAGTGATTCAAATGACACAGGTGGTGAGGAAGACAGGATGAGGGCTCATGTCCATTGGTTCACAACTCCCTCCTCCTGTACTTTCACTTTTATCCAAAGTTAACACATACCTTCCACTTTATGCCCCTCATATTTCATTTATGAAACGGATGAACTCAAATAAGTCTACCTCATTACCCCATCTTGTTTCACATTTCATTCTTACATTCCCTGAATCCTATAGAATGGAAAAAGTAACTCAGGAGGTTGAGGCAGGAAGATTGAAAATTTGAGGCCAGTCTGGGCAACTTATTAAAACCCTGTCTTAAAATTAAAAAAAAAAAAAAAGCTAGAGATTTAGCTCAGTAGTAGAGCATACTTGAGTTTAATCCCCAGTATTAGCACAAGAACTAATCCTGCACGTTGATCTTGACCCAGCACTAAATTGCTATATGATTTAATGCAGCCATTACTTACTTACTGTGTTTTTTCTGCATTTCCATTTTTATTTTACTAATAGCTCATTTTTATTAGCAAACATATATTTTGATGAATGAAAAAGAAATAAGACATGCAATAAACCTAACATTTAGATTGTTATCCTAGACTACTGGTTAGTCAGCAGAAGCTTAAGAATAAAAAAATGGATGGATGACTTGGTGACAGCTGCATTTTGAAAAGTTCACTTACATTAAAATGAGAAGTTCAGTAAACTAGATAGGGACCCATTGTGGTACTTTACACAGGCTATAATGGTAGCTTTATTTTGTTAGTTTATGTTGATGGAGATGATCAGGCAGAACTTTAGGGAGTGAAATAGGAATTATAAAGTATTGGTCAGAGAATCCAGAGAGGTAGAGGTACTAATAATGATGCATAGGTTTATAACTTGCTGATATCTGATGGCTGTGTATTATATGAAAGATGCTTACTGAGATAGGAAAGGATGGATTATTATGGGGCCAAAGTTTTTTATGTTTTAGTTTTGGGCATGTTGAACTAAAGTTGAAGAGGCTAAACCTGCAAAAGTAATGGTTAAGAAGCAGCTAAAGAGGTAAAAGGGGATAATTCCAAGAAATTATTATATTTTAGTCTAGTAGGTATGTTTTAATACCATGCCAACTTTTTTGAATTTTTTTACAAGTAAGTTTGATTTAGAAGATTATACTAAATATTTTGCACTTTGCTATGTAGTATAGGGCTTGACAAATTTTTCTGCAGTTAGATAGCAGATATTTTAGGTTTGTCCATATAGTCTTTCTCAAAATTACACAATTTTTCCATTGTAGCAACCAAACACAATATGTGAACTAATGGGTATCCCTGTGTTCCAATAAAAAGTTTTCTGGATCCAGGCATCAAGCCAAAATTTATGTATCCCCAAACTAGTGTATAAAGCAGATGCTGCCAAGGTGGCTGGAAATGAATATGCAAAGAAAATCAAAGGCATTAAAAAACTATTTTTCCAAGAAGATGCTTAATATTAATATATGAAAAAAGAATCCTAGTAATTAAAATTTTTAATTTAACATTCTTTTGAATATGAAATAAATCAAAACTCTATAATTGCCCATACTATATAAATTTTCCAGAAGTATATAAATGAAGCAGATGTTTAAAGGCTCAAGTCTACACATGTAAGTGTAAATGGAGTGGTGTATTAGGGTCCTCTAGAGGAAGAGAACCTAAAGGAGGTATTATTTTTATTACTGTGCCTGATTTGTCAGTTAAGGACTTAAAATAAATGAAAATCTCATGTTGGATATCAAGATCCTTTGACTTTTGTCAGGTCCATTCAGGTGTATGTGCTGAGTATGACACCACCTCTGGTCAAACACCTGCAGCAGGGGTGGGGCCAGGTGCCCTTTGCTTGTAAGTCTTGTTCCTTTGGCCCCTGGGGCATTCACCTTAACTGACCACTTGCTTTGTAACAAATGCAACATATTCCTCCTGGTGTGTTTGAGCCATATTGCAAGCTCATTGCTCCCCAATGCCAACAGTCCATTCTAATTGACCACCTCTCCGGTATTGATGGGTAAGATGATAACATATACTTCCACATAGATTTTAGATGGTGCTGAAAGAAGAATGACTGTTCTATGTCTTATTTCCCTTGAACTCTGCCCAATGTGATAAAGCTAGAAAGAACAATGGACATTCATGAAGCATACATTCTCGGAATGAAGCAGTTCTGGTCTAAAGAGTACAAGGAGAGAGACAGTTGGACAATGTGTTGTCATAAATTTATACTGCAGTGCATGTTGACTCAAAGTTACATTCAAATTTTCTTTCATTCCCCAAATAAAGTGTGTTCTTGACAGATATGTATCATCATCAATTAAGCACAAGAATCTTTATAGTCCAGCATTCCTAGTGGCAAAATGGACAATGTGGCATCATGAGTATTGAATGAAAGTTTTCTCTACCAATTACTTTAAATCTTCATCAATAAGTTGCTATTATTAAAAGAGGTCTATGAGTTAAGTCATATAATTTTTAAGGGGAGTTCTTTATATGGACTAAAGAGCCCCATAAAATCACTTTCTTTGAGACTATACATACCGTAGGGAAACCCAGAGGAAGTGGCTGTTATGTAGGTAGGCAAAGAGATTTTTGAGATGTTGATAAAAACACAGCATGAGTATGGTCCAGAGAAAACAAGTTGTAAATGCAACTCAACTTCATATCTCTGCAATATTCAAGTTACTTGTGTAGATACTGGGGATGCTTGCTATTATTAGAAATTAGAAATTAGAAAATGGAGAAAAATGACAAAGTGGAACCAAATGAATGAAAAAAAAAAAATATATATATATATATATATATATATATATATATATATATATATATATATTACACATACATTTAAGTGTCTTGAGAAGAGTTTTATGTAAAGAAGAGTTTTATGGAAAAAATAAATAAAATTCATTTGAAAAAGTTCAAGTCAACAATAGGTAAGAAAAATCATTACACAAAAATAAGAAATACAATCATAGTATACCTTGGAAAACCTCCTTTAGAAATATTTACACAGTCAAAATCATTTAAATCATAAATAAACTTTTGAAAAAATGTGATATGGAAGAGGTAGAGATTAGGAGAGAAGGAAAATAGGGAAGAGAACACTCATCTTCTGTAGTAGAAAGTGATGAATAATGCCTAAAATTAAAAAAGAAATCACAGAATATCAGTGAAAACTTAATATCTAGAATTTTTGAGGTAAACAGAAGAGTTCAGTTGTCAATGTGATTGTTTCAGGAAAAGGGAAAAAAGTAATAAGGGATGATAAAAATATTTGTCAGAATTATTAGTCACAGATCAAGGTGAACTTTAAAATTTCTGTATTTACTAATTTGATAATATTCATATTTAGAAATTATTCTATAATCAAGAATTTGATTTTGACACAAATTTACTTTTTTTCTCAGTGTATACAGTTGTTTTTGCTTTATAAACTGTGTTTTCGCTTGATTTGTCTATGGCTAGACAGGGTAAGGTGAAAATAGGTATATTGTAAAACAAATATAATTTCCTAAAGTAACTGTGTAATCTACGTAATCAGATCAATCAATTCAATTTGTCATTAACTCACTATCCCAAGAACTGCATAAACCTAATTAGAATTGTTTTGTTGTTGTTGTTGTTGTTTCTGGTAAATATGGAAATGTCACAATAGCATGCTCTTGCCATCAGACGGCGCTAATTAACTGGTGCTTTTCTCCTAGATACCCTTCATATTTTAGGACCATCTCTGGCAAAGACATTAATGATCTTTTCATTTTTTGATATATCCTAATCCTTCTTTGATCTCTTTAATTCTTCAGATTTAACATCTGATGGTAAACTGACTTTTGTGGTTGTATTGTTGAGAAACTTTCTAAATCCCAAATTCTTAGATTAATAGGGCACGCTACATTTATCTTTAAACATATTTAAGTTTTGTGTTTTTAGCTTCACCTCACGAATCTCTTTCAGTTTTCCCTGGAATTTCATACTTATGAAATAGCCTTATTAATGTTGACTACAGCCACAAATTCCATGACTCATCTGGCTTTGTTGCAAATGCAACTCAATTTCATATCTCTGCAATATTCAAGTTACTTGTATAGATACTGGGGATGCTTGCATTTATTAGAAATTAGGAAATGGAGTTTTCAGGAACAAAAGCATTCCTCGAAACTTTTTTTTTTATTTGTACTTTTTAGATATAAACAACAGCAGAGTGTATTTTAACATATTATACATACATGGAGTATAACTTATTCTAATTAGGATCCTTATTCTAGTGGTGGTACATGATGTGGAGTTTCACTGGTGGTATATTCATATATGAACATAAGAAAGTTATGTCCCATTCATTTTGCTATCTTCCTAATTAATTTATTTCTAAGTGTGTGTGTGTGTGTTGACTACATTGATGTAAGGGTGCATGCATAGAGAAATGTATATCTATACAATCTAGATGCAACATCTCTCCCAAAAGGAACAAAAAAATGATAAAAGTTACACATAAAATTCAGAATTTGTAAAAGTTGCAATGGTAGATCAATTATTTATTTCCAAAAATACTGGAGAAAAGAGTTCTTTAAATGAAAATTTCCCCAGACTATTTAAAAACAAGAGCTTAAAGTGTTCACTTTTAAATATCCCTTTGTCTCTAGCATTTAGACTCAAAGGAATAATCTGGCCAAATTTTAAGAGAAGGTGTAAATGTGGCTTCATCACTAAAAACAACCTATCCTAATGTTATTTGGTAGTGTGTGTGTGTGTGGGGGGGGTTCATTTATGGTTAGTTTAAATCATTTCCACACTAAAGGAAATATCCAGGAGCATCCAGAGGCTCTCTTTATTTTCTCTTGTAACTATTTTTATTACTAGTCTAGAATCAAAACAGGTTCCTATGTGTGACTAATAACCCTCACCAAAATACTTTGTATCACCCTAATTGTTTGGGTGTTCTCATACACCTTGCCTTCAATTTGCCTATACTCATTTTCACTTGAACAAAGCTTCCCAGGGTGAATGTTCAATTCCAATTGAAGTTAATAGGCCTAATTCTGCTGCCTCTACCCAGATCCACTTGCCTGGTGATTGAATGTCAGCACCTTCGTAAAAAGAATCTGTGTGAATGTTGTGCTAAAGTCAAGTCTGTAATTAATATAGTTTGCAAACAGTGGAATTTAATTTCCAGATGTAGAGAGTCTACATTTTATCTGATAATCTAGACAAAGAAATAAATTCAAGAAAGGAACAGAATGAACCTCATTCTCACTTCTCTTTATAAAAGAGCACATAGCCTGGAGGATAAAATGGGGGTTCATGAAATTAAAATGCTGTAGGAAAAACAATTTTTATTCAAGTTTATGAGAAAATATCCTAAATACTTTTACCCCCTCTTTGCAATATACTTATTAGACAACAGTTATTTTATGCAAATATTAAATAGTGCTTCAATGCACATTAGATTGTATTATCTACTTTATTCCTCTAGGTGATATGGGCACTTTTTTTTTCCTCTTACATTCTAATTGTATATAAAACCACTTAATGCATTTTATATATACACAAGTGCTTCATATTATATTTAAAATCTTTGTTTTGAATTTAAACATCTGTTATTTATTTTCTGAAAGCATAATATGAATTTTTAAGTTGCATTCATAGCATGCAAACAAAATAAAATAATAGGCAAAAGGCCCCTGGCATTTATCATAAATATATATAAGCAAATATAAAGTAAGCCAAGTGTTTTTTTGTGACAAAATCTTTCTGAACTGTTGAACGGTATACTTTTTGATACTGTCACATTCCATTATATATTGAAGATTTTCATAAGATGGTCTCGAGTTAAGCAGAGGAAAGCTATTTGATTACATTCTGAAGCAAGTAGAATTAGTTTTTGCCTATGCTTGTGAACAAAAGAAAATTCTTCCAAAAAAATAAAATTGAAAGCCTTGCAATTTAGGAGACTTTGATCTTTCTTTTTACATTTTTTTTCACATGTTGATCATAAGCAGAATTTGAACATTGTTAACATTATGACTATCATCCCCTGGTCATCATTTGAAACAATGGGTTGGGCAATTCTAATATAACATCTTACAAAGACTTCATAAGTACCTCCTGAGATGGTAGTACAATCATCCACATTTCATTCATGTAAAAACTGGAGTCCAAAAAAGGGCATTTGCCATGTATAATGGCATAATTTACTGCGAACATACTTTATATACAGAGTTATGAAAAATTGTGCTGTGAATGAATAATTATGAATGTAATGCATTCCAATATTGTCATGTATGAAATAAATATATATTTTTTAAAAAGGGTATTTGCTAATCACCTTAGACCTGAATTCAACCTCACCTGATATAATTAATCTTTCTATTTTAAAGTCACTAAGAGAGGGAGGGAAGATGGCGACGAATGGAGTGCATCACCCCCAAGTACCGTGTCACTAAGTGGGTGAATGATGAGTTAGAACGGCCAAAAGCTATCTTGTTGGGAATTTCCAGTAAAATTGGGGTGCACCGAAACCTAGAGGAAGGATTTCCATCGCTCGAGGATCGGTTACTGGGGCTCAACTGCGAGTGATCTGTCCACCCGGAGATTCATGCTGCCTATTCAGCAGCCCGCCCCGCTGCTAGAGACTGTGGTGCACTGGGAAACAGTGTCCCTAGAAATGGCAAGCTAGCAACGCAGAGAAATGGCGCTGCTGATTCTGTAGGCTCCTGCCGGCTGTGCCCTCACTGTGCTCAGTGCTGAATTCTGGGTTTGAGACGGGGAAGGAAGCAGTCCAGTTCTGTCCTCCACACCAGTCAGCCCACCGAGGAAGCCAGTGGCCACCATCATGGAGAGCTGACATCACCATAGCCAGTTTTCGACAGATCGTAGCTCATTCAGTGATGGAATAGGTCTGTGACATTTAGACCATCTCCCATACAGTGGAGAAATCACGTAAAATCTCTCCCCGGCTTTCTGGGGGCGTGATTAACAGAATGAGTGTGAATAGAGGCGTGGGGGAAAGGTAAAGGCACCTGACCACCAACTCCTCCTTCCCACCAGTGGCAAAAACGAAACCGGTCTCACTAGCTCTCGGAGGAGGGGCTAGCGGAGGGAATCAAAACAATAAGATGCCGGTTCCCAAAAGCTATGCTCCTCTTCCAGGAAACTGTAGACCCAGAGTGTAGTTTGAACTGCCAAGAGGTATCACACTGGGAAAGGCCTGGCTGACAGGAGAAGCCAGGGGACTAGAAACCAGGAATAAACCTAAGCTAACTGTTTTTGAGAGACATCAGTGGGGGGAGGAGAGAGCGGCTTCACAGGGATTGTTTCATACAGCCAGAAGCCAAAATCTTGGCGTGGAAGGCACAGCACCACCTACTGGAAGCGAAGAAAATAGAAGCCTAATAGTGTCCCTTTTTTCTTTTTTTTTTTTTTTAATTTTTAAATTTTAATTTTTTTTCTTTTCTACAATTATACTATTATTTTTTTAAATGTAATTTTTATTTTACTGCATTTTATTATCTTTTTAAATTATCATTTCCTTTTCTTTTCTATTCTTTTCTCTTTCTTTCCTCTCTCCCTCTCTCTTTCTTGGTTTGCTTCCTTACCTTTTACCATCTTTCCTCTTAAGTAGGACCACCCAGATTACATACAACTTACTAAATGCAAATAGATGAATACTATGAATCAGTCCATAGTCCACTTAAGCCCTTAACTACCCCCAAGTACTCCTGTCTATTCTCTTATTAATATCCACCTGCATTTGAGCAACCCCCGAAAGAAGCTAACATATACTAACCTCCATACCATCAAAGCGCCCGACCTCAACATAAATCCTAAGTTCAAACCTCAATTCTATACATGCCATCAAATTCTGTAGGCCTTTAATAAAACTAATGAATTTACCTTAAATACAATTAAATCCAACATCTCTAAACATTGTCTCCCAACAAAAAGGAGAGATATTGGAAATATAAAAACCAAAACAAATTTAAAGAAGAAAACAGAAACACAGCAGTCAAACAGAGTTGGAAAGTAACGTGAGCACCATGAAAAAAACAAGGGAAAAAAGGATTACAAACAATGCAGGACAAGTTAAATTCACAGGAAAATCTAGAGTCTTCAGAAAAATGGACAGAGAAAGTACTCAAGGCATACCTAACCCAGATGGAACGGAATCTTAAAGAAGACATTAGACAGCAAGTCCAAACAATGAAAGTATACTTTGAAAACGAATTAAATAGGCAAATTCAAATGGCAAAGAAGGAGCTCTACCAGGAGATAGAGATTTAAAAAAAAAATCATACAGTAATCCTAGAAATGCAGGAAACCATAAACCAAATCAAAAACTCAAACGAGAATATTACAAATAGACTAGATCAAATAGAAGTCAGAATATCAGATAATGAAGACAAAGTGTATCTATCAACTTGAAAAGAATATAGTCAACACAAAAAGGATGCTAAGAAATCACCAGCAATCTATCCAAGAGATATGGGATGTCATTAAAAAACCAAACTTGAGAGTCATCGGGATAGAAGAAGGTATAGAGGTTCAAACCAAAGGAATGAACAATCTATTGAATGAAATAATCCTAGAAAACTTCCCAAATATAAAAGATGGAATGGATTGCCAAATCCTGGAAGCCTACAGGACTCCAAACATATAAAACCATAATAGACCAACTCCAAGACACATAATTATGAAGATATCCAACATACAGAACAAGGAGAGAATATTAGAAGCTACAAGAGAAAGAAGGCAGATTACATTCAGGGGTAAAACAATTAGGTTAAAGGCTGATTTTTCATCACAAACATTGAAAGCAAGAAGATCCTGGAACAACGTATTTAAAACGCTGAAAAATAATGGATTCCAACCAAGAATACTGTATCCAGCAAAATTAAGCTTCAGATTTGACAATGAAATTAAAATATTTCACGATAAACAAAAGTTAAAAGAATTCACGGCCAGAAAACCAGCACTGCAAGGCATTTTGAGCAAAACACTACAAGAAGAGGAATTGAAAAACAGCACCCAAAACTAACATTGGGAGGTAACTCAGTAAAGGGAAGAAAAAAAAACAACCAAAAAGGAAAAACGAGCCATATTAAAATAAATAAATAAATAAGCATTCTGGAAGTACAAACAATATATCAATAGTAACCTTAAACGTTAATGGCTTAAATTCACCAATCAAGAGACAAAGGCTAGTAACCTGGATTAAAAAAATAAATCCAACAATATACTGTCTTCAGGAGACTCATATGATAGGAAAAGACATACACAGGTTGAAAGTGAAAGGTTGGGAAAAATCATACCACTCACATGGTCCTCAGAACAAACAGGAGTGGCCATACTCATATCGAATAAAATCAACTTCAAACCTAAGTTAATCAAAAGGGATAAAGAAGGACACTATATACTGTTAAAAGGAACCATCCACCAACAAGACATAACAATTATCAATATGTATGCACCAAACAATGGTGCTGCAATGTTCATAAACAAACTCTCCTCAAGTTCAAGAGTCAAACAGATCACAACACAATAATTATCGGTGAGTTCAACACACCATTCTCTCCATTGGACAGTTCCACCAGACAAAAGCTGAATAAAGAAACTATAGACCTCAATAACACAATTAATAACCTAGACTTAACCGACATATATAGAATATATCAACCATCATCAAGTGGATACACATTCTTCTCAGCAGCACATGGATCCTTCTCAAAGATAAACCATATATTATGCCATAGGGCAACTCTTAGTAAATATAAAGGTGTGGAGATAATACCATGCATCTTATCTGATCATAATGGAATGAAACTGGAAATCAATGATAAAAGAAGGAAGGAAAAATCCTGCATCACCTGGAAAATGAACAATATGTTACTGAATGATCAATGGGTTACAGAAGACATAAAGGAGGAAATCAAAAACTTCTTAAAGATAAATGAAAATACAGACACAACATATCGGAATCTATGGGACACAATGAAAGCAGTTTTAAGAGGGAAATTTATTGCCTGGAGTTCATTCCTCAATAAAAGAAAAAAACCAACAAATAAATGAACTCACACTTCATCTCAAAACCCTAGAAAAGAAAGAGCAAAATAACAGCAAATGTAGTAGAAGGCAAGAAATAATTAAAATCAGAGCGGAAATCAATGAAATTGATACAAGAAAAACCATTGAAAAAATTGATAAAACTAAAAGTTGGTTCTTCGAAAAAATAAATAAGATCGACAGACCCTTAGCCATGCTAATGAAGAGAAGAAGAGAGAGAACTCACATTACCAATATATGGGATGACAAAGGCAATATCAAAACGGACACTACAGAAATACAGAAGATAATTAGAAATTATTTTGAAACCCTATATTCTAATAAAATAGAAGATAGTGAAGATATCGATAAATCTCTTAAGTCATATGATTTGCCCAGATTGAGTCAGGAAGATACACACATTTTAAACAGACAAATAACAAAGGAGGAAATAGAAGAAGCCATCAAAAGACTACCAATCAAGAAAAGCCCTGGACCAGATGGATATACAGCAGAGTTTTACAAAATCTTCAAAGAAGAATTAATACCAATACTTTTCAAGTTATTTCAAGAAATAGAAAGAGAAAGAGATCTTTCAAATTCATTCTATGAGGCCAAAATCACTCAGATCCCGAAACCAGACAAAGACAATTCAAAGAAAGAAAACTATAGACCAATATCTCTAATGAACATAGATGCAAAAATCCTCAATAAAATCCTGGCGAATCGAATACAAAAGCATATCAAAAAAATAGTGCACCATGATCAAGTAGGATTCATCCCTGGGATGCAAGGCTGGTTCAATATACGGAAATCAATAAATGTTATTCACCATATCAATAGACTTAAAGATAAGAACCACATGATTATCTCGATAGATGCAGAAAAAGCATTCCACAAAGTACAACATCCCTTTATGTTCAAAACACTAGAAAAACTAGGGATAACAGGATCTTACATCAACATCATAAAAGCTATATATGCTAAGCCTCAGGCTAGCATTATTATGAATGGAGAAAAACTGAAGGCATTCCCTCTAAAATCTGGAACAAGACAAGGATGCCCTCTCTCACCACTTCTATTCAATTTAGTTCTTGAAATACTAGCCAGAGCAATTAGACAGACAAAAAAATTAAAGGCATAAAAATAGGAAAAGAAGAACTTAAATTATCACTATTTGCGGATGATATGATACTATATCTAACAGACCCAAAAGGGTCTACAAGGAAACTACTAGAGTTAATAAATGAATTCAGCAAATTGGCAGGATATAAAATCAACACACATAAATCAAAGACATTCCTGTATATCAGCGACAAATCTTCTGAAATGGAAATGAGGACAACTCCATTCACAATATCCTCAAAAAAAATAAAATACTTGGGAATCAACCTAACAAAAGAGGTGAAAGATTTATACAATGAAAACTACAGAACCCTAAAGGGAGAAATAGAAGAAGACCTTATAAGATGGAAAAATATACCCTGTTCATGGATAGGAAGAACTAACATCATCAAAATGGCGATATAACCCAAAGTTCTCCATAGGTTTAATGCAATGCCAATCAAAATCCAAAGGGCATTTCTTGTAGAAATAGATAAAGCAATTATAAAATTCATATGGAAAAATAAAATACCCAGAATAGCAAAAGCAATTCTAAGCAGGAAGTGTGAGTCAGGCGGTATAGGGATACCAGATTTCGAATTATACTACAGAGCAATAGTAACAAAAACAGCATGGTACTGGTACCAAAACAGGTGGGCAGGCCAATGGTACAGAATAGAGGACACAGAGACCAATCCACAAAATTACAACTTTCTTATATTTGATAAAGGGACTAAAAGCATGCAATGGAGGAAGGATAGTATCTTCAACAAATGGTGCTGGGAAAACTGGAAATCCATATGCAACAAAATGAAACTGAATCCCTTTCTCTTGCCATGCACAAAAGTTAACTCAAAATGGATCAAAGAGCTTGATATCAAATCAGAGACTCTGCACCTGATAGAAGGAAAAGTTGGCTCCTATCTACATATTGTTGGGTCGAGCTCCAAATTCCTTAATAGGACACCCATAGCACAAGAGTTAATAACTAGAATCAACAAATGGGACTTACTCAAACTAAAAAGATTTTTCTCAGCAAGAGAAACAATAAGAGAGGTAAATAGGGAGCCTACATCCTGGGAACAAATTTTTACTCCTCACACTTCAGATAGAGCCCTAATATCCAGAGTATACAAAGAACTCAAAATATTAAACAATAAGATAACAAATAACCCAATCAACAAATGGGCCAAAGACCTGAACAGACACTTCTCAGAGGAGAACATACAATCAATCAACAAGTACATGAAAAAATGCTCACCATCTCTAGCAGTCAGAGAAATGCAAATCAAAACCACCCTAAGATACCATCTCACTCCAGTAAGATTGGCAGCCATTATGAAATCAAACAACAACAAGTGCTGGCAAGGATGTGGGGAAAAGGGTACTCTTGTACATTGCTGGTGGGACTGCAAATTGGTGCGGCCAATTTGGAAAGCAGTATGGAGATTCATGGGAAAGCTGGGAATGAAACCACCATTTGACCCAGCTATTGCCCTCTCGGACTATTCCCTGAAGACCTTAAAAGAGCGTACTACAGGGATACTGCCACATCGATGTTCATAGCAGCACAATTCAAATAGCTAGACTGTGGAACCAACCCAGATGCCCTTCAATAGATGAATGGATAAAAAAATGTGGCATTTATACACAATGGAGTATTACGCAGCAGTAAAAAATGACAAAATCATGGAGTTTGCAGGGAAATGGATGGCATTAGAGCAGATTATGCTAAGTGAAGCTAGCCAATCCCTAAAAAACAAATGCCAAATGTCTTCTTTGATATAATGAGAGCAACTAAGAACAGAGCAGGGAGGAAGAGCAGGAGGAAAAGACTAACATTAAACAGAGACATGAGGTGGGAGGGAAAGGGAGAGGAAAGGGAAATTGCATGGAAATGGAAGGAGACCCTCATTGTTATACAAAATTACATATAAGAGGTTGTGAGGGGAATGGGGAAAAAAAACAAGGAGAGAAATGAATTACAGTAGATGGGGTAGAGAGAGAAGATGGGAGGGGAGGGGAGGGGGATAATAGAGGATAGGAAAGGTAGCAGAATACAACAGTCACTAATATGGCATTATGTAAAAATGTGGATGTGTAACCAATGTGATTTTGCAATCTGTAATTGGGGTAAAAATGGGAGTTCATAACCCACTTGAATCTAATGTATGAAATATGATATGTCAAGAACTTTGTAATGTTTAGAACAACCAATAAAAAAAAAATAAAGTCACTAAAACATTAATTGAAACAAATACCAAATATAAATTATGGTGGCTTATAACGATTTTGGCTCTGAGTTAAATACTCAGGATAGATCCTGTAAACACTTTACTTAAAAATTTCTCTTTTTATCACCAGAAAGAAGTAAATTAAGTTCAGTATGACCTTGAAATCTTTCAGTGAACTGTCTCTAACTACCTTATCTTTCTGGGTCCTAATTCTCTAAATAATCTTCCATATTAGCATTCTCAAGAGAATCAGAAGCAATCGGATATAGACAAAAATATCTATGATTGTAAATGATTGGATCAAAAGATTCTGGAGACTCTGAACTCCCCAGATCTGAAGCAAGCAAGATGGACTCCCTGGAAAGTCAATGTGGTAGTTCCAGCCTGAGTCTGAGGGCCAGAGAACCCAAAGCTGCTGATGGTATGAATTCCAGTCCTAAGGACAGCCATCTTAAGACCCAAAAGCTGATATTTCAGTTTGAATGTAAAGGGAGAAAAAGACCCACATCCCAGCTCAAGCAGTCAGCAAAGAGGAACTCCCTCTTACTCAGCCCTTTTTGTTCCATTCAGATCTTGTTTGGATTTGGCCCACTCACTTTAAGAAAAGCAATTGGTTTTACCCAGTCTCTGAATTCAAATGACCTTATCCAGAAACACCCCCACAGGCCTACTCAGAGAATGCTTCTGTGATCCAATCAAGTTAACACATAAAATTTAGCATCATATCCTCCTTCCCTGAAAAGTTCTGATAGATACAGATCTTACTTATATGATGTAATTTGGGGTTCTATCCTGTTTTATGACATGTTTCATGAAAGCAGGACTTTGATCTGCTTCTATAATCCCTTTAAAATCAACATTTAGAGCAGTGCTTTAAAAATAGAGTGCACATTTGAAAATTGTTGTTGGATAAATATTGTTACAAGGGTATTTTGGATTCAGATGACAATCTCCTATTTTATAAAGTTATGCCTATATTAATACTGGCTTTGAACAATTTTATTAATTTTAAACATTTTCAGAAAACATAATTAAATATGATAGAATCAGAGAAAAGGGGACTTGTTTTGTTTTGATTTAGTCTAGATCAGTATTATAGAGAAAATGAGACAAGTTAGGCTCAGAAGTTTGAACTGGGTTTTGATAAGTTCAGAAAAATAGGAAACATATTCTAAAAAGGAGACAGAGTTTAAATAAATATTCATAGGAGGGAAAATATTGGAAAATAGGAGGGAGGAGATGTTGGTCAAATTTGAGCAAGTAAAGATATTTATAATTTTATGAAGAACAAAAGCAAGGCCAAAGAAAGTTTGTTCTTGAGGAGAAAATGTCTGAAGTTAGGATTTTAGGCATGGAACCATGCTTTAGAATCTGAACTGTTCAGTATTATCAGGATTTGACATTCACCTGCAGGGAAATGGGACCCATCAAAAGTCCTCCAAGAGGTTAATAGTCTAACATATGTAAAGTATAAGAAAGTTAATTTCACTGTGATACATAACTTGTAATGAAAAAGAGATTGTAGAAAGAAAATACATAGAAGGTGACTGATATTTTATTCACAACACATTCATTCTTCCATAAGGAGAAGCAATACCAATTATCTTCCAAATGAAAGGGTCTTTTTCAATGAAAGAAATACATTCATCTTTGAGGAGATTAACATATGGTAACAAACAAAATTTGGAGACTCCGTAAGCAGGAGCTCCCATATCTCTTCATGCCATTCCTGTTCAGCTATTCAGGGCACAGCATAGAATTTCCAGACTGAAGCTAAGAACAAGCACTGAGATACTCACTGTGAAATTGACATGTAAATTTTTACTTCCTGACAACAGCAACAATAAAAATTTCTTTGCATAGATTGTTGTTTGTAGCTTCCTATAATTAGACCGATGAAACCTATGAAGTTATTTTTCCTTCAGTACTTAAAATAAGTAATAAGTACTGAGTTAGTGTTGACTATAGTTTAAGGTGTAGGGATATCTGCTGTTTCCATTGTAAATATTGCTTTATTTTATAAAATCATAGCCATTTCCTGGTTATAAGACAACATTTTCCCTTCCTATCTCATTGCTCTGAAAAGTACCAGATGAACATTAAATTATAGTAGCTTAAAATAGCAAATAGTTAGCTTGCTCTTCAGCCTAAAAACAGATTAGGACCAAAAGCAGGATTGACAGAAGAGAGAATGAAAATGAAGAGGAAAACACAAAGATTTATCATTAAAACAAAATTTAGTGTGATTTTTTTTTAAAAAAAGTGATTGAAAACTCATTCTTTTATTCAAATACATAAACAAAAGACATATCAAAAGAGAAGCAATGACTTATTATTTTTATTCAAAATCATGGTAGAAAGACTTTGCACATGAATCTGCTGCCATGAGTCTAGCTACTGGGGAAAAGTCAGTCAGTTTCACATATTTGTCTAGAATTCAACGGAAAATTGGAATTCCAGTTATTGATAGGGATTTGTTTTGTGTTCTCAGATCTTGTGTTCTTGAAATTGACTTTCATAAAAATATTTATAAGAGAAATTTATTTTATCAATTTTCTTAGATTCCAGGCAAAACTGAAATGGTAAAATCATAGCAAAATTAGATAAAGAAAGCAGCACTCTCCCAAGAGGGAGAAAAATGGGTCTTTTCCCAGCAGAGAGCTATAGCTCATTTCCTTATGTGTAAGGTTTTATTGAAGAAGAGCGGTTTGTTGGACAGTTCCTTCCAAGCCTAACCTATGGGCTCTGGATTGACAGGCTACATTATTTAACAGCTTAAGGGCAACTCATGTTCATCTTGTCCTGACAGGTCCTAATTGGAGCTGGTTTTCAGAGTTTGTGGTTGGTGGACTCTGGGCTCAATCATCCTGCTTTTCCTAGGACTGGAATCTCAGTATGTTCAGGGTCCTGCTTAAAATATTTTAGAAATTAGGCCCTTTTGAGCAACATGCCCTTTCCCTTTGGTTCTTACTTCTGGAGTTTATCTGTCTTCCTCCTATTGTAAAAGGAATAGTTCATAAAGCTAAGAGCAGGAAAAAGTCCTGAAATAGTTATCTTGTCAGACCTTGTGGTAGCACTGAGGCAGGGCTGTTGATTAACTGATTTATTTTGAAGTAAGTATTTTTTAAAACCTCTGATCCACAGTGATGTATAATTGTTGCCTAATGCAAATTTTACATATTATGAAACAGGAAAATTGACTTTCATAAAAATACTTTAAAGAGAAATTTATTTTATCAATGTCTAACTTAGATTCACACTAAAGGGACAATGATTACAAACTACAAGGAAAATGGAAACATAAAATTTATTATAATGAAAATGGAAGATGATTTTTAAAAATTAAACAGGAATTTTCAATTAAATGATGCTTATTAACTTTGGTATATAGTATAGAAACCATGATTATATGACTAGAATTTTTGATTCACAGTCATGAAATCTAATTGAAATTATATCTTTCATATTCAAATATAAAATGTATACCTACGAAAACTCCTTAATTTGAAGCCTAAATCCTCAACTTTCAACATAAATTATTAAAAAGATACAGTATTCCTTGATTAAATAAGATTTTTCAGCATTAGCTATGCTGTTTTTTTTAAGGAAAAGAATAATGTACTCTATCACAACTGAAAAATTAATTTCAAAAGCACTTGAGTAAATAATTCATCATTTGTTAAAAAACAGCATGTCCTTAACTATTGCTTAAAAAGTTATTTTGCCTGTAAATAATTATACTTAAATTACTGATTTCTGGAAATACATTGACCATAAAAATCTTCCTTAAAATTTCCTCTGGGTTAAAAATTGTAAAAATTGTGTGTGTGTGTGTGTGTGTGTGTGTGTGTGTGTGTGTGTAAAATGTCTGAGACTTATGGTATCTTGTACAAAGAGAGGAGGAACTGGTCTTTTTTTTCCCCACTTTATCAGTTAAAAGTAGTGACATTGGTGAAGGAATAAAACGGGGTGTAGTTTAATTCCCTGCCTCTGTGGAATGGCAATGAGGCCCATGAAGGCATAAGGGATGCTGAAAAGACATCACAGATGACAAAGCTGCTGGCAGTGGGTGAAAGAGCAATTGCTGGTAAGAGATAAATCGTGTTCTAAGACCCAATTTATTCAGAATATCTTAGTATGTGGGAAGATGGAGGAGAAAGAAAAATAACAAGAAAGATAGCTTTGGAGGTGGTGCTGGTGACTGCCAGGGTCCAGCCCCAGCGGGGTCCAGGGAGTTCTGAAGGAGGAGTGGCGTCGGCGAAATGATGAGACAGGAGTCGTTCCGTTTGAGCAATCTCCAGAGAGAGAGCTAAAACTGTTTTCTCTGGGTCCCCTTTTTATTACAATTTTTCTCATCATTATAGATTCACAATACGTCATTGGTTATATAATTTAAAACTTTGCCAAGACATGACATTTCCTTAACCATGATTGAGAGCACACCGATCTACATTCTTCCAGGATATGACCCCCAGCCATACAATCATCAAAGTACAGAATCATCAATAAAACATGTCACCAATTTACATCCTTCAGATTTTCCCAAGATTTACTATTTTTCCCAAGATATGTTATTTCCTTATTAACTGATGCCAAACTACGTAACCAGACTCTAAGTCTCCTAGCCAATCATTAACCTAAAGTACACTTGTACTTTATTTCTAATTCAAAATTCCCATCTAAAAAAGTCCCTTTAAATCTTATATTTAAAATATCCTAAAGTTTATGAATCATCCTTAAAACATATCAGAAACCTATACAACTTAAAGACTTAAGAATTTCTAAACTTAAGAATCTAAATAAAATAATATTTTTAACATTATTCTAAAACTGTGTCTTATAAACCTATTTTAATTGATTCCTACATTTATTCTCATAAAACTGGTTGAGCTGCTTTCTCGAAGAGTTTCTTTGTTTCTCAGTCAAGGTACACTAGTTCTCAAAGAGTTTGTTTCTCAGTCAAGGTGCACTAGTTCTCAAAGAATTTGTTTTTCAGAGGATGATTGTTGTCCATTATTAGGTTTGTCCACAATGTACTGAGATAGAAGAATAGCCTTTTACTTTGTCCTTGATATGCTGAGGGGTGGGTAGAACGGCCTCCAAGGCATGAACTACCTGTTCTGTTCTAGCCATCTGAAATTTAATTTGTTTGGCATTTAACATACTCATGCCTCCTGTGAGAAACATAAGCATGAAAATGCAAAGTCCCAATTACATAAAAAAGGGTCTCATGGTTTCGGTTACCCACCAACCAGTGTGGCTTTGCCAGCATTCATCCTCACTGTGACCCTGTCAAGACAGTGGGAGAGCGGCTTTGCCAACACTTTTTCTCACTGTGACCCTGTCAAGACAGTGAGTGGGGGATCGCCTCCACCAGGTGACTACAGGGAGGATGCAGGACTACTTGGGAAACATGAATGAGGACGTGTACAGCATGCGGCAAGGGAGGGAGACCAGGGAAATGGAAGTGAGCGAAGAGGAAAATGTGATGCCCTCAAATCTATTGGCTCCTCCAAGCTAACCAGAACCTACATGTCTTCCATTCGTCATTTTTCACAGAGATTTTGGAGTTTGAGACAACAAATACTGCCCTTGCATTTATAATCATATTTAGGGTTATGATGATACCTGAGTCAGATATAAATTCAAGTTAGTAATATAGATAAAGTTCAAATGTGAACCACTCTGTAGTCTAAAAAAACGTCCACGTTGAAATATATAAAACATGTATGCTGGGGCTGGGTATGTAGCTCATATCAGGAATCATGTTAGGAATACCGCAATACATATTAATAAGAATTCTAAATAATAGCATTCTTTTATCTTTAGAAAATTAAGTGATTTTAATCTTTTTTGTTCCAGAAACATTACTTCAGTAAACAAGCAAAGAAAATCCTTCAATCAAATAACTCTATCCAAGATTATTAAATAACAATTTGGAGAAAATCCTATTAGAGAACTGTCATTGATTTTTTAATATAAATATAAATTGAAAATATGGAATCTTAGAAAAGATGCAATTTTATTTATAGAAAAAAATAACAGATTTTGTTATTTTATTTTCTTTCATAATAAAATACAGACAGGTATTTCTATCTGCCTATAATATCTCTCTCTCTCTCTCTCTCTCTCTCTCTCTCTCGTCACACACACACACACACACACACACACACACACTCTTTTTTTGTTTTGTTCTGTGGTGTTGGTGATCAAACTCAGGATCTTGTGCATGTTAGGCAAGTGCTCTGCCACTAAGCTACATCCCCAGCCCCAACATACATGTTTTATACATATTGATATAGACTTTTTTTATAGACTACAAAGTGATCCACATTTGAATTTTATCTACATTGTTATCTTGTATTTATATCTGAATCAGGTATCATCATGACCCTACAACAATACTGCAAGAGACCCACATCCAAAATTGTGTGAATATATTTGGAAGCATTATTTGCAGAATGCTTCGGAAACCCTGAAGTGAGTGTGGGTGGGTCGAACATGATAAATGACACAGACATTTGAGGGAAGGGACTAAGAACAGCTGTGAAGTCTGATTCTGTTATCTGCAATCTATAAAATTACCTTTAGATTAGAAAAGGGATGGTTTAAACTATGCCTGAATGTGTTCAGTAAGCATACTTCCTCTTGGAAAAGAACAATTTCTCCCAAGTGAGTATGTCATCTCAGACTGCTCAGCAGAATAGAGTCTAATCTGGCTTTCTACATCCTTTATTTAAAATTGCATTGGAAATTACCCGTCTTTAAAAATCTTTTTTGGTGAACAGTGGGTTTCAATCTTCTTTCCTGAAGCTATCAGCACATCAGCTTTGCTGTGGTTCTCACTATCTGAAAGGAACAGATTTCAAAATTATCATAATTGCTCATTAACTATAGTAGGATAGTGATGATTAAAGAATTGATGCTTGGTGGCAAATAATTTCCTGAGAGATTTTAATTGGAGAGCTTAAAAAATATTACACACCTGAAATTACCATGCTTTCAAATTTAACCTATGGTTTTAAACATCATGACAAATGTCCTATAGTTTCCTCAGAATATCTGGTATATTAAAGGTATTCTGTTAAGGTCTGTAAACAAGTCAGATTGGCACCTGTTATTTTGCCAGAGACATGTTAGAGTCTGTAAACAAGTCTGGATGGCACCTGGCCAAATGCCAGAGGGAGTGGTTTGTGAAGTAACAAAAGCAAGCCATTAAGTGTGGAGATTCCTTATTGGTTGTCTGCTGTATCTAGTTTATGCTAATTAAGATAAGCTGTGTAAAATGTATAAATACCTCGGTTGTCGGTTGTCCTACAATAAAGGGCTCTCACTCCTGCTGCATCAAGATACATAAGTTATCCGCCCCCCCCCCCCCCCCCCCCCCGCAGATGGTGGCCTGTTACGGGGAGCCCCGGGACACTCGGGGGTAAGTGACAAAAAAAGCTGCCCGTCCATAGATAGGATGGGAGCAATCTGCTCGTCCCTAGGCAGATAGGGTGAGAGGAAAAATGGCCATTTCAAGAAAATGGAGAAGATTGATGCAGTATGTTTGTGTCTTGTTTTGTCTCGAAATGTTGTATTGTCTTTGTGATGAAAATATGGAAGGGGTGAAAAGTAAATTAATAAGAGAAAAAGGCACCCCAGTGGAACCAAGAATAGTTAGGGCATGTGTTGATAAAAGCCCTGAAACTCTAGTCAGAAAGAAAAAGAAAGTTCAGAAGAAGGATTATCAGGAAAAAAGTTGCAACAAAAGGCTATTACTGAATACTTTTCAATACCGGAGGGTTCGTGAATCAACAAGGCAGCTGCCACCTGCCCAAGCAGATCATGGCACAGCAAGAATTTTCCAAGCGGCCGGCTCTTCCCCACCCCCCTGCCCGGGGGAGCGGAACACCACTGTGAGCCCAAATCTAGACCTGACCTGGAGGCACAGTCTCGCAGGCTTTTGCTCCCTGTGCCCGGAAGCAGTTTGAGTCTGGGACTCTCCCCAGGGCCATCTGGGGCTGCCCGGGATGCTACAGCTGGCAGAAGACACTACTGGCGTCCCTGAAGTTTGATCATTTCCAAGGCCAATAACTACAATGGGTCTCCCACACCTGGAGGCTGATGAGTAATGAGCACTATTAAGGCTTATTTCAAATGTAAAAAAAACCTTGAAATAATGTACTAAATTGTTCAGAAGGTTGTTTTCTTAGTGAAATGCTACAGGATTTTCTTTAGCCATCCAGAGTTCCTGCCTTCATCCCAGTGCTGGTGAAAACAAAGGTGAAAGAATTTACAGTGTTGCTGAGAACCAGAGGAAACTTCGCCTGAGAACCCGACGAGACTTCGGAGCTGTTGCTGTTTCTATGCTACAACTTAAGCTAACTGCCTGCAGAACTTACCTGGACTGTGATTTACCTGGACTGTGAGTTAATCTATTAAGACACTGCTTTACCTGGACTGAGATAACAAACTGTAATCTACAACAAATTGTAACTCAATATCTTTGCTAATGGTGTCATTGCTGGTATAATTTTTCCAAGGGCTTCTTGCATGGAGCCATCAATTAGCTTGGAATTGTAACATTTTGTATCCTCCCTTTCTGTTTCTAGCAGGTTATTTATGGTGTTTCTGTAAAAAACACTATGGTCCTTATTTTAATTAAACAAAAAGGGGAAATGTTAAGGTCTGTAAACAAGTCAGATTGGCACCTGTTATTTTGCCAGAGACATGTTAGAGTCTGTAAACAAGTCTGGATGGCGCCTGGCCAAATGCCAGAGGGAGTGGTTTGTGAAGTAACAAAAGCAAGCCATTAAGTGTGGAGATTCCTTATTGGTTGTCTGCTGTATCTAGTTTATGCTAATTAAGATAAGCTGTGTAAAATGTATAAATACCTCGGTTGTCCTACAATAAAGGGCTCTCACTCCTGCTGCATCAATGTACACAAGTTATTCGTCACCCCCCTGGATATTTTGCCCAGCCAGCCGGGCTGCGGCAGTATTCAAATGTTTGTGCATAAATGTGAGGTTGCATTTCTAGTGTTGCCTCTTCTTTGTCTAGACAGTTTGAATTGGATGATTTATGTAAATAAGGGGCTAAAAAGTTTAAAAATGTGAAGGGACAGGTAGTGAGTATTTTCAGCTTTGGGGTCCACTTGGCCCCCATATCTAGGACTCATCTTTGTTCTTCTAAAAAACAATTTGTAAAGGACTGAGCATGCTTATATTACAATAAGAGTTGATTAATTAAAAAAATAGGAGTAGAATAGATTGAATTCATGGGTCATAGTTTGTCAATCCTGTTCCAAGTGATATTTTGTCTTGAGTTTTCCTGTTTACATACTTTATTCTTGTAGTTAAGAAATCAATGTGATATATTAAGGCACCATATTGATCACTGAGATGCTCTTTGGGATATTTTATTTTCAAGGGAAACACTGACTTTTTTGGTGGCCACATGAGTTGTTACTGCTCCATGGCTTGGAAATGACTCAATAAAAAAGTCAGGGGGCCATAAAATTACTCAGACATGAAGGGAACACTGAACTGAGACAGTTGAGAAATATCTGCTTTAATCTATCCTATTTTTTCTTATTGGATACATGTTCTTAAAATTTCTTGGGCTGGGCTTATGGCTCAGCAGTAGTGCACTTTCCTTGCATGTGTGCAGCACTGGGTTTAAGTCTCAGCACCACATATAAATAAAATAAATAAATGTCAATCAAGAAATATTTTTTAAAAAATTTCTTGATAGTGTAATTTTTTGCTACTTCAAATCTGTCAATAATTTCCAATTGATTATTGTCACTGCTTGCATGGCTGTTAATTCAGAAATCAGCAAAGGGCAATGGGTGATAAGAAAAGACAAACAGAGAGAAAGCTGGGAGCAGGTGGAACACCATCCTTTGATGGACAAACTATGAACCAGAGCTAGCTCAGCACATTTATCACGTAGATTTTATCATCAAAAGGATTTTCTGTGAGAAAGTCTCTTCAAAGCAGGCAATCTTAAAGGATGAAGTACTGGCAACCAATAATAATTGTTAGTTTTGTGTTCATAATACTCTACCCCTGGAAGCTGATATCTGAACTCAGGGTCAAGAATGATTGCTCTGTGTCTTGCACATAGCCTCTTTAAGCAGGATGTGACCATAGCAAATGGGCTATCTTGACTTTTACCTTTACACAGGAAGTTTCCAACACAGGCACAGGTTCCTCCTGTAAGACAGACAGAGATCCTAAGCCAAGTCACCACTCCCCAAAGATTACAGAAAAACGAAACAAATCAGGCTAATTTTCAGCTTTTACTTTTAGTACTAAGCCATACTTCAAGATTTAACCCCCAAATGTGGTTAATCCAGGAAGTGTTAAAATATGTATTCTTTTCAGAAAGTCATTCATGAAAGAGATATCACAAAATCAAAAGATGAGCAAAGAGTTGTTGATAGTAGCACCTAAATATATTGATTAATTAGAGATTAAAAGGAAATTCAGCAGAGTGACAGAGGAATAAATAGAACAAATGTAAAAGAAAGCATCAGATAAGACAGCAGTCTTGTGCAGGAAAATCTTGATGGATCATTATACCTATCAGCAAGTTTAAACCAAACCCTGACTAGTATTGTGTGCCACACTGTGGACTTGAAATATTATTATTCAAGTAATGAAGATCACTTAGAAATTTTTTAAAAGATCAAGCTTTGGTTTTGGAGGGATACTCAGAGAGACTAGAAATGCAAAATTAAAATCAATGCAGCTTTTACTCAACTGCCAACAATGTCTAAGTACTTTACAATAAATTTTCTCCTCAGAATGAATTTTTGAGATGAGTATTGTAATTATTTTTCTGTTTTATAATTGGGGAGACTGAGGTACAGACACATGAGGGTTATACGGTAAGCATCAATGCTGGAAATAGGACCCAGTTTTCTGATCCCAGAATTTATGCTCCTAAGAACTGCATTTACTGCCTCTCAACAATCTAGATGAGAAGTGATGGGGGCACATTTATTACACTAGCAATGATATGGAGGTACTGGAAAGCCTAAGATATTCAATTCACAGGATTTAGTGATACAGCCCAAATGGTGGAGAAGGAGCCTTCTGTGGTATTCTTCAGATTTTAAACTGGGGTGAGAGTATTAATAGTGAAGTACAAGAGGGAGAGGAGCTTGATTGGAAAAATAATCCAATCAATGTTAAGAATGTTGAATTGAAATTCAAAATATCCAGGCATAAATTTTCAGTAAGAAGTTTTATATATAAATTCAATTACTCTGTTAAAGTCTGATGATACTTATTTCAGAATGGCCAGAATTATCGGAGATGGTAATATAAATATGTAATTGCTTACAATCATCTGCATAGTGTGGATAATTATGCAAACCAGGGGTCCTCAAGAGCATATGAGCATTTCAAGGGCAGTTGAAGAAACAAAAGCCAAAATCAAGAATGCTAGGCAGATTGTGTATTAATTTACTAGTTAAGTTACAATGTTTCCCTCCTTTCCACACTCATTTCTTTTACTTCACTTTCAAATGCCAAAATCATAATATAAACAAGAGGTGAATAGGAGTCTTTATAACAATAAATAAACTCAGGGGCACTTGACCACTGAGCCACATTCCTAACCCTTTTGGCATTTTATTTACAGACAGGGTCTCCCTGAGTTGCTTAGTGCCTCACTTTTGCTGAGGTTAGCTTTGAACTCGCAATACACTGGTTTTAGCCTCCTGAACCACTGGGATTACAGGCATGAGCCACCATGCCCGGCCCACACTCCTTTCTCACAATACCCTAATGCTTAGCATACCCACAGCCCTTTATCTGTATTTCTTCTGATAGAACAAAATATTCTGTTCTACTTGGTTTCACATTATATCCTCAAACCATTGAAATTCTGTACATATATTGGTAGTTTTTATTTTCATTTTAGTGGGAAATAGAAGACTCTGCTACAGATGAAGAAGCAATTAGTCTGGACTAAATAATCAGTATGGTAGATAAGGTACCAAAGCACTCTCTGAATCATCACCTGGAAGTAAATTGATGTTGCATCACTTCTGGAAGGCTTGGAATACCAAGAATGTTTCCTACGTCATTATTTAGTCTCTCCTTTAAGTAATTCACTATTAACTGAAGAAATCTAATAAAGTAATGAGCTTTTTGCAAATTTAAACTGTCTAACCCTTGAAAAACATCATGGCTTACACTATATTTGCCGCCTCTCTTGGGGGCATATTTGCCAAAATCATAATATAAACAAGAGGTGAATAGGAGTCTTTATAACAATATTGAAAATCCAAACAAATTCAGAAAGTAATGCTGCTAGGCATCAGGAACAGGTAGAGATTTATATTGGGAAACTTTATTTCATTAGTCTCCATTTCTGATCAGTTGCTTCCTTTTTTCTCTTATTCAGAAAACTAGCTTTTTTTTTTTAACTTTCTGGATGAAATAAATGGTAATAAACATGGTTTCAAAAAGCCATAACGTTTAAAAGCTTGAGGCACTATAGACAGATGGCTGCAATCACTTATAGTCACAAGTCCAAAAATTCCAGGGGAGAGAATCATTAGTAGATTTACCATCTCTTATCTGATTCTGGAGTAATCAGTGGCTAGATGATTAGATAATATGTAATATAGCCATCTGGGAAATGACTAGGGAAAAAAAAATTTGCTGACAACCCCAAATACATTCATCCTATACAGGCATATGAGTTGTGTGTATCTGCCACTGAGCTTTTTTTGTTTGTTTGTTTTAGTTGTAGTTGGACACAGTACCTGTATTTTATTTTTTATGTGGTGCTGAAGATCCAACCCAGCGCCCCAAGCGCTAGGTGAGTGCTCTACCACTGAGCCACAACCCCAGCCCCTCTGCCATTGAGCTTTAATCCTCAATAGCAAACCTGCTTTTTTCCCTACATTTTCATCCTGATTAGATCCAAATTATTATTGAGTGACTTTACAGAGGCAGCATAATTAATGTTTTTGAAGGAATGTGAGGTTGAGTTTTGCAAACGAGAAGAATGAACAGAAATGGAGTATAGAAGAATTACACAATTGTGCCTATCAAGAAAGAAAAATAAGTAGAGATTTATTGAATGAAACAAGAAAGTTACTTGCAATGAAAAAGAAAAACATTGTAAAGCACATTAAGCTAAAATACATTATGGTTTGGAACTATTTAAGATTTTTGGTATTTGGAAAATTATTTAATTGTTGTTCTTGTTATTTAAGTGTACATTAGTTATTTGCTAGAATTGCATTTCAAAACACAAATGCTTAATTCTCATTTATGTGCAGGATATATGTTTGCTTGTTTATTAATCACTAAATGTTTGTTTCTGTATCACATTAAGTGTAATAAATTATTTTAATTCAACAAATTTAACTGTTTCCTTTGGATATCTTTTTGATAGAAACAAAGATTACCTGAGTTACTTCTATTAATTCCTGCACTGGTTTTATAGTATGATAAAAATGCATATTATGTTATTGAACACTCATGCATGGTGGTGCATAAAGTGAAAACTATAATTTTTACTATGAGTTTAATATGTGATGTTCAATAAGTTTTCTGAGAAAACAAAATTTCTGAATTACAATGAAGTTATATAAGTGCACACCTTTTTGTTTTAGAAATTATTTGAAGTATTGTCTATTTGAGAAAAATATATGGATACAAGATTTTACTTTTTTTAATTGTATAAAAATCAAGTCAATATTTTTTTGACTTTTGCTTCTCCACTCTACACCCAAAGGAAATTGACACTGATTATAAATCCATTACAAATTTCCTCTGAATGTAGAGTGTTTAAAATAATAAACATTTTAAAATGGAATATTTTCACAATTATGTTTGGAAACATGTTGAAGATGAGATAATTACATGTTAATTCTGCATGGATGAAATTTTTTTTAGTGATGATATGTATTTATGTCCAACATATCATGTTGTTTTGATTTTTAAAATGTTATAGCTTGAAATTTCTTTTCAGTTGACTATATTTTCTATTTTCTTAATATATTCCACTACTAGTTTATTCATGATAATCTATAAAAGTAGGGGTAAAACATCTGCAAAGGCTTTATCATGGTAGATAAATAATTTTACTCATGGAAATAATAATGATTTTGGTCTGTTTGCCAAGTATACCATTTTTCTAGATTACATAGGTTGGACATATATACACACATCCAAAAACATGTACACAAATCTTATACAACAGGAAGGAATATAAAGAGTAAGAAATAATGATATTGAAAAAGGACATAAGATTTTAACAGCAATATAGCTAAAATTTATATCCATAAATTAGGACTGGCATGTATGAGGATGTAAGAATATAACATACATTAAAATATTTGAAGGCAATTCTTAGTAAATACAAAAAAAAATGGAGAAAATACCTTGCATTCTCTCAGATCATAATGGGATGAAATTAGAAATCAATGATATAATACAAAATAGAAGCATGGGGCTGGGGTTGTGGCTCAGCGGTAGAGCACTCGCCTAGCAAGTGTGAGGCCCTGGGTTCAATCCTCAGCACCACATAAAAATAAATAAACTAAAAAGTATTGTGTCTAACTCCAACTAAAAAATAAAAATATCAAAAAAGAAGCTACTCTAATACCTACATTACCAAAAAGTAATATGCTATTGAATGACCAATGGATAGCAGAAGAAATCAAAGGTTAAGTAAAAAAAAATACTTAGAGATAAATGAGAATAGCAATACAATATATCAAAATCTCTGGGTCATTATGAAGGCAGTGCTAAGAGGAAAGTTCATTTCATTGAGCTCACTCATAAAAAGAATGGAAAGAAAACAAATAAATAACCTAATATTACATCTGAAAGTCCTAAAAAAAAGAAGAACAAATCAACATCAAAATCAGTAGAAGACAGGAAATAATTAAATTCAGAGCTGGAATCAATGAAATGGAAACATTAGAAAAAATCCAAAATAATTGACAAAATAAAAATTTGGTTTTTGAAAAATAAATAGATAAACCCCTAGCCAAGCTAACAAAGATAAAAAGAGAGAAAATTTAAATTACTAAAATTCGTGATGAAAAAGGAAATATCATGAGGATACTACTAAAATACTGATAATAATCAGAAACTATTTTGAAAATTTAAACTCTACTAAAATAGGAAATTTTGAAGACATCAACAAATTTCTGCAGACATATCACTTGCCCAAATTGGATCAGGAGTACATAGAAAAATTCAAAAGATCAATTTCATGCAATGAAATTGGAGACATCATCAAATTCTCAAATTATTCCATTAACTAGAAAAGAAGAGAACCCTTTCAAACTCATTCTATGAAGCTAATATTACCCCAATATCAAACCAGACAAAGACAAATCAAAGAAAGAAAACTTCAGATCAGTATAACTGATGAACATAGATGTAAAAATTCTTAATAAAATACAAGCAAATTACATACAAAAACATATAAAAAAGATAGTGCACCATGATCAAGTGGGGTTCATTCCATGGATGTAAGATTGGTTCAACATACAGCCATCACTAAACATAATGCATCATATCAATAGACTTAAAGAATCACATGATTATCTCAATAGATGCAGAAAAAGCACTCAACAAAATACAACATCCATTTATGTTCAAAACATTAGAAAAACTAGAGACAGTATCTCAACATTATAAAAGCTATATATATATATTCTAAAACCAAGGCCAGCATCATTCTAAATGAAGAAAAATTGAAATCATTCCCTCTAAAATCTAGAACAAGACAGGGATGCCCTCCTTCATCACTTCTATTCAACATAGTTCTGGAAACTATAGCCAGAGTGATTAAACAGAAGAAAGAAATTAAGGGGATATGAATCAGAAAAGAACTCAAACTATCCCTGTTTGCTGATGACATGACTTTATATTTAGAAAACCCAAAAAAAAAACTCTAAGAGAAAACTTCTTGAACTCAAATGTATTCAGCAAGGTATCAGGATATAAAATTAATACCCATAAATCAATTGCATTCTTATACATCAATGATGAATCAACTGAAAGAGAAATTAGGAAAACTATTCAATTCAAAATAGCCTAAAAAATATTTGGGAATCAAGCTAACAAAACAGGTGAAGACATCTACAACGAAAACAGAATTCCAAAGAAAGAAATTGAAGAATACCTTAGAAGATGGAAGATTTCCTATGTTCTTGGATAGCATAATTAATAGTGTCAAAATGCCCATACTAATGCTTTTCCTATTAAGGTTCCAAGACATTCTTCATATAAATAGAAAAAGCAGTCATGAAATTCATTTGGAAAAATAAGAAGCTCAGAATAGCTAAACCAATCCTTAGCAAGAAGAGTGAAGCAAGAGGATTCACAATACCAGAGAGAGTTATAGTAACAAAAATGGCATCGTATTGGCACCGAAACAGACATGAAAACAAATGAAATAGAATGAAGACACAGAGACAAACCCATATAAATACATTTATCTCACACTAGACAAAGGCACCATAAACATATATTTAAGGAAAAACCTCTTCAACAAATGGTGTTAGGAAAACTGGAAATCATATGGAAAATGAAATCATACCAAAATGAAATCAGACCGCTATCTTTCACCCTGTACAAAACTCTACTCAAAGTTTATCAAGGATTTAGGCTTTAGACCAGAGAGACCCTGCACCTACTAGAAGAAAACATAAAGGCTCAAATATCCATCATGTCACCTTATAACCCAAATTCCTCAACAAGACTAATAAAGCATAAGAAGTAAAATAAAAAACCAATAAATGGGATGGTATCAAACTAAAAAGCTTCTTCACAGCAAAGGAAACAATCAAGAATGTGAACTGACAGCCTACCGAATGGGCAAGAATCTTTGCCACCTGAACCTTAGATAAAGTGTTAATCTCCAAGATATATAAAGAAATAAAAAAAAAAACAACACCAAAAAAACAAATAACCCATTCAAAAAAAAAAAATGGACAAAGGCACTGAACAGATACTGCACAGAGGAAGAAATGTAATTGGTCAACAAATATATTAAAAAATGTTCAATATCACTAGCAATTATAGAAATGCAAATTAAAACTACACTGAGATTCCCTCTCACTCTAGTTGGAATGGTAGTTATCAATAAAATAAGTAATAAATATTGTCGAAGATGTGGGGAGAAAGGTACACTCATACATTACTAATGGCATTGTAAATTGGTGCAACCACTCTGGAAAGCTGTATGGAGATTCCTCAAAGAACTTGGAATTGAACCACCATTTCACCCACTTATTCCACTCCTTGACATATACATAAAGGACTTAAAATCAGCACACTATAGTGTCATGGTCACATCAATGTTTATAGTAACTCAATTCACAATAGCTAAGCTATGGAGCCAACCTAGGAATCCTTCAACAGATGAATAGATAAAGAAAATGTGGTGTATATACACAATGGCATATTACTCAGCCATAAAGAAATAAGAAATTATGTAATTTGAAGGTAAATGGATGGACCTGGAGACTATCGTGCTAAGTGAAATAAGCCAATCCCCCAAAACTAAAGGTGAAATATTCTCTATGATATGTGGATGTTTACAATAGATGGTGGAGAGAGAGATGTGGTGATTCACTGGCTTCAACAGGGGGCAGTGGAGGAAATGCAGGAAGGATGGAAATGGGAAAGACAGTACAATGAATCAGACACATAATTCTGGAAACTATAGCCAGAGTGATTAGACAGAAGAAAGAAATTAAGGGGATATGAATCAGAAAAGAACTCAAACTATCCCTGTTTCCTTTGTTCATATATGAATACATGACTATATGTGAACATACTCCACATCATTTACAACCACAAAATTGAAAAGTTATGTTTATGATATGTCAAAATACATTCTACTTTCTTATATAACTAAAAGGAATAAAAAACAAAAAAGTTTACTAATTTGAGGAGACCTTAATAAATGTTAGTTGAAAATCATTTTAAAATTAAATCTTGAATTTTGAATACAGTATGGGGTTTTATGTATGATTATAAATAAATTTAATAATATATAGAAATATGTATACATAATAAGCAGTATAAATTATTATTATGTGACTATAATTATACAGCAATATTTATAAACTTTGTCATTTTAATTGAGAAATAAACTTTTGATAAAAACTGTTCTTAAAATAGGGCAGAATTGTTGTCAAAGCTGAACATAGTTTGCATTAACATTTATTCTTTACTTTGCTATCGTTTCAATGCAAAAAATAATTTCATGTTGTATTATAAATACATATGGAATCAATCTGAAGGTACATTTTCTTTATCTTTTGAGTAGTTTTGGCATTTTTCTGTTGAGAATAGAATTGTCAAATTAAGACATTATTAAGAAAATCCTAATAAGATTTTTAAAAATGTATGATATCTGAATATTTCCCTAAACTTTTATGAATTAAAGTCTTCTTAATTTAGCATCATTTTATGCTACAGAACTGATTTGAATCTGGAGAAGTCTATTGATGAAACAGGAATCTTATGTAAAAATTGAAAGATGTATACAATTGATGTAACTAAAATAGTTTAATTTATTTATAAAACATTTATATGTATTAAAAATGCATTTCCCTCATAAATCTCTTTATATTTCCAATCATCCTATAAAAATTGTAATTAAAATATTTCCTCAGTATTTACAAAACATACCAAGTATTTCCTCAATTTAAAAAGTGAAAGTTGTGCATTCTGCAGTACTTTGCCTGAAGTCATACAGTTATCCTGTATAATCATTCATATAAGTGGAAGCAAAATGTTTCCTTAAGGCTACAGGAGTTTACAATTGTTATCAGGTTTGCTATAATCCCTTTATAAGTGGCATCAAACAGAAATTTCAAGCATTTCAAGTTTGTAACTTCTCCCTTGGCATTACAAACCCTTTAATAAGATACAGTAAAAGAGATAAAATGGAAATACATTTATTGTGATGCTCCACTGAATAGCCATTGACAATATTCAAATGACATTAAATGATCATTGAATACATGTGATAAAATTTTGTTATGATGTTTTTTAACATAAGCATTCATCCAGTCAATATTTATTGAATATTCAGTAGGTACCCAGTTCCGTTCTAGGTTCTTAAAATTCATCAATGAACAAAACAGACATTTATTCTTTTTTAATTAGCATATTAGCTAGATGTGACTGACTTGATGTAGTAAATATGATTGACATATGTTAAATGGTAATGCATACTATTAGAAAAAGAAAACAAATCAAACCATGATGATGAGAGCAGACATATAGATGGTGTAGGTAAAGGTATTGGTTGAACATTTTATATAGCAAGACCTGAGTGAGCATCAATGAGAAGGTGATATTTGTGTTGTGACTTCAGTATTGTGAGGTAGTGAATCATGCAGATTCTCAAAGACAGCACCTCCTGGCATAGACAAATATAGCAAGGACCTTTAGTTGGTAATGTGCCTGGCATCCTGTGTTTGAAGAAGAAAAAGGCTGGTAGCACTGGAGAAGGGTGGGCCATAGACAGAGCAATACAAGATGGAGAAGGGTGGGCCATAGACAGAGCAATACAAGATGAAGAGGAAGCAATAGAAAAGCTCTCTCGTGAATACCTTGCAAGAGGCCTCAACACTTGCAGAAGGTAACATGCAGACCTGTTGGAGGAACGTCTCACACATAAGTAATATCTAGTAAAATCTATCACCCAATACACATTTTAGGAGAATCACATGATTAGTGTTGTGTTGATTCTTCTTCTTCTTCTTCTTCTTCTTCTTCTTCTTCTTCTTCTTCTTCTTCTTCTTCTTCTTCTTCTTTCTTCTTCTTCTTCTTCTTTTCTTCTTCTTCTTCTTTTTTGTTTTTTGGTACCAGGGATTGAGTTCAGGGGCACTCAATCACTGAGCCAAACCCTAGTCCTATTTTGTATTTTATTTAGAGATAGGGTCTCACTGAGTTGCTTAGCACCTCGCTTTTACTGAACTTGGCTTTAAACTCGCTATACTCCTGTCTCAGTTTCTCTAGCCACCAGAATTATACAAATGCACCACCGTGCCCAATCTTGTGTTGATAACTTAAAGTGTGTGTGTCTTTGGTGGAGGGGTGGACATGTTGGGAAGCAGGGAGGCCAATTTGGAAGCTAATGATCTAATTCAACTAAGATATGTTGGTGGTTTGAATAAAGTAGAGGTTGCAAAAAGGTATCTAATTTCAGGTATATTTTGAAGAATAAAATGTGATTTGATGATAAATTGGATATGGAATGCTAGAGAAGTCAAGAATGATTGTCAGGCTTTGTAATGAATAACCTATAGGATGAGATTGTCATTGAGCTGAGGCAGACTGTGGTAGGAACAGGTTTAATGCAGGGAGATACCTTGAGTGATTGGTTTTGTAAAATAGGCTGTTATATATAGGAGACAGGGGCTATAGAAAATGGTCCAGATTAGAGATGTGGGAATAGTTGTCAAAGAGATGGTATACAATATCAGGAGATGAAATGAATCAGCAAAGAAAAGAGTGTAGTTTCAACACAGAAAAGGACAGTAATTTGTGTCCTGGATCACACTTAAAATAGCAATGAGTTCTTGGGAAATTGGAGGAAAAGTAAGAAAGTATTTTCTGAGAATGCAAATAAAAGAAACTACTAGAAGATAGATTACACAGAAAACTCAAAGACTACTGGAAATCATCTATTGTCAATGTAGAATTCACGAGTAGTTTCATTGAGGTAGAAGGAGTGAACACATTTTTGGTTGATTAGAGAATTTTTGCTGCCAAGAGAAGCCATAAAATTTCATTTTTTTAAAAGATGGAATGTTAAGGTCTGTAAACAAGTCAGATTGGCACCTGTTATTTTGCCAGAGAAATGTTAGAGTCTGTAAACAAGTCTGGATGGCGCCTGGCAAAATGCCAGAGGGAGTGGTTTGTGAAGTAACAAAAGCGAGCCATTAAGTGTGGAGATTCCTTATTGGTTGACTGCTGTATCTATTTTATGCTAATTAGATAAGCTGTGTAAAATGTATAAATATCGCTTAGATCCTACAATAAACGGCTCTCACTCCTGCTGTATCAACATACACAAGTTGTTCGTCACCCCCCCGGATATTTTGCCCAGCCTGCCGGGCTGCGGCAATGGAATAAATAACATATCATGTTGATTTGTCAGTAGAAATTATCTCGTAGGGAAGGGAGGGAGGATATCATGTAAGATATCATGTAAGGGAGGGAGGATATCAAGTAAGAGGGAGGATAATTGTTGGACCAAAATCTTTGAGAAGGGAAGAGAGGGTAGAATCTAGTGACCAAGCAAAGGAACTGGATTAGATAAGATCAACTATACATTTTATCATTCTATGTTTAGGATAGAACCAGAAGTCAAACTGGTTCCTATATGCCAAAATGTATTTCTACTTTAATGCAAAGTAATAATTGCCTATAAAGTATTTTTTTTCTTTTTCCCTGTAATGATAATAAGATCCATCTCAACAAGATAGCAATTAGCTGAATATAATTAAAATTAGTTCAATGTTTAGACGTGACACATGCATTAAAATGACTCATTCAACAAATGCTTGCTGAGTTTTTACTGTAACCTTTTATTCATTCCTATGTAGGTGTTCTTTCTTGGAAGGATATGGATTGAAATAGGGCCAATGAGAGGTCACTAGATTTCAAGTCTGTGTGTAATGGCTTAAACATTTTTATGGAGATACACCAAAGAAATAAGATTCATGTGATTATATCTAGAGTGAGATGAATTTGTAAAAATGTACTTTTAGATTAAAAGATTACAAAGTACAAATTAAACATATTTGGAATTTTAAGGCCATTAATGGTAAGAGGCAATCATGGTGTGATTTCTCAGTGTCTAATCTCTTAATAAATTGTAATTTTCTTCAAGGAAATTTTTGCTTCTTGTCTAATCCTCATTACTCTATTTTCATTTTGTACATGCTATGAATTGATTCATGAAATATTCAGACATTTTATTATTACAGTCAAAATTGTTATTTTCCAAAGAATTAAATCAATCTCTCTCTCTCTCTCTCTCTCTCTCTCACACACACACACACACACACACACACACTGTAATGTTTATACATAAAGTTTAAGCTACTCTTTCATAGGAATATTTTATATAAATAATATTATTAATCAGATTAAAAATGGAATATTAAATATGTATTGTTTTCAAAGATATGTATTATGTGAGTCTTATCTTGGAATAATGTGCTGAATTTTCCTAGAATTCTATTTCTCTGTTAGATATGAAATTTTATTTTGGGGATAGGATAAATACATGGTGATGTATATACCCACTTGTCCACTTCATTTGAATTTCCCATTCATTCATTAAAAATTCCAGATTTATACTTTTTGTTAAATATTGCAGTATGTTTAAAGTAATGTTAAACTTGGTTTGATATTATATTTTTTTGTCTTATAATTCACTTTTCTATTTATTAATATACACTTATAAATATGTCTACCAATTTTTGAATGTCTGTCTTAACACAAGAAAATATCATTTACTGAAAGCATTTGAGCCCCCCTCAGACATTTTGCACTTGTGATTATCCTTTCTGACAGTATCATATCTTCAAAACTTTTTCCATTAAAATGAAATGTTATTATCTAGATTATTCCTATTTAATATTTCCATTTTTCTCCTATTCAAAACATTTGAACCTTCTTAAAATTTCTGGGTATTCCAATTTGAGAAGTCAGCTGCACAAAAAGCTCCTCTTATGACAACCTTTTATTGTCATACTTATTTATATTGTATTGTTTTTATTTGCATATCACAAAATAACACAATTACCATGAAGTAATTTGTAGTTCACATATTGTTGTCTCTCAATAACCATTGATAATGAAATAATGAATATTCACATTTACATATAAGACTCTGTTCTGCATTACTGAAAACACAGCCTCAGTTGTGGCACCAAAGAGTCCAAATAATAGGAACCTGAGATAGAATTAATACCATATGTCTATTTTTAACTTTCTGCCCTGACAGTTTTAGAGCATTGCTTATTTAAGTGGGCATGGTCCACCAGGAATAGTAACAATAGCTGTATTGCATTCATTTAAAAAAAAAAAAGGCACTGTGAGGATACTTGCTTTTCTTTCATTTTTTGGTTTTTTATTTATTTTTATTAGTGTCTTATAGTTATACATAACATTGGGGTTTGGTTTGCTATATTATACAAGCAAGAAAAATAATTTGCTCCAATTCAGTCCCCAGGACTTCCTCCTTGCTCCTCCTGCTCCCTTTCCTCTATTCTGCTGGTCTTTCTTTTCTTTATTTATATTTTTAAATTAGTGCTTTATAGATACAGCTCCATCAATGTTTATTCCAGTGCAATTCACAATAGCCAATTTATGGAACCAACCAAGATGCTCATCAATGGATGAATGAATAAAGAAGATGTATATACACAGTGGAGTGTTACTTAGCCAGAAAGAAGATGGAAACTATGGCATTCGCTGATAAACGGATAGAAATGGAGAACATTATGCTAAGTGAAATAAATTAGACCCAAAAAATCAAGGATCAAGTGTTTTCTTTCATACATGGAAGGTAGATCAAAATAAGGGTAAAAAAAGAGAGGGATATTCCATAAATATAGAAGAGATACTAGTGGAGTAGAGAAGGGGTCCTTTCATTTCAAGGTCAGGCATACATCACCTGCACTCAACTGGCTGGAGTGAAGTTGAGGGTTTTAGCTTTTATTCTAGGGGGTTCATGTCTAGCTAAAATTTAATATTCCTTTTCTAAAGCTATGAGGAGAGTTTGGAGCAACCCCTGTTTTTAAATTTGATTATAACCATTTATTTATTTTCTTTTATATGTTTCTTGATTATTCTAAGCTTTTATTTTTTTTAAATAGCCATAGTGTTTTTTTATTTGTTCTTTTTAGATATACATTACAGGAGAATATATTTTGACATACATACATGGAGTAAAACTTATTCTAATTAATATCCTATTCTTATGGTTAAACATGACGTGGATTTATACTAGTTGTGTATTTACACTAGTTGCGTATTCATATATGCACATAGTTGTGGCCAATTCATTCTATCTTCCCTATTCCCATTCCCCTTCCTTCCTTTCATTTTCTTTTGTCTACTCCAATGAACTTCTCTCCCACCCACCTTATTGTGTGTTAGCATCTGCATATCAGAGAGAACATTCATCCTTTGGTTTGTGGGAATTTAGTCATAGCATTGAGAGTCTTAAAAATTAATTTTACCTGATTAACTTCTTTTGAGAAACCAAGAAGATGAAAAAATATAATTGATTATAAGCATGTATGAATATATTACAATGAACCCAATTAGGATGTGAAACTATATTGCATCAATCTTAGAAAAAGGCAAAGACAATGTAACATGATGTACTTACATTACCTGTTGAGAAAATGAAGCAGGATAAGTTTATTAACAACCTCAAAAAACAAAACCTATTTTTTGCATTTCTTTTTAAATTTTGATTAAAATTAATCATGTTACGTAAATATGGAGAAAAGGTATCAATTATTTCTCAACATTCTGATATGTGTATATATGTGTATATATATATACATATATACACACACACACACACATACAGATGTATTTTGCTTATGTATGTGCAAACACACACGCAAGCACACACACAAATTGCTTATCTACTCTTAAATACATTTGCATCTTCTTAAAATACAGTTTTCTGGTGTTTCTAGTTGTGATACTTTTCCTAAATGTCTACATTGATTTTTCTTATTTATTATTTTACTGGTTTTGCTTCCAAGAAGATGTTTTAAACTGACATCTGCTTCAAAAGAGATGCTGTCACCTATCCATACATTTTAATGAGGCAATAAAGGAAGGCAGAAAATAGGAAAATACTTATAAAAATTGGACTGTTTAGATAGCTGGATAAGAGATGTGGAATAATTTACTGGTGCTGGTGATTCTGGTATGATTTTTGAAAGGTTAGAGGTGAAATAATACACTACTGTATTATTATTATAAACCCTATATAAGTTAACAATGTGTGCATCTATACCTGAAATACATGAAAGGGTTAATAAATTAGAAATTTGCAAAGACTTTACATTTTAGGAGAGATTGTTCTCTTCAATACGCACAAAGTGAATGCACAAAAAACCAGAAGTTATAAATCATTATCAGCATTTTTATTCTGTTTTAAAAAATCAATCGTAAATAAAAATTGGTTTAGAGAGTAACCCTACAGCAAACATATATATGACATGGTGTCACTGTGTTGATAGATACTTAAGAAGACCAAATATTTAAGCTACTCCTCAGGGGGCTTTTCTGACCTTTCACGTGGGGGTGAAGTATATCATCTCCCCACTGGCACTTAGTTTACTAAGAAACACTCCGTAATGTATTTCAGCCACAAATCCTCTAGGAAGTTAATAAAATAGTTCTTAGCTGCTGTTGGTTCCGCCTTACCACAAGGATTAAACTGCCCTGTTCCTAATTGCAGAGTACAGATTGCTGCTGCAGCTTTTTCACTGGTAATAAAACGAAGTCCTCTCCGAAGAATAATGATAGGATTAACCAGAAATCATTCACCTTTTGTCTTCTAAGGGAAATGATTTCTGTTTCCAAGGAGACACATATCGCATGATAAAGATACATGAGAGGAAGAGAGAAGTTCAGCAGTGCAGGGCCTTCTTTGGAGGGGTTAATACAACATGAGGACTAATTTGGGAACAGTGGAATCATTTTTAGTATAATTGCATAAATAACATTCCCTCCCAACAGCCAATTAAACATCAGCAGTTTTACCAACAGCAAAAAATTGTTGCTGAATATACACACTTTTGTTTTTCTTTAATATTATAATTAAGGGTTTATCCCACAGTGTAAGTATTCAGACTACACCACAACAAAGTCTGATAACTTGGAAAGAGAAGGAGTATTTATATTCACATTAAACTAAAAAAGGAAGATGGATTTCAGTGAACAATCACTGAGCTACTTTGATAAGAGCATAAATATTTGTGCACAATATGAAATTATTTTCTGCTCTCCAAGGGTAAGTACATTATAAAATAAGGTAATATGCAATATGTAATATGCTCTATTCAATGTTAAATAGAGAGAAAATCTATGATTATCAATGACATCATCAACATTACAATAACATAATCAACAACAATATTAGCAACCTATTCAAAAGTATTACTCAGGGAGTACTGAACATATTCTAGCCTTTTGTTCTTTAGCTAGCTCATTCCATCCTCTTAGTAACTCTACTATTATCTTCTTTATGATTTACTTTGAATGTAATGTTGTAATGTAACTTTGCTATCAGAGTTAAATTTTGAACCAAAAATATTCTTTTTGCTCATAAGCAGGATGCAGTTTTTCTAATTTCCAATATTGGTATCATCAGTATTATATTCTTTGTTCTTCTCATGAATTAATCCACCTTAATCTGTTGCAAGGGCCCAATATACTAGAAATACTCCTAGAAAAAGTTTGAATAGAGGAGAAAATGTAAACAAGTTTGGTTGAAATCTTAAGACTTCCAAGGCATGGAGACATCACTTAATGCACATGATATTATTTCAGTTTTCTATAAATCTCATAGACAAGTTTTTTTTTTCAGATGAGAAAGTGTGTATGCACCAAGAATGAAATTAAACATATTCAAGTACAGGAAGCTACTCTCTTCTTGTGGTCTGGTTTGCACTCAGGACTAAGCATCCTTCTCATTCTCCCATACCATATATTCAGCTTACATGGGTTATGTTTAGATCTTATTTTTTCCATTTCATTCTTGTGTATAGTATTAAGTCACAATATCATACTATTGGAAACATTTTTATGGCTTTCTGTATTTAATTCTAATATAACTTTTCTCTGGTTCACATAGTTGAAATATTATGTATTATTTCATTACCATATTTTTAGTTGTTTTAATGCTGTATAAAAGCATTTGGGGGGGGGTACTTGGGATTTAACTCAGGGGCACTCCACCACTGAGATACATCTCCAGCCCTATTTTGTATTTTATTTAGGAACAGGGTCTCACTGAGTTGCTTAGTTCCTCACTTTTGCTGAAGCTGGCTTTGAACTATTGATCCTCCTGCCTTAGCCTCCAGAGCTGCTGTGATTACAGGCATGTGTGGCCACTATGCATGGCTATAAGACAAAGCACTTTTGCTTAGCAGAAAAATATAATGTAGAACAATTATTTTCTGTTTAACAACTAATGCTTAAAAATATCCTCAGAAATAAAAACAAAATTAGTTTTCTTATACATTACTGTAAACTAGATTTTATTATCAAACGATGGAATCTTATTCTCAGAATATTAAAAATAAGGTTTCTTCTCAATTGCTGATTTAAATGTGATGTTGGTAAAAATTGAAGTTGTAAAGAAGAGTGGGTTAGATGATGACTATTCACTTTTAAATGTGGGCTAGCAGAAAAGTCAAAGATAGAACTACTCAAGTACACCTCTCAGCTCAAATGTAGCTGATCGCACTGCAAAGTGAATTGCCAGCACATTTATCATAATTTATAAATATGTTGTAGAGACAATTTTTGTAATGACTCACTAAAAACATGGACTTCTAAGTCCCTACCTCATTCATCTTCCTGTGTCTATGAAGCTCCTGAAATAGGAAGTTGAAGGGCACCGCAAGGATCAGAAGCAGCTGCTTGTGGTCCTGTGCTCACTGTTGATGTAGATTCATGACTTTCACTCCTCCTCCAAATTATGTAGATTTTACAGTACTGCATGTTGTCAGGTAGCCTATGTGTACTTTATTTCCCCATTTTATCATATGTACTTTGTGCTTAGCAAGGTTCAAATAGACAAAAAAAAAAAAAGCTTAAAATTATATGCTTCTTATGTACCTCTTCACATTAGACTTATTTTGGCTATAAAAGTCCAAAATTTTTCTACATAAAACTATTAAACATATCTCTTTTGTAAGAAATGTGCCGCTGGTTTGTTGTAATGTATCTCTGCTTAGCCATAATATGTTTTTATTTAATTTTTAAAAAAGTACTTCCGATAAGGTATCAATGTTGTTTTTTTTTAAAATATTTATTTATTTCTTTTTAGTTTTTCTGGCAGACACAACATCTTTGTTTGTATGTGGTGCTGAGGATCAAATCCGGGCGGCGCGCATGCCAGGCGAGCGTGCTACTGCTTGAGCCACAGCCCCAGCCCATCAATGTTTTATGATATTTGCAAATGCATGGAGAAAATTGTGTTTGACCTGAGCCTCCTTGAAGAATCTTTAGATGTCTTCTAGAAAGACAAAAGAAAAAAAGGAAGGGAATCTCAAAATTAGAAAATAAATTGTATTAACAGCAGCATGAAAGTATGGGAAATGGAGGTGTGGATTAGTGCAAACAGTGTGCTTCAGGGAGATGTAAGGGATCCCCAGGACATTGAGTTGAAGTCACAAACCATGACAAGAATTAGGATAGTCACCTGTCTAAAAAAAATTTTAATTTCCCTTGGTATCAAAGTGAAAATGTTTTCCCTTTAAAAAAATTTTTTTTAGTTGTTGATAGACCTTTATTTTTTATTTATTTATACATGCTGCCGAGAATTGAATCTAGTGCCTCACACATGCCAAGTAATTGTGCTACCACTGAGTGAAAGACCCAGCACCCTATTTTCCCTTTTTATAGAGCATTTCCTCTGGAAAACTTTCTCCCTGAAGTATATATGAAAATCCATTTATTAGCTAAATAATCCATTGTTATTAACTATAGTTGAATTTGTATAATTTGTCTCTGATCTTATTTCCTGTACCTGAAATTTTATGTAATTTCACCAATATCTCCCAACTCTCCCCTCTCCTACCCCAGCCCCTGGTAAATATCTTACTCTCTGCTTCTATGGGTTCAACTATTTTAGATTCCATGTATGAGTCAGGTCATGCTGTATTGATTTTCTGTGCCTGACTTACTTCACTTAATATGGAGCTGCAAATCACAGAATTCCCTTCTTTCAAAGGTTGGACAGTATAAAAATACACACACATACATACACAGTCATGCACACACCCACGAACACACATTTTATTCAACTTATTCATCTGATGGGCACATAGGTTGAGTCCACAAAATGGAATATAATTTCTTATTTTTCAGAGTGTACATGTTGCAGAATCATATTGGTCATGCAGTCACATATATACATACAGTAATAATGACTGTTTCTTTCTACTATCTTTCCTATCTCCACATCCCCACCCCTCCACTCCCATCACTTTCTTCTACCAATCTAAGATAACGCTATTCTTCCCTAGTGCCCCCTGCGTTATTGTGGATTGGCATCCACATATTGGAGAAAACATTCAGCCTTTGGTTATGTGGGATTGGCTTATTTTGCTTAGCATGATATTATCCAACTCCAACCCTTTACTAGAAAATTCCATACTTTTACTCTTCTTTAAAGCTGAGTAGTATTCCATTGTGTATACATTCCACATTTTCTTTATCCATTCATCTATTGAGGGACACCTAGGTTGGTTCCATAGTCTAGCTATTGTGAATTGACCTGCTATAAACATTGATGTGGCTGTGTCACTATAGTATGCTGATTTTAAGTTCTGTGGGTATAAACCAAGGAGTGGGATAGCTGGGTCAAATGGTGGTTCCATTCCCAATTTTCTGAGGAATCTCCATACTGCTTTCTGTAGCAGTTGCACCAATTTGCACTTCCACCAGCAGTGTATGAGTATATCTTTTTCACCACATTCTCACCAACATTTATTGTTACCTGTATTCTTGATGATTGCCATTCTGTCAGGAGTGAGATGAAATCTTAGAGTAGTTTTGATTTGCATTTTTCTAATTGCTAGAGATGTTGAACTCTTTTTCATATATTTGTTGATCAATTGTATTTCTTCTTCTGTGAAATGTCTGTTCAGTTCCTTGGCCCATTTATTGACTGGGATATTTGGTTTTTGTTTGTTTGTTTGTTTTGTTTTGATGTTAAGTATTTCGAGTTCTTTATATATCCTAGAGATTTTTTTTTTTTTTAAATTAGAGGTGAATGTGGTAAAGATTTTCTCCCAATCTGTAGGCTCTCTCTTCACCTGATTAATTGTTTCCTTTGCTGAGAAAAAGCTTTTTTAACTTAAATCCATCCCATTTATTAATTCTTGGCTTTACTTATTGAGCTTTAGGAGTCTTAGTAAGGAAGTCAGATCCTAGGTCGATATGGTGAAGATTTGGGCCTATTTTTTCTTCTATTGGGCACAGGGTCTGTGTTCTAGTGCCTAAATCTTTGACCCACTTTGAGTTGATTTTTGTGCAAGGGGAGAGATAGAGGTTTAATTTCATTTTGCTACATATGGATTTCCAGTTTTTCCAGCACCATTTATTGAATGGATTATATTTTCTCCAGTGAATTATTATCTTTTGTCTTTTTCATAAACAGCATTCCAAGAAGTGTGATGTGATATAACACTGTGCTTTTGATTTGCATTTACCAGATGATTAGTGAGGGTGAGCATTTTTTCATATGCCTACTGGTCACTTGTATCTCTTCTTTATGAAATGTGTAATCAAGACTTTTGCCCATTTATGATGTATTTGTCATCTTCCCACTGCATTGCTTCAGTACCTTATATATTGTGTATATTAATCCTGTTTAAGATGTGGGTTCACACATTCTCCAATCATATAGGTTGTCTCTGTGTCAAGCTAATAGTATTACATAATTTAAAATTGCTAAGAGAGTAGAGTTTGTGCATCATGATTACAAAAATGTAAATATGTGAGGTAATGAATTTTTTAATTATCTATATTTAGCCATCCAAAAGTATACATGTATCAAAACATATTCCCATCACAATTGTTTGTTAATTTTTTAAAAGTCAAAATGAGACACTTGTGCATTTTGCATGCCAGACATCTTTATTGAGGGCTCTGAAGCTCTCTCTTTGAATTGTGACAATCAAGAAACATTTAATGTCTTCCTATTGCTATGGGAGTTTTGCAAACACTTGCTTGCCATAGAGATATGTTTGATTTTTCCTTGGATAAGGGAACTAACCTGAATGTAATCATTGAATATCCTGGCTATTTAAGAGTGCAAGGTTTTTTGTTTTTTTTTTCAGTCACTGAGATATATTTAATTGTTGCCAACTATGCACACCACAGTCTGGTTTAATGTTTATTGAAAAGTAAATCACTTTTTATTATATTTGTGGATAGAATTTTTAGAATAGCATAAACTTTTAATTTTGCAAAAAAATTATTTTAAATTATTCCTTCAACATAACTGAAAACTTTGTGATCCTTGCTAGGTATGTTAAAGTTTATTATTGGAAAAGGCTTTTTGAAAAAAAAAAGTATAAATAAATCTATGCATCTACAGCCACAAAAAATTCAACAAACATGCTAAGAACACACATTAGACGAAGGACAAACTTTTCAGTAAATGGTTCTGGGAAAATTGGATATCCACATACAGAAGAAGTCTTTTCTTTCTCAACAGTTACAAAAATCAACTCAGAATAGATTAGAAACTTAAATGCACGACCTGAAACTGTCAAACTACTAGAAGAAACCATAAGGGAAACTCTTCCAGACACTGGAATGGGAAAGGATTTTGTGGACAAGACTACTAAAAAACAGGACACAAAAGTAAAAATAGACAAATGAAAGTACATGAAACTAAAAAGCTGTCCACAGCAAAGAAAATAATCAGTAAAGCAAAGAGACAATCTATAGAATAGAAGAAAATATTTCACACTATACACCTGACAAGTGTTTAATATCCAGAATATATGTGAAGCCCCAAAAACTCAATAGCAAGAAAGCAATCCATTTTTTAAAAGGTTATTAGATTTAAAGAGACATTTCTCAAAAGTAGACATACAAATAGCCAATGAGTATATTAAAAGCACACATTGGTACCAGCGCGCACACACACACACACACACACACACACACACACACCAGTGATGAGTAGTTAAATATTTGCTTCAGAAAAATGCAACCAAAACCACAATGAGATACCATCTTATCTCATGTATTGAGTTAACATGCACTGTTAACATGAGTTAACATGTATTGTTATTATCAAAAATCTAAAGATAACAACTGCTGATAAGGATGTGGAGAAGAGGGCATCCTTGTACATGGCTGATGGGAATGAAAACTAATACAGTCATTATGGAAAACAGCATGGAGGGTCCTCAAAAAATACAACTACTCTATGATCCATCTACTCACTACTGGATATAAAGCCAAAGAAAATGAAACCACTTATGTTGAAGAGACATCTTCAATACCATATTCATTATAGGATTACTGTTAATAGTTGGAAAATGGGAAAAAACATAAATATCCATCATCTGATAAATTTATAAAGAAGATATTGTGCATATATACAATGGAATGTTATTCATCCTAAAAAAGAGTAAAATCCTGTCATTTATGGCAACATAGATGGAATTGGAGATGATTGTGTTAAGTGATTTAAACTAGGCACAGTAAGACAAATGCTGCATGATCTCATTTCTATGTAGAGTATAAAAAATTCATCTCATAAAAATTGAGAAAAAAATTGTGGTCACAAAGTCATGGAACATGGCAGGTAGGTATGGCAAAAAGTGGGTCAATGGGCACTAAGTTACGGTTAGAAGCAAGAAGTTTTGGTGTTCAATTAATTACATAGTAAGATAGACTGCAGATAACAGTGAGGTACTGTACATTTCAAAACACCAGAAGAAAAAATTCTGAAAGTTTTCATCAAAAAAGTATGTGTTTGAGAAGACAAATATGTTTTACCTAATTTAAACGTTCAATTTATGCATGTATTTAAACATTACATTACACCCTGTTAATGTGAACAATTTCATGTCTTGTATATCTATTTAAATAAATTAATAAAAAGCTCAGTGTGTAGTGGCACACACCTAAAATTCAGCGACTTGGGAGGCTGAGGCTGGAGAATTGCAAATTCAAAGAAGCAACTTAGCAAGATCTGGTCTCAAAATAAAGAATAAAAAGGGCTGGGATGTGGCTTAGTGGTTAAGCACACCTGGGTTCAATCCACAGTACAAACAAACAAACAAACAAATAAAAGTATCTATTAACATTTTGAATGATAATATGAATAGTTATGTGGTTTAGAAGCAAATTATGGGGTAACTACATATGACTGGTTTTCCAGGGTAGACTAAGACAAACAAATACTTTATGATATAGTTTTGAACAGTCTATCAAAAAGTTAAGAGAACAGATTAAGTTAGTGTTTTGGAGATAGAATGTCCAGGACCTTTGTCAAATATCTTTGTGGAGGCAGAATTGGCAGAATGTAATTCAGTGCCTATTGGGGATACTGTGAAGTTAACAATAATTTGAAACAAAGTATTTTAAATTAGTTTTGTAATGAATTTAAATAGAAATATTTAGAAGCTAGTAGTTACTTCCATACCAGATACTGCTAGAATTCTTGCAATGTGTTAAAGTTTAGCTTCACAATAATCCTACAAAGTCATTTCTATTACCACATTATTAATGAAGATAACAAGACACAGAGTTCCACTAACTTGCTCAGGATTACAAAAGAGAGCTGAGAATGCATAGTATTTATTGCTGTAAATATTGGATTTAAACTATACATTGATTAATTAAACAAATTAATCAATAAAGAATGATATAGGAATATGTAAAACTTGGAGAGTTAACATATATTAAGAAAAACTGAAGAAAAATATCAAAAGAAACATTAATCCAATAATATTATTGGATTATTATTAACTAATATAAATAATAACATTAATCCAACAATACACATAGTACTCATTGGAAGACTTAATTATTTAAAACTTTTCTGAGGTTGACTCAAAAAGAGTATCAGGTGATAAAATAGTACACATTTAACAGAATATGATATATCCTTCATTGGTGTGAATGAGCTAATGGACACCAGTAAAGGAGATGCATAAGCTGATCTGAACTGTTTTGAAAAGGATTTCATAAAATTCCTTAAGGACTTTTTTCCTTCACATATTTCTCTAGAAAAATGCTAGTAAGATTTGAACAACATCTAGGTAACAATGGACTGTGCAGGACAAATGATAATCAACACATCCATACAGGTGGATGTATGTGGCTTCATGTGTGAAAGCTACACAAAATACATATTCAAACATGCAAACATGTACATCATTGTAAATGAAAATGAATGTGAAATGTCATGAAATAATTCTTCTGTTAAAACTCACAATTGAATCTCTGTTTTTGATGTTTCTGAATGTTCCTCTTTGAAATGACAGCAAATCCTGTCGGTTTTTAAACTTTCAATAGGTCCCATCAGTCAATCTGAGATGTCACTAATTAATCTGTTTTATGTCATTATAATACTTAAGGGCATTCTGAAAATTTAATTTTGTAGTATAACTGCTTGCAGAAATATTTAATAAAATCAATACAGAGCAGCAATCCTATGCCACCAAAGCAGATATGTTGTACAAATAGCATCTATTTTCCTTTTAGAAATTCTTAACCATACAGAGGATTATTTGTGAATGACATGGGTTGCAGGATGAAGAGCTTGTATATAGCATATAAATCCTCTGTAGAACAAAAGCAATGCAAATTTGTTAGGGAATTAAATAACATCTTCATAACAACACATGCTTAATATTACTATGACATTCAAAAAAAAAGTTTATTACTGATTGATGCAAAAATGGACAAATTAGGTCACTTGTAATTGTCAATAAATATTTCATTTATCCAAGACTTCTTGTTTTAAAATGAAAGTAGTATTTTGTTATTGTCATTATAATTAATTTTAACAGAATTATTTTTAGGGGTAAGTCTAAGCCCATTGCATAAAATTAATTGTAAAATTGTATTAATTTTCTCTACATTTTGCATCCCAGGGATGAATCCTACTTGATCATGGTGCACAATTTTTTTGATATGCTTTTGTATTCGATTTGCCAGGATTTTATTGAGGATTTTTGCATCTATGTTCATTAGAGATATTGGTCTGTAGTTTTCTTTCTTTGAAGTGTCTCTGTCTGGTTTTGGGATCAGGGTGATGTTGGCCTCATAGAATGAATGGAGTATTAGCCATAAAGAAGAATGACTCTATGGCATTTGCCTGTAAATGGATGGACCTGGACACTATCATGCTAAGCAAAATAAATCAGCCCCCAAAAGTCAAAGGTCAAATGTTTTCTCTGATATGCTGCAACTAATCTAAAGTAAGGTAAGGGGGATAGAAAATATGTGTCGACATTTATAAGAAACTGATAAACTACTCCTAAAACTGAATGTAACAATTTACATATCCAGTGGTATAAGAGTTCTTTGGGCTCCATATTTCTGGAAGTTTTTGAATGTGTCAATCCTTTAAATTGCAGTCAATTTGGTAAATGGATAGTAAGCCTTCAAAGTGGTTTATATTTTCATAGATCACTTACAACTCAAAACGTTGAACATTATTCTGTGTAGCATAGGCTATTTGTAATCTTTCTTTGTAAATGTGCATTTGGTACATCTGTAGATTTTTACAGATAGTTTATCCTTTTATTTTATAATTAATTATTTATAATTTTAGATGTCAATTCTTTCACTCATGAGCAAAAAGTATTTTTCCAAATTCCTATCTTCACTTCGTTAATACTGTATTCTGAAGAGCAGAAGTTTCAATTTGATGGAGTCAAACTTAACTTTTTATACACTTAGAGATTTCTCTTACTTGGGATAATTTTGTCTGCTTCTGAACATGAGGATAGCCTCTTGTATTTTCTTCTAAAAATTTTATAAGTTCAAATTTAAAATTTAGGTCAGTTATTCATCTAAAAATAATTTTTGTGTGTGATGTGAGGTAAGGTTTTAAAAGATTTTTTTCTCCTATGGATACTATTTATGCCAATATTACTTATTTAATATTTTCATGCCCTTGTCAAATATGAATTGAAGACATATGAGTGATTCTCTTTCTGGGCTATGTATTTAATATGTGTCTATTCTCACTTTAATACTATCATGCTTGGATTGCTCTACCCTTGTGGTGAGTTTTAAAATCAGAGGTTGTCAATGCCCCATTGTTGACTCTTTTCCCAAAAATGTTTTTAGGTATTCTAGAACCTTTTCATTTCTATACTAATTTGGGGTCATTCTGTCAATTTCTAAAGTGGACTAAACTAGAACTTGATGTGTTTTTGTTGTTGTTGTTTGGTACCAGGGATTGAACTCAGGGGCACTGGACCACTGACTCACATAAAATATTTTGTATTGTACTTAGAGACAGGGTCTCACTGTTGCTTAGTGCCTCACTTTTGCTGAGGATGGCTTTGAACTCTAGATGTTCCTGCCTCAGCCTCCTGAGCTGCTGGGATTACAGTTGTGTGCCACTATGCGCACAACTGTGTGGGATTGAATTAATTTTATTAGTGGATTCATGTAGAAAAGACAAGTTAACAATACTTAGTTTTCCAATTAGGAGCAAATTTCTTTCCCTAGTGTTTTCCAGTTTCTGTGTGGGAAGTTTGAGCATCTTATATTACATCTGTCCTTTGTTTCTGTTATAATTCTTTTAACTTTCAATTATTTATTGTTTACATATGAAACATCATTATATAATTCCACTCCCGTATTGGAAAATTGTTTATTTTTATTTTTTTAAATATATATTTCTTAGTGTAGATGGACACAACACAATACTTTATTTTTATGTGGTGCTGAGGATCAAACCCGGGTCCCACCCATGCTAGGGGAGCTCTACCGCTGAGCCACAATCCCAGCCCCTTGTTTATTTATTTTTTATTAGTTTAAGTTGGTTTGTATTTGTAGATTTTATAGATTTTCAGTAAGCAATCATATAACCTGATGAGTATAATAAAATAAAATATTTTTCTTTCTGTAATATACTACAATGTCTGTAAAATACAAAAAGATATAGAGAGTTAGCATTCTTAAGTTGCATCAGATAATAATTCTAGAAGGTGAAATAAAGCATTTTCTTGTTTTGTTTTCTGTTCTTTCTCTCTCCCTCTCTTGTAAAGCGTACCATTCAACTTTCTTCAGTTTACTTTCAATTACTTAAAAGCACAGTGCTTCTAATTATCTCATATATAACTAGGCAGACTGTTCAAATTAATGGTAATGGACCCTGTATTTATTCATTGATCTAAAAATAAAGCCCACATCAGATTTTTGACAATATTTGCAAATTCAGTGTAAAAGATTATGAATGGTACCATATTGATATGTGAAACTGACCTTGAGTAATATATGCACTGTATTTTGGATGTTAATAATGCAATTTGAGAATGTTAATGTTAATGGTTATTTTGAGAATATCACCTCTCTTCTAGTATTATTCTTTACAGAGAACAGCTTCTGATCCAAGAGCTGATGTTGATTACTAACAGAAATAAGCACGAAGTAAAAATATAGTTGCCAGAATAAAAAAGAAAATCATTGTGAAAACTTAACGTTTCTTTTGAGCACCTTCATCCTTGGGTTCTTTAATGCATTGGTTGATAACTCAGAGCATTTCTAAAGCATACAATTGGAAATATGAATAAAAGTTATCCATACTTTATGCAAATTAAGTTAGAAATATGGAGAAGAGTTAGATACTTCAAGAATTTATGTGAGGGGCCTAAGATTGCAACAAATATGATGCTTAACGCCACAAATGTGGGTGGGCAACTATTGTCAGGTTACTTTACATATTTAATTTAATTAAGTAATTAGAATTAATTTAAGTAATTAATTCTGACCCTTAAGTTTTATTCCTCCTCCACCTCTGTGTTCTTGCCTAACTACAGCCACATGGTGAAAAAGTCTTTGGAGTTTGCATCTCAATAAGAATATCAGAGAAGACCACCAGTCTTTGTTTACCTCCTGATCACCTGCAGTCTGTGAAGGGCCTGTTGACCAAGCTTCCACCACCCTTCAAGTTCTAGGTGCCCAGTTCTTTCTGCTTCCAGTGAAGGCAAGTAGACCACGTGTATGGATCACTTCTTGGGTATCAGAGGTAATTGCTAACATCAGACATCAGACATCATCTTTCTTCTTCTATTTAATATTAGTGTCAAATTATGTGACAATACAAAATTTTAACTGTATTTACAGTACACTTTCACCCATGTTCTTTCATAAGCAAGATATGAGTTATAAAAAATCCATGTATAATTTATCTGTAAGTTTTTTTATTTTAGTTGTCAATGGACTTTTACTTTATTTATTTATATGCAGTGCTGAGAATCAAACCCAGTGCCTCACACATGCTAGACAAGCACTCTACCACTGAGCCACAAAACTCAGACCCTTTAATTTTTTTAACAGAAGTAAAATCACTTAAATATTAGTTTTAAAATCTGACAAAATAGAATGGTCTATGAAAAAGTGAATAGAGGGAGGGTTAAATACTTATATTTAATATGAATATAGCATAAAACTAAAATGTAATACGAGATAATCATAAAAGACTACATGTTATTAAAATACATAGCCATAAAATTATCTTAAAATGATAAGTCATGTAGATAAAATATGTAATTGTTTTTAATCCATTTTTATGTACAATAATAGCAGTTGTGGTTTTAACAATTTCATGATGTATTTACAGTTGTGGGTTATGCCTCTAGCGGGTGAAACATGAATAAGTATAAATCACTACCTATAGCCTTTGTAATTGGCAATAGTCATTTCTTTGAAAAATATAGAGAGGAAATATTTCAAAAAAATATAGGAAATATAACTTAAAAGCTGATGTATTGGTGATATTATACCCTGAATGCTCAACAAATTTTGCCATACACTAGTCCCATTTTCAGGTTCATCACATCCCCCTTTGCTCTCATTCTTCCTTCTGGAGGCCCTGGCCTCAGGGCCTTAGCAATTAACTCTGATACTCATGAAGTGATCCATACATGGGGTCTACTTGACTCCCAGGCCCTTGTGTGATCCATCTATAGACCTTTAGCTTTTTGCTTCCAAAAATATTTTGTAGTATGTCAGTTGGACATCTTTTTTGGAAATGATAAACTGTGAGTTAAATGAAGTGTGAAAGGTGCGCCTCTGGGACTCATACTACACAAATAAAGCTTTGTTGCAAGGGATTGCTGTTTAAAGAATTCCAAAACAGAAATAAATTTCCTAAAGGACTGTACATACATTGTGGTTCCCTTCTCTTTTAGTAAGTACTCTACCCATATATTTCTAGTTATGATAATATGGGAGACAGATGAGATCAGAGCACAAGATCAGGTACCTTGGGACTGCCATTTTGGTAACCAGCAGCCACTCCCTTTCCCTTCATTCCCTACCATCTTGTTATACTGCACCATTCACATATGTGCTTCATTCCATGTACTAGATACACATGGATAGTGCCTGATGGGACTCAATTGCTTCATGAATCTTTAACTGTAAATTAAGTTTATCTGTACCTTATAATATAATTCAAATTTTACATAGGGTAAAGACAGACAGGAGTACTCAGAGATAGTAAACATTTTCATGAGTCAGTCAGTGAATGAGTTCATATAATTCTATCTGATTTATTAGACTAGGGGCAGCAAACTGCTGGCTCAAAGTCTGACAATTTGGCCTAGTGCATTGTTATAGAGAAAAAAAAGAATATGTTAATGGTGATAGGAAAAAAAAACCTAGAAATTTAAATAAAAATTCACTTTGTCAGTTTTTCTTGATAAGCTAGACCTAACATCAAAAACCCACATTGCTTATTTAGTGAGAATGTCTCTTTCAATGAAAAATGTTATTTTTCTAGTTTTATTCAAACATTAACAACCTCTTTCAGTCTTTTGTGAGATAGTAATATATCCTTGCTGGCCTGGCTTAGTCCTGTTTTGTTTTTGTCGTCCTTTGCATTCTCAAACACTAAGATTTTTACTCTCAATGACATTCCAGTTTTGATAATAAAGTACATGGACTTGCTAATCCTTTAACTTCCTTGTTCCCAAAGACACTTAGTGCAGCCACCCTAACACAGAGTAGGAGAGTTGTCTCAATGACTCCTAAAGTGACCATTATATCACTAAACTAAAGTTGTCTTTTAGTAACAGACAATTGAACATATAAAGATCCCTGCTGGAACAGTGGAGTCCAACTCATGAATTTTTTCATACTACAGAGAGCAATAAAAGTTCTCTATCACCTGGCAAGGGAGCTTTCAGGGTGTTAGTGCAATGTTCTTTGTGGTGTGCTCCCCTGCAGAAGTCAACATAGAGAGGAAAGCCCAGATGAGAGGCCGGGTGAAGCCCAACAGGGGATAAATGGTTATTTCCAGTGCCATTTTCATATGTATTTGAAGTTTGATTTTATGTGTATTTCCTAATTATGAGGACAATATATTTCATTTTTGTTAAGCTACATGGAATTTGCCTCTGGTAAGTTGCAAATCAAATAGATCATTTATTTTTATTCCAATAGCCTGTTCATTTGTATTTAAATGTATACAAATATAATAAAAAGAAAAAAATGAAGTACATTTTTTTTCTGTGAAAGAATTCAATGCCTTTCCTGTTTTCTCTCTCTTATCTCTGTTCCTTTAATTTTTAATCTTACTAATAATTACCTGTTTACACTTTCCAATACATTCACTGAAAAAAGAAAGAGAGAGCATGTTTAAATTAAAAAATATGTTGAGAGAAATCTTAGAAATCATCCTCTCCAGCTATGTAACTTTATAGAAATCACAGAAAGACTCCAGTACAAAATTGTTCATATTAAGTCATAGTGTGGTACTGAATAAATTATGCCTGTATGCATTAAATTGCCCTTAATCTCATTTAATATACTTTTATTTTGTCTCAACTCTCATTTTGAAAGTTGATGGCAGTGGTTGGCAGTAGAAATGGACGCATTCTCTGAAAGAGCCACTGCTCCTCTCCTTATGACTTCAAAATATCGATGACTGACTTTTACTGGGTTACCATTGCAAAGACCTTTAATGTTTTTGTTTTTTATTCATTCAATCTCTGACACAGCCTTATGATATAGGTTCTGATATCCTCAATTTATACATTTGGTATATTTTCCAAAGTAATTTAATAATCACTTTGTGTTTTAAAAATCTATTGCTTGTCTTATTTTTACTGTATATGTTTTTGTAAGCCACCAAAAATACTCTTTAGAACCAGGAAGAGTCAAATAAATAAACATAAATGTTATGGGTTACCCCTGGTCAAATCATCTGTTAAGAAGCAGAGCCAAAACAGATTTTTTTTTTTTTTTTTTTTTTTTTACTGGCAAATTTCAAACCCAGGAGTGGAAGGAAGTGTGAGGAAGTTTAATCTTATATCTTGAAATTACTAGTGATTACCTTCTTCAAGAAATGTAGGTTCATGGAATGCATCATCACACTATTGCTGTACTAGGAACTGCTGAGAACCAGTCGAGGTGATGGCAAACTGTACAAATATTTACTCTTAGGATTAATGAGCTTGGAAAAAGCCAGTTCAAATCTGTAGTGTACTGAGACTAATCACTACAACCGATAATACACTCTTCAGGCTTATTAAAAAGCACTCTCTTGAATGACTTTTGAAAATTTTATCCCTTGTTATTAAAATGTAGGAGGAATATATGGATAATTATAGATTAGTAATTATCAGCATACTTCAATTCTACACCAAACCATAGAATACATTTTCTCTAGAAAGAAAAAAGAAAACAAGAAATAATATCTACAGTTTAGTTACTCCATCATTAAAGTTCAAATGGTTCTCCATTTTCTTTGTAAGTTAATTTTGGCAAGATAAATACTCAGAATATTATTTAATCCAGATTATTCCAATCAAAAGTTTTGGTATGAGTAAAATGCATATTTCTAAAAATAATTTTTATAAGTAATTTTGTTCATTAAGGATGTTTTTGTGAAGGAGTTAACAAGGGTAGAACTTGTAGGAGAACAAAAGTTGAATGCTATGTCTTTTCAATCAAAGTTCCCAATCTTATGACTTAGGTTATGAAAAATTATGTCATATAATTGAACGATAAAATAATCCCTAAATAATCCCAATTCTTACCTTACCTCAAGGTAAAAAAATATTGCTAGTTTAGAATATAGTAGAAATCTGTTTTGGGGACATGTTGCAGATTGAGTTTTGAGTGAAACAGATTATGGGCCAACATTTGTGTGCAGGGTGATGTGCATCAGGACAGATACCTATTATATAGGAAGGAAAGGAGCAAGATTGTCCAGAAGGAGAAGTTGAGCTGTTATATAGGCTCACTAGTCTTAGTTAACCCCATTGCAGGGATTTGAAGCTGAAATGGCCTATCAGCATTATCATGTGTCAACATCAATCAATCATTGGATCTCAGCCACCTCAGAAGGACTTGACCTGGGGGTGAAGCATCACTCCATCATTTATCACATAGTCCACGCTTTTCTCACTGATTTGAAATGCCACTTTTAATATATATGAAGTCACATGTGTGTCTGCTCATTATTAGTTCTCAGTAGAGTTTTATAGATTTCTCTATAAAGTTTTCAACTTTTAAAACTTCAAATAAAATGTATTTCATAATACATCTATTATTTGTGTTTAAAGAAAATATTTTATTTGTATATGTTAGTGTTTTTAGAGCTAATTTTGTTGATCTTTCTTAAAAGTTATGCCAGGCTGTCATTTAATTAAATATGTCGTTTAACTAAAGTTAAATATTCAATTCTTATTTAAGTATTTTGAATTATCTAAGTAGATTCACAAAGATCAAATAATAAGCTAAATTCTTACTACTTATATTTTTTATTAATGTTTATGTGTAATATGTATTGAAAGTACTCAAAAAATCTCATGTTCTGTAAGGTTTCATGCTTTTTGTCTCTAAATCTGTTAGACTTTTATGATGTGACAGTATATTTTAACTCTCTAATCTCATTTCAATTGCAGATTTATCTGTATTTGGTAGCACAAGTCTAACCTTTGAGATTTGTCACATTGAAAAAAATATGAAACCTGTTGAAGGCAAAAAATAAATGTGTCTGGCAGTGACTGATGTCCGGACACTGTCCACTCAATAAGACTGTCAGTAAAAGGATGAAAGTCCACTCTTGAATAAAAATGTTAATTGGGGTCAAAAATAGCATAATCTATTTGATCTCCAAAATAAATTCATAATATTTCATTATGCAAATGACTCAACTCTCTTTCCCAGTCTAACCTTTTAGTGCAGGCTCTGGGAAGTTTTACTTTTTAGTGTGTAATAATTTGAAATGCACTTCATCTTGTTGCCATTGTCAACTTCTTGGTTGAAATCTTTAAAAAGTTGTTTGTTTCAGGCAATCAAGTAAGCAAAAAAAAAAAAAAAAATGGAGATGAATAATGGAAATACAGTGAAGATGCGCTCTTTCCTGTAAATTTTGTAACTGGATATAATTTAGCTAATCCATTTGGTTTCTTACTTAATATAGATCACTTAGGTCTATTAAAAAGACACCTATGTATTATGTTGAATGTCTGCAAAAGTTGACCTAGAGGATTAAGATGCTAGCAACCAGGAGTACTAGAAGTAGGAAGAATGCACCTGTATGTGAATAACACACTGTAAAGGAAAAAGATTTTCAGAATACCTGTTTAATGATTGTCTAAACCATCCTAGAAAGTTCACTGAAATATCAGAAAATGCATATAAGCAGAAAATACTCTCCTATAGTACAAGACTGATATAGCTCTAAAGGCTTTTCCCAGCCGCAAAGTAATTTTCTTAAAAATACTTACAATGTTCCTTTTCTGTACTGGGCAGTTGTATCTATAGTCTCTTCTCACAGAATGTTCTCCCTCTCTTTTCTTCATATTCTTGGTTCCTTTTCAATATTCAGTTTGAAGCCAAATATTTCTGCCCACAAAGACACAATCTTAGCAAACAGAGTTCCTCAACACACCATTCAATCGGTAGCCTAATACTCCATAGTCTTATTAAAGGCAGAGATAAAATGTCTTAATGCCAATCATCATCATATGGCAATATTGTAGTTCATTATCTATGATTCTATACTGAAACTAAGGTATTGTACACTGTGAAACCCGTGTTCCTAAAATAGTGTCTGACAGAGTTTTATTATTAAATGTTCACTGTGTAACTAAACGGAACATAGAAAAGGGAACTGGCTCAGGTAGAGGGATCACTATTACACTGCCAGAAACCAGAGACCTATACCTCAGCGGCTGTGAAAACACACTGTAGATTGTTGGCAGTAAAGTAAGCAATGTCCTTTTCATTGGGTGAAAATCAATAAAGAATAATGGTATACAGATATAAAAGATCTTATCAGAGAATCAAACTTGATATTTTGTCACTATATTCTTAGAGCTTTAAAAAGAAATATAATAAGAAATTTCAGCAATATTTTCTGTGATTTTGAATATTATTTTTCCTGATAACATATTTACTGTGTTCTATTTTAAGATTTGAATGCTTTTTGAATGAAGAGAGCAATGCAAATGGAACATATTTTGTAGTTAGAAATCCAAGAATTAGATACATTTTGAAATATATTTCAAGGTTGCAACTTGTTCAGTATTGCAAATTATGAAAAATTATATTACTTCATCTTAAATTTTAATTTAAATAATACTTTAATGTTGCCTGGCACAGTGGCACAAACCTGTAATCCCAGGTACTTGAGAGTCTGAGGCAGTAGAATGGCAGCCTGGACAACTTACCAAGACCCTATCTCAAAATAAATAAAGAAAGAAGAAGGCTAAGGATATAGCACAGTGGTAGAACACTTGCTTAGCATGTTCAAAGCCCTGGGTTCAATCCCCTTTACTGAAAAAAAAAATTGCTTTTATTCTTTTACTTTCAATGTTTTTCTGACATGATTTATTGGCATTTTATTTTAAACTATATGTGCAATGGTATTGTATGATAAATGTTTTCATATTTTCACTCTTAGAATGACATTATTTATGATAGTAATTTTTATTTTAGAGAGATGGATGTTAATTTAAGATGAAATTTGACATTTTATTTTCTTTTTTTCCAGTCAATAGAAGACATAATAAATATGTGAGTGTTTAGACTGCAGCGACACTTTGGCACACATTTGTACGCATGTTGGACACATTGTAGCAGAACTAGAAGTAATGCTATAGCTTTCAGGAGAACTGGACATGAAGCTAATACTTGCTCACAACTTCAATAAATATACTTACTTTAAACTAGGAAATAAGGTAACATTTTTCTTAGAGTTAAGATTAAAATACTGCTTTAACAATATTATTGAAAACGTTTTTTCAATTATTAGCACAATAAAGAGTGATTTGATCCAAAACAGAATATCTAACACTCTGATAAGTAATGTTTTAGTGGATATTTATGCAGATCCACTTCTGTATATTTTAATAAGTACCAGCATATTTATTACTTTTAACATAAAACATATTTACAATATTTAACTATAGTAAGTCCATGACTTGGGTACACATTTGTATCTAAAGTTGCCAATCTTTCTGAATGTTTGGCTGTTAATCATATTTATATTTGGTTTTGCTGGGTAAGAGTTGTTTTTTGAGTAAAAATATTGAGGAAATCCAAGGGTATTTGGAGACACTCATTGTATTAATTATTAATGAATGATGATAATAATAATGAATAATAACAATAATAAAATAATATTTATTGCCACATAATATGGTTAGAGTCAGTAAAGTTGGCAATTGCCTTTCTCAATGACAGAAGCGATACTCATAATCATTTTATTTTTAAAACTTTTTATGACTATTATTTGATCAAATTTGGTTTCGAATACCTGTCCAGATGCCAAAGTTTGTACACTTTGAACCTACAATCATGCATACTTCAACATGACTACTTCCTCTGGGCACTGGCTTCAAAAGTAGCTGGCTAGGCAAGCATTTTATTCTGCCCAGTTGACTGGCAGAGCATTTGATTCTGCCCAGTTGACTGTCCAGTTGAAAATGCTGTATTAGTAGCTGCTAGCTAACTAACTTGCTTCTCTAGAAGTGTTTGAACATAAATTATTCACAGAGGCTAGAGTCATGCAAATGCCAAAATCTATAGAGAACAGAAGACGAAATGTTAAAGAAAGCAGAATAGAGAAGGAGTAATCAACAGAGTTATTAGGAAAGATAGAAGATAATTCAGAAATTTTAAAGACTTTCAAAGTAATTGTAGTGTTTTTAGGGTTTCTATGGTAAACTTTAAATTGCTCAGCGATGCTTGAGAGCAGTTTATGTCGATTATCTACCAAATGTCCCCTACATTCTGAAAATAAAGTCCCCCCATATTAAGCAGCCTATGTTTGTCTCCACTTTATGTAGGTAATTAATGAATAGCAGGACTAACACAGTTAACTATTCCCATTCCTGGCATAAATTTGTGATTCATAATAATTTATATTTTAGGGCTTATGGTAAACAAAGAAATGTACACATGTGATCTCAATAATGAAAAGTGCTGGGAAAATAATTGAATTCAACTGAACTCAGTTTCATTTGGAACAAAGTACATCAGTGTATTTTAGGCATTTTTAATCCATTCTTAAAAGTAGTGCATTTCTCCAAAGCAGGGTTTTAATTTCTTCTTTATCCATGGTTATACATATTTGAAAAATAAATTATTTTCTGAGAATATTCTTTGCCATGAATTTATTATAGACACAAAATTATTTCCTTTGATATCTAGCTGGCATTGCCTTATTTTTATATGCACAAACATTTATTCTTATCAAGCTAATTTATTTTATATAAATAATTATTCACTGGAAAGCAATATTAGAATCCAGACACATTTTTGTTCAGAAATTCAGTGGGGAATTTAGAATGCTTCATTAGTAACTCACTTATAGTAATTTATTTATATGAAAATATCTCCTTCTTAGATTGAGCTCTTTGTTTTTATTTGCTTACACAGTATTTCTCTGATTTCCTATTCATGAGATATTGTATATTTTATTTATCCCATGGTAGTAATTTTATTTAAAATGAAAAAAAAATGTTCACAAATATGCATATAACACATATTCTTACTTAAAACACAACTTAAATAATGCTGAAAATATAATGACTTATATTAGTAGCTGCAAATAAAAAAGTATTTTTAATATGAAAAGTCATGTGAGTATATTATCATTGGAGTTCTTGTAACACAGAGACAGCAAGCAGCCTCTTAATTATTTTAACTTCCATAAAGCTTTGGATTCCATGTAAACATTGGTTCTCAATTATAAATCTGTTGCAAATTACATCATTATATCATTTAATTGCTACCATCATCCCCATAAAATATCACACATAAATGGCTATTTAAAAGACCGAATTAAAGCAGATTGTTTCTTCAAAATAATGTATGCTATGTATTCAAATTAACCTTACTTAACTATCATATTTTATCTGGCCTACCAACCCATTTCTTATTTCCTAATGTTGAGATCTTGATTGTTCCTTCCTCTGAGCCATTCTAGAAATTCTTACTTTTAGGTTTTGTTTGTACAACTTCCATTACCTTTTTAAGCATTCAGTACCTTGATAAGTCTTCTTTCTCACAGTGCACACACTCGCAGACTTTCTTTTTCTGATCCTCTGTTTGTACAATTTTTAACTGTATTTTTACATAAAATCTTTTGGAAACAAAGCATACTGCTTTCAAATACCTCTGATAATTAGTACAGGTCCAGCATAGTGATAGCTTCCTCACTAATCAGGTAACTAATAAAGGAACATAAAATTAATAATTAATTGAATGAGAAATTAAGTCAATCTCTAGATAATATTTTCTGTGGGTGTTAGAGTTTGGATATGTGATGTCTCTCAAAAGCTCATGTGGGACCCAGTGAACCAATGTTTAGAAGAGAAATGATCAGATATTGAGAATTGTAATTGATTAGTGGATTGATCTACTTGATGGATTAGTAATTTGAATGGCTTTGACACGTAGGGGTAACAGGAGGAAGGAGATCACTAAGAGTGTGTCTTTGGGGTTTATACTTTATCCCTGTCAGCAGAGCTTTCTTGGCTTCTTGTTGGCCATGTCCTGAGCTGACTTCTTCCCACTATATTCTTCCATCTTGATGTTCTGCCTCACTTCGTGCCAAGAGCTATTTATCAGGTCCTTGGACTGAACTTGTGAAACTATGAGCTCACATAAACTTTTCTCCTCTAAGTTTTTCTTGTCAGATCTTTTGGTTACTACAATGAAAATCTGACTAAAACAGTGGGTTGATGTTTATATACTCACATTAGTTTTGAGTAACATATATTCACAGAGATGTCATATGTTTTCCAGATCTACCATTTTCAGACCAGGCAAGAAGTGTTAAAATCATGGATTTGACATAGAGTCTTTCATCTTTATTCAGACATAGACTCAATGTTAAGACCTGGAAGAATTGTGAGTCACATGGAGCTTTTTAATCAAAAATCCATAGTGTGAGTTTGGATCTCAAGATTACATTCAGGATCACATGAAATTGAATCACATTCTAACTGCTGGAGAACCCATTTAATTTCTCTTAGTTGGATCCTTAATATTCTATATGGAATAATCACAATAGCATAAACTTTCTTAGTGATTCCTTTTTCAAAGCCTCAAATTATTCTTTTAAATTTTTCACTAATTAACTTAATTCATTAAAATTCCTCTTAAGAACTTAAATCTATTGTTTAAATATATTATTGGTATATAGTAACATTACAAAGCTCAATAGAATTAATTTATAGTATAATTTTCTTTTAATCTTGTTTCTATCCTGAAATTTTAAAATTATTTCTATAATACTCCATGGAATATTATTGTCTTGATCTTAGTAACTGGGAGCTAATTTATATTAGCACTTTATCCAAAAATAAAAAATACCCATTTCCATTAAAGATGTATACATCTTTTTAATGTAATTTTTAAATTCTAATTTGTTATATATGACAGCAGAATGCATTACAAATCATATTACATATATAAGGCACAATTTTTCATATCTGTGGTTGTACACAAAGTATAGCCACACCATTCGTGTCTTCAAACATGTACTTAGGATAATGATAGTCATCTCATTCCATAATCTTTTCTATCCCACATGTCTACATCTTTAATGCAACTTGACTAATCATTTTTGTTCATGTGTTTTTGTTGATTTTATTTACATTATGCCACACAAAACCAAATAACTCTAACTTAATTCTTAAATTAAACAACTCCAAGTTCTGTATCTTTAAATATTAACAAGTGGAATTTATATCAGTTAATAAAATCCATTGTGTTCTTGAATTGTTACATGAAGAATGACTGAGGTGACTAAGGAAGTGGGAAAAATATGAGTTTTAATTTATGTCTTGAAAAAAAAATTGTAGAGTTCATGTATGTACATCATTTGCATTGTTACATAAATATGACTCATGGTGCTTCTACGGGCAATGTTTCTTCATTTGAGGAAAATGATATAAGACAAAAAAAAATCAGTAAAAGTAGGATTGACATCTATCCATCAAATTCCTGCTTCATGAGTTGTCAGAAAAAAATCATACTTAATGATTAATTTACAACTATATAAGTCCACGTGACTAGTACAATTGTTCAGCATTATTCAAGTCATGATGGGAGCTTTGTTTCCCAGAAACATTCGAAAAGACATAATTATAAACATTTTGTCCTCACTGTTGATTCTTGCTACTGATTGCCTCTTTGTTTTTATTCACTGACTCAGAAATTACTACTCTAAACACTAGAAAAAATAAAACAGTATTTTTGCCATTTGTTGAATATATGCGTTATACTAACAGTTGATATTAAAAATAACCACTCTTGCCAGGCCAATGTCACATGCCTATAATCCCAGTAACTCAGGAGGCTGAGGCAGGAGGATGGCAAGTTCAAGTTCAGCCTGGATAACTTATGGTGCCCTTGTCTCAATAAATAAATAATAATAATAAAAAAACAGACAAACAATCCACTCTTGTTCCAGAAACTATTTTGCATTAGAGATTGTGAATAAAGAGTTATATTCATTTCAGATATACCAAATAGTGCATTATAATCCTGGTCAGAGTAAAGAATAATTTTGTAACATTGTGTCATTATATAAAGTATATAAATTTCCCCATAGAGATATATAATTTTCCTTAATATAGTTAGTATTTCTCAATTTCTCTGATTCAGGTTCCATCCCACAAAAAGTAGCATAGTAAAATATAGTGATTTCAGAAACATAATTGAACATAATTGTTCTAAAGGTAATAATATTTTTCTTGTAATAGAGTTTTTAAAATCTGTGATATTAATGCTTGTTATAAATATTTAGATGTAATTCAATATGCAAAAACATTGATCAAGTGAGTCATGCATTATAGAATTAAAAAGAAAATACCTTAAGATAATAGGAAATTGAGAACCCTCTTTGAATGATTTTTGTTTCGTAAAATTTGGATTGGATTATTTAAGAAAAATTTATTTGCATCTAGATCATGAAAAGGCGTTCAAGTACTAATTTGTCTTTATTGTCTCAGATATTTTATTGTAGTAACTTTAACATCTTAGTTTATTTTCAGCTATCCATTTGTTTTTCAATCATGAAACATTTTCTTCTATATAAATACTGTGTTTGTCAAACAACTTGTATTCTGCAGCCCAAAGATGACATAAGACAAAGAACTTTACTCAAGAAACAAAAAATTGGGGAGAAGATTCATGGACACAAAATTTAAGAGTACGAAAGCCAAATTGTAATATGCAAAATTCTTTAACAGAGTTATAGAATCTAAAAATTCTGTCTGGAAATCTCCCAAAACAGAAACACATAATTACATGAAATTATATTTTAGCTTAAATGAATGTACTCTTAGGAAGAACATAGTGTTTGGTATGCTGGATGCAAAATTTTACTTTTAAGAATTGTTGGAGAAGAGAAGCAGAGTCAGTACTTGTAGAACATTTACAATATACCAACAAATTCAAAAAGCTTTGCAGTTGTATATACTGCAGTCCTCATAACAAAATGAGCTGACATACATCTCTATATTACAGAGGTTTAATGGTGGAAAAATCCACTTTAGAATTAATTAAATACAGTACATAAATACACAAACAGTAGTATTTACATATTTTAAAAATACATCTTCATTTATGTACTGCCAGGCATTTAAAAGTTTTACAAAACTAATTCCTCCATGCCTGTTTTAAGTCTTTGTTCAAGGTTGAATCTCAATGGCACCTTCCAGAGCCCTGTAACTTGAAATTACATATTCATCATTCATCCACAGTACTCCTAATTTATCGTAATCTATTCTGTTGCTGTTGTTTTGTGAAGTTCTTATCACTTTACAACACACAACTTAAATTATTATCATTATTGTCCTAGGGATTGAACTCAGGGGTACTCTACTGAGCTACATTCCCAGCTCTTTTTGATTTCTTATTTTGAGACAGGTTTTCCTAAATTCACTGGTTTAGGAAAAGCTTTTACCTTGTGATCTTCCTGCCTCAGCCTCCCAAGTAGCTAGGATTACAAGAATGCACCACCATGCTTGGCAGAAATTATTAATTATATTTATTGCTAACGTTTATCTTCACTTATCACTGACACTTTAGGATATAAAATCATAAAGGAAATATCTATCTTTGCTTTGTTTATTGATACATCTTTGGTATACGCAACACTGCTTGGCACATACCAGATATTTTCTTTCTCTCTCTCTCTCTCTCTCTCTCTCTCTCTCTATATATATATATATATATATATATATATATATATATATATATATATATATAATAGTAATCTGTAAATCACCAAGAGATAAAATAGTACTAAATGGTCAATGTTCACTTAAGATATGAAAAAATTTACATTTTTACTGATTTTTATCTGAGATTTATTTTTACATTTTTTCTAATGTAGAAAAGGCTTATATTGTTGTGCATACCATGTGACATTAGACCTGCCAATAGAAGACACCAATCATCATCTTGCAGTTGAATAACTGCTCTTTCAGTTTCCAATCCAGAAATCGAAAAATCATACACTAAGCTGAACAGTGAAAACATTACCTAATTTGGAAATGGATTTTTCTGAACTTCAATATGCCAACATGTACAATGGAAATAGTAACAGTTATATGCACCCCATAAAATAATTGTTAAGAATAAATGAGAAAACCTAAGTAAAGAATTGGCACTTGGGGCTGGGGTTGTGGCTCAAGTGTGTCCACCGAAAACTAAAAAATAAATATTAAAAAAAATTCTCATTCTCTCTCTCTCTCTCTCTCTCTCTCTCTCTCTCTCAAAAAAAAAAAAAAAACTTGGCACTCAAAAAATATTGTTAACTATTGTGTCAGAATAGTTAAAGAAGAATGAAGGAATCATTATCAGGATGATCATTTTGGGATACACACAGGCATGAACACACGCGCATACACACACACGAAGTGCTGTCATTGTTATGTGATGGTTTTCCAGATTTATTTAAGTAGAAATATTATTACTGATTACCCCTTTTTAAAATTGCCTAGCATGGCAATATATAATGCACATAATAAATAGTCTATATTTGTGTCTCTCTTGGCATACTAACAAAACTGCAAACATGTATCCAATGCAAACATCTGTTTTCCCCACCTATAAAATTCCACTGGGTCGTTCATCCCCATGCTAGTTGATAATGCTGCTTTTGAGAGCAACTGACATCAAGGGTGCTAGTAATGTGGGCTCTATTTGCAAATGTGTGACAGAATCCTGAAAAAAATCTCACTTGAGTTGTACAAGAAACAAAATAATTTTTAAACTTTACAGAGTGGGAAAAATCACTTTAAATGGTACCATTTTATTGTAGTCCTTCATAGTATTACAGAGAAGAATTTAAAATGAAATTTATGATGCTCTTATGCAAAGAAAATAATAGAATTGTCTTGAGAATTACTGATTCTGTCTTTCTACAACATATTGGATTACATTTTTAGGGAAATTCTGCTCATTCACTATTTTGAAACCTTTGATACCAAAAGACTCAGAGGCACAGTTTAACCATTTCATATTTAAGCAAAAAGTTAAATCATACACAAAAATTGTTCCAAGCTTTCTGAACTATGAAAAAGTTAGACCCCTTATGCTTTGAGAATACTATTTATTATCATAGTTTAATATATTTGTCAATAATCAGTCCTTTTAATACTAGATATTATACATGAGTTTCTGATGTTTTAATGTTTTAAATAAATGTGATGACTTCCTGTATAAAAAGGTTGTATAAGCTATGATTCTCAAATAGTGTTGTATATTGGAAAGAACTGGAGAAGTTATTGAAAGTTGATTTTTTAAATACCCTCACAACTGTATTATAATTTAGATTTAGTAGGTGTTTGGTGAAAATTTGGAAAATCTGTACTTTTAATAAGAAAATTCACTAATTATGATTCTTTTGATGGTAGACCACACTAAAGCAAGACTCCTTTTGTTATTTCATTCAACAAAATAACCTTTTATTGATGCTAGGGAACAAGAAGCTACAGTGATGACATATAGTTGTTATTTGGATAGTAAATTCACCTGAAATTGGAGTCTGCGGCATAAAGTATTTCTCTATCAAAATAATATTCTACTGGATCTCTATAAAACAGAAACTGTATTCTTAGGGGTAGAAATCTACTTTGAAAATCATAGGTGGTATAGATTTGAGCTGAGGATTACTGCAACAGCAAGTTGTCCCAACATCTCAGAGACTTAAAACAACTAAGATTTACTTTCAACTCATGCTGTGTGATCATCATGAGGCCATTGTTATTGCAATAATTCAGGGGCACAGGTTGGGATGGAGAGGTTGCCATTGACCATCATGTTGGCTCCCATGTCAGAGTTCAGAAAAAGGATCTGTAAGTTCTTGCATGAGCAAGCACATGCTAGCTTCTAACTTTAAAAATTAAATGCTTATGACTATTAACCAAAGCAAGGCACCAAACCACATCAAAATACAAGACATAAGAATGGCATCTTACTACAAGCCTCCTGCAGATGGTGAGGAATATTTGCAAATAGCAGTGATGACCTCTACAAGTAACCAGATTCTCTTTTGAGAACAGCTCCTGAAGCCTGATGTCTGATCATCATCAATGAACCATTATTTTGTTGCCTAAAGACACCTTATGAGTAAGGGAAATGGGATGTGAAAAATGCTGTGCATTTTCTGACTAAACATCAGCATTTGGTCTATTTTAACAGATGGCAGAAATGTAAAATTTGCTGAAATAGAAAGAGGAAACTTTAGTTATTGAAAGTTGTTCTGGAAAATATTGACAAGGAAATTTGTCCTTTTCACTAATTTTTCACTAGATGATGATTTATTTTCTGACCAGTGCAGCTTCACTAGTTTTTTAGTAAACAGAATTCATCATTCCAAACTGCTTTTTGATTAGTTTAATTAGAGTTTCTGTCTTACTGTCACTAAATAAGAGAATCTTAAGGAATGGGCAGAGGTCAAGGATTGGCTTTACCACAATATAATATTAAATTTATTTAGCTATTAGAGGACAAAGAATGTTTGGAAACATATTTTTTGCATAAATAAAATTGTTTTCCATCAAAACTTTAATGGACTCTCCACAGAAATTTTGCAATTATCCTTCACTCCTACATAAACATTTCTTTGAAAAAATATATGAGTACCATAATATTGTTCTTATAGTATCTGCCAAGACATTGTTTTTTCACTATATAATAAAAGCACATCACAGCAATTTTATGTGTTTTATCATATATATATATATATATATATATATATATATATATATATATATATAGAGAGAGAGAGAGAGAGAGAGAGAGAGAGAGAGAGAGAGAGGACACAATACATCTAGATAGTAAATTTCTCAAAAGACATGATAAAATTGACCAATAGGTACTTTAAAAAGTGCTTATCACTTTTTGGCAGATGCAACCAAAAGCCAAACCTCACCCCAGAAAGACTGGCTTTTCCAACAACACTAAAAATAACAAATGCTGACATGGATGCAGGGGGAAAAAAAGAACCCCTGTACATTATTTGTGGAAATGTAAATTAGTATAGCCACTACCCAAAACAGTGTAGAGGTACCTCCACTACTGGGTATAAACTGAAGGAAATTAAATCAGTATGTTAAAGAGACATCTGTACTACCATGCTCATTGTAGCACTCTTTACAATACTCAAGAAAAGGAAATAACCTAAGGGTCAATCAACAATATGGATAAGGAAAATGTGGTACATATACACAATTTAATTCTGTTCAACAATAAGAAATGTACAAAACCCTGTCATTTGCAGCAACATGGATGGAACTGAGATTACTGTTAAGTGAAATAAATCAGAAATAGAAATACAAGTACTGCATGCAACAACTCACTCATATCTTGAGTCTAAAAAGGTTGATTTCATGGAAGCTGAGAGTAGACCAGACCAGGGTTACCAGGGACTAGGGACATTACTAAGGGTGAAGATGGGGAAAAGTTGATTAGTGAAGGCTAAATTGCAGTTAGGTAGGAGCAAGAAGCTCTGGTGTACTATTTTATAGCATTGTAATTATAGATAATGTACTGTACATTTAAAAAGCTAGAAGAAAGGATTTTAAAATTCTTCACCATAAAGAAATAAAAAATAAATAATAGATATATGTATTTTACTTGATTTAAGCATTTTGCAATATATACATATATTGAAATATTTATGGTATCTCATTAATATGTAAATTTTTAATGTTTTATGTACATATTAAAATTAAATGTGTGTGTGTGTGTGTATATATATATATATATATATATATATATATATCTCCATTCAGTTCTTAAAAAAAAAATCAATCCCTCTATGTAAGTATTTATGAAACTAACAGTTTTCATGTTCAACACCTGAAAGTGCTGGCATTGTCTTTACAAAATAATAATTTTTAAATGCTTAATTTAGAGAGGCATTTCATTTGCTATTTTTTGAGAACTCACATGTTTAAAATATGAAATATATAAAAGCAATATTAAGAAACCTTTTTCTTCAATAACTTATTTATTAGTTTTATTAAATGTATGGCTAAATTGTGTAAGAGAAAGTGAAAGTTTAAATAAGATATAATACTAATATTTATGAGTTTGAAAGGATTTTGATGAACTGGCAATTACACCCTAGGAATAATGAAGAATTTAAGGATACACTTTCTTCATGATGACTAAAGCCCATGGTGCATCCTGACTTGACACAAGAATATGGTCAGTTCTACATGGATGAGTTGATGAAATTATAATATAGTCCTTGTATATACCAATAAAATCAAAGAATATCCCTGTCATGATTTATTTGGCACAATAGTGATAACAGGTTCTTCCCTGAATTCAACTTCTCATCAAGAGTCCTTGAGGATCTTCCAACTTCTCCATGTCCCTGAGTCTCAGAGACAGTCCTTATACTTGGGATTGTCATCATAGCAGGACACCACTTTTGATGCCAAAATTAGTGATGATTATTTCTGAAGTAAATTATGATGAAGTAAAAAGCATTTTACTGTATCGCAATTTTTAAACTAGGAAACTCAAGTGTATACACGAAAGTAGCTTGTTTCTGTTTCTCTGTGACCATTAAGAGTTTAAATATACAGAACGTTTTAACGTGAAAGGGTGAGTTGAAGTGTTCCAATTTCTACACTGCTTAATAAGAGACAAAAGTACCAACTTGTATAAAGAATTAGAGTATAAAAATTATGTACATGACATATAATCTTGGGTATGCTATCTGAAATTTTTAAAGAACATAAAGGAAATAAAATAATGGAGGAAAAATCTGAACTCTAAGGAAAATTTAATGCAGACCTACAGTAAAAGTGGTAAGATTAAATATGAGCCAGATGAGTCAAACAGCAAAAAAAAAAAAAAAAAAAAAAAAAAGATGCTAGATTCAAACACAAATATACTATCAACAAGAATAAGTGCAAGTTAACTAAATATTTTAATTAAAAAATAAAGATTTTCATATATATATATATATATATATATATATATATATATATATTAAAAAACCTAATGTTTAACCAGATTTTTCAAAAAGTCATTTTTCTCTGCACAGATGTGTACAACAATAGTATAATTATTTTCAGATTCACCAACTCTGTTGGAGGAAATGTTATTTCTCAAATCTTATTTTTCAGACAGGAAAGGGAACTTGCTGTTAGAAAATGGGAAAATATTAGATCATATGATCACTACTTTCATCTTCTTTCTCCACATTTGCATACTTATTCTTCATAAAGGCATATCTTATTTGATTAATGGTTTTGATTTAAGACTGGGTATTTCTAAATTAACACCATTAAAGAAATATCTAATAATTGTTCATCTTAGTAATAAATTCAATAAGGAATTCATATTTAGTTTGCAAAGTTGGCTCAAATCTGGTAAATTTAACTTTATTCTAACATCTGATTTATGATTTAAATATGTATGTGCAAACTTTTATCCATTGTCACTTCCTATGAGGGAGTCCTAAAATTGTTTTCATATCCTCAAAATACATTGAATTTAAATGGCTCACAATGAATATATATTAGAGCAAGAATATTTAAAAAAGAAATTTGGGAGTAGATTAATGTAAATTTATTCAAAACAAAAAAAGAAATGTTTAAATTATTGCAAGCATTCTGAAAGAGACTAAAATGACAAATAAATTCAGCTTTGAGCAATTAATTTAAAACAGGTTTGAAATCCATTCATAGAAGATTTATTTCCTTTAGTATAATTTTCCCTCTATTTTTGAGGTGTGATTTAAAAGAGCAGACCAAATTCTTTTTAAAATTACACAGCTTAAAATACATTTTCTTTGATAAAATTTAGAAATTTATGTCAAATATAAAAGATTTACATTGAACTTTTGAGAAAGAATTGCTCTAAGAGAACGAGTATTACAAAATGACTTAATTTTATTTTATGTCATTCTTAAATACTAAATTTTCTATGATATTTCAGTGTCTAAATCCTTAGTAAAATAATACTTTTGAGAAAAAAATATATTTAAAATGTTTTAACTCTTCACTAAAATCATGAAAACGTCAAGTCATGTAAATTCTGGCTTCCTAATTCACATTTAAAACAGTTTCTTGCATGTCTGAAGCACATGAAGTACTTATCAAAGAAACAGAAAAGGACAGGAAACAAGTGACTATGAGTTAAGTTAAAATATTTAAAAAGAAGAAAAATTAAAGATGATAATACAAGAAAGTCCATTTTAAAATAGTCCCCCGATAACACTGAATGTCTAGTTTATTTCCCCATAAATCTCTGTACATATTATTTTATATATTATTCCATACTGCAAAGTCCAATTTGTATGAATTACACATGACACAGAAGACGAAGAAACTTGTAGAAAACAAGGAAGCTATTTCATCTGTGGATCATAGATTGGGTTCTGTGCAATGGGTATCTATTTTATTTCTCCATAGAAAGCAGTTCAACTTAGCTCCTTTCAGATAACATTTGCAAATAGAAGGCAAATCACTCAAACTTCACAGGCAGACAGAATCCTGAGTAGCAATGAATGCATTGATAAAATGTTTTGTGGAGAGTAAATGTATTGAATTCTCTTCTGGGATCCCCTCTTCTTTCTCCTCTTCCTCTTCCTTTTCCTTTTGTTTGTTGCTATACTTATTAATCCTGATTAGACATAATTTTATATTATTCTTGCTGGTTATTACTGTATTAAATATTTTCTGACCAATAAATTGATGTAATTGTTACTTAAAAATTTAAAAATTTGTCATCACCTTATCTATTAGTAAATTCTGGTACTTTCAAATAAGAAAAAAGAATTCAACTTTACACTAAAATACCACAGTGATTTGAGCAACACTGTTAAAAAAGAACTGGGGTGTCATATATAAACATGGGCACTTAGAATCCCTCACTAACTATGTGACATGCAGAAGAACTTTTCACCCACTTCAGCATGTGTTTTCTAGACTCTAGAAAAGAGTCCCCCCCCCCCCCCTTGGAGCTTCTTTAAACTTTCATCATAACCTGAAGCCACCAACATGAACACCTTGGTGTGGGATGAGATATACTGAAGAAGGACACAGGGGATTTAGAAGATATTGTTGATTGACTTTTAGTCCTGTCTCATATGCATTTAATCCTAAACCATTTTTCAGAAAATACCCTGCATAGATTAAAAACAAAATTTAAAAAAAAAATAAATTACAACCAGCTAATCAAATCATTGAGATATTTCAAATAGAATTACACATCCCAAATAGCTAAGTATAGGGTTAGCAGTGTTTAACAACCAGATCTGAAAATTCAAGATAATTATATTAAAAGGGGAAGGTAAAAATTACAAATATATTTAATGTTATTTAGGCATACATATTTTATTGGCCTAAATTCAATTTTTCCTCATTGAAAACCTTTTCTAAAATTTAGTATAAATATAACAAATAATTAAGTCGACATTAATGATATTCTCTACCAACAATTTCTATCTGAGACCTTGGCCCACCACTTAATTTTCTTTTACAAAAGATCCCCTGCAATTTAAATAACAATTTTACTATTATTTTCACAGTAATAGTGTGAGCAGTCACTGAAATCAGAAGTATGCAATGTCACTGATTACGAATGTGAACTATTTTAAGTGAAATAGTTTATATAAATAACTAGTAACATAAAGAAAACCTTAAGAATTTGCAATTTATAAAAATTCATTTTTTTCTATGATGAAATGTATTCATCATCTATATTAATATGAAGCTGAGATGTGATTATTGTAAATAACCCACATATTCAACCATCTCTCCTTGATTTTGAAAAAGACTATAATTGAATTTCTCTTGAAACTGAATGGTGAAACAAGGCAATTTTCTATATGCATAAGAAATTGACTCATAGTCCAATCACTTAGCCATATGGTCATGAGTGGCTTGCAGCTGACTATGGATTTCACATTACAATCAGTGAGGACACATTTTCAAATTCTCAAGAGGAAATTTTCCTCATAATGTCTTACATCTTAAATTATGATATATTCAAATCCATATTTAAAAAAACATTAAGCTTTCATCCTGCTTCGAAGCCCATATTTAAGAAAAGATAAAGCTCTCATCACATAAATATTACATGTAATAACCTTCAACATGTCTATCCACTATGAAAATCAAATACTACTGAACAGGGCATGACTAGAGAGTTACTAAAGGAAACAAAATGCCTTTAAATGTGGTTTAAACATTATAATTCTTAGAGACAAGACCAGGTACTAGTTACACTAAATTAGTATTATCTTTATAACCCTTTTTATATGCATATTGATTTTTGTTTTCTTAAAGGTAGCATTCAAGTAAACATTTCAAGCATAGTTTGAAAAAAAATGGAACTGTTTTCCTCTTGAAAAAAACAGTTCTTAAATAAACGTGGTTTATATTTATTTTCTTCATAGTTTTCTAGGCCAATTATGATCTAATGAAATGTTATATGTGGAGATTGAAAAAAAGAATGTATAGTATGAAAGAAATTCAATATACACAAGAAAGAGAAAATATTTTTATAACAAAGCAAAAATGTGACATTTTAAAGATTAATTTATCCAGTGTTTGTATATTTTATTATACTTAGGTCAAAATCTTTTTATAATTTCTAGAACATGGGCAATTTTAATGAAAAATTCACTAAAATAAATCAACACACAGTTTATTAATAAAATTTTAAAAACATGTTGAATCTCTAAATTATAAATGAAATTGATTTAAAGGAACTTCAAAGTATACTATAACATGTTTTAAGTAACCATGTTGTTGATGGTATTGTTGGTTTATTATTCTGATATTGTAGCATATCTGTTATATTAGATATAGCAATGGATATCTTGGTGCCATTTTAGACAAGTAAAAAACTTTTAATGTTGAAAGGAGGACATACAGATAAATGATCAATGAGATTAAACAAAAATAATTCTGATTCTGAATTTAAAGCTTTGATACACTTGTCTTAAAGCTATATCATCTCATTCTGCCTCCTACAATGTCCTAAAAATAAGAGATAACACAATAACGATGAACATACCTAGTATTAAGATTGTGCTATCATTTCTCAGTAAAAAGATGCAGAAATCCCTAGGAAAATATCTTATAGCAGGTTTGCAATTGCAAATATATGAGAGGGGATGTTCCTATGGAATAGAATCATGAGGAGGTTGGGAAAGTCTATCAATTCTTTCAAAAGACTCCAAGAAACTAACTTCAAGAAACTGCCCTTTAGAGTAGAAAGGGGGTTACCAAAATCTCTAGTGGTTCTGGGTGAGGGTAAAGAATGGGAAGATGTTTGCAAAACATTAAAAAAAATGATAGATTGAAGGAGTAAATAAAGAGATCTATCATAGAGCAAGGATAGTTAATGATTATATTCTATATTCTTGAAAAATTCAGAATGGATATTAATTGTTAATAAATTGTGATACAAATTAGCTAGATTTAACCATTGCACCATATATGTACTTCAGAACATGATGTCATACATAATAAATATTAACAAGATTTTCTGTTGTTTTAAAAAAACTATAAAAAGACTCCCTATAGCTAATAAAATTTTGACAATTTGAGCTTCATAAGGGTAATAATAGCTGCATTGAATACATTGTAATCCATGAGTTTATAATAAAATATTCCTGGGGGTCATTTATACAAAATAGTAGGAATCTAGTTTAGTATTAATATTTTGAAAGAAATGACTGTTATAGTGTCTTTCCTTATAAAATATGCTCCAGGCAAATAATTGATTAGTAAAAGTTTATTTTTATAGCTCTATTAAGCTGTCTCTTATTAGCTAATAAAATGAATATAGAAAATAGCACAACTTTGAAACCCTAATAAAGAAAGGAATCTAGGCAATAATCATTAGTGATGCTTAATAAAAAATAGAAGATGTGCATGTGTAAACGTATCACAGTGAATTCGCTTTTATGTATATCTATCATGAACCAATTAAAACATCAATAAATAAGTAGAAGCAGGACCAATAAAGTAGAGGAAGGAGATGGGAGAGGGAGGAGTGGAAAGAAAGAGGAAGGACTGGTGATCGAGCAAATTATATTATATGCATGTCTGAAAAAGTCAAAATAAGCCCCATATTGTGTATCACTATAATGCATTAATAAATACATTTTAGAAGAATGTAAATAACAAAAAAGACAAGCAAGAAGTCATTAATGTACTCTATAATACCATCTAAAAAGTATTCTTGACAAAGTATCAAACTTAATTATGTATTTAAATGTGAATTTTGAGAGATATTTGAGTTAGAGAAACATGCTAAACAAAGAATACAAGTTTTCAGCCAGCAAAGTTCAAAATGTGGGAAACTCTACAGAACAAATGACCCAGCTCATTCAATGAATGAATTATATGGGGGGGGGGGACTAAAATAGAAGAGGGAACTTTTAGATCTAAATACCTAAGAGTTATAGTAAATGTCTTAGTCCATTTTCTGCTATTGTAACAGAGAAACCCAAGACTGGGACATTTAACAAGAAAATAAATGTACTTGTCACAGTTCTGGAGGTTTGGAAGTCCAAGCACAGTGCTGACATCTGGCAAAGGCCTCTGTGTTGCAATATCCCATGGCAGAAGTCTGCAAGAGAGAGCTCACTTGAAAACACAGCATGTCCCATGATAACTAACCTCTTAAGAATAACATTCACCCATTCACCTATTGAAGGTCCCACCTCTAATTCCATTACAGTGGCAATTAAATTTCAACTTGGAATATACTGTGAAATTATCAAGCAATATGATATTAAAATATTACCTTTATTTTTATGTCCTAGTTATAAAAAAATAATTATACAGATATATGGTAGGAGATGGTCATCATTATAGAAATACATGTATGAAGATGTGAATTTGGTGTCAAATACCTTATATACAGAGATATGATAAATCGTGGTATAAAGGTGTATTAAGAATTGTAATGCAAAAAAAATCAATAAGAGAGCTCATGTATAAAGGCATAATTTGCCGTGAACATACTTTATATACAGAGTTATGAAAAATTGTGCTGTGAATGGATAATTATGAATGTAATGCATTCCACTATTGTCATGTATGAAATTAATTAATTAATTAACTTAAAAAAAGAAATATTTATAGACATTAGTCTGTAAATAGAACAGAATTAGCAGGAGGTATTAAGGTTTTCCTGAGATGAAACAGGACTCACCCTCACACACAGACAGGGACTGGGGAAGGGGACAAAGAAGTCCCAGAATCTGCCATCTGGTAGTTGGAGAGTCAGAAAAGCCAGTGGTGTATTTTTATCTGTCCAAAGGTCTGACCACCAGGGAGCCAGAGTTTCAAATACCCAGACCATGGGAAGGAAAAGGTGAGATGGTATGGCCTCATTTAAACTGTGAGGCAGGAAAACAAATATGAATTCATCCTTCTTCCCTTGGTTCTAGTTAGTGAAATGAATGATGCCTACCCATGTTGGAGAGCGCAACTCACTTTACTGAGTCCACCAATTCACATGCTAATTTCTTCATGAAATATACTCAGAGACACACGGAGAAATAATGTTAAATCTGGATACTTCTTGCACAGAAAATTGACGATTAGAACATGTAAGAGTGGGGGCTATAAAAATTATCATAAATTTTTATAATTGTTGAAATTAGCATAAGTGTAAATAAAGTGTATTATGCTAGTCTACTTTGAAATGTATTCTACATTCTCTATAAAATACTCTTAAAAAGTGTCTTTAATTCCATAGCAACTCCACATGAATTTGAATACATTTGTACCTAAGCACTATCTTTAAAAGTTTTTTTTTTCATAATGAAATTAGATAATATTTATGTCAATTTTACCTCTTTAATGAAAAATAAAAACAATTGAAATCAGAGTTAACTTACCAGTGATTGGCAACAATTTTCTGTGAAGAATGAGATAGTATTTTAGTTTTACTGATTGTATAATCTCTGTCATTATAATTTCTAGATTACTGCAATGGACACCTGCCTCCTTCGTGTAATGATGAAATCGTTTTTACAATGTTTTTTTTTTTTTTTTTTGGAATGTCTGTGCATTTAACTTATGTTTGATTAACTAGTGCCATATATGCTATGTAGCAGGAACAGAATGGGAGCAGAGAATTAAAACTTTAGTGAGAGAAATACCAAAAGGAAGAAAAGTCAATACTTAGATTTTTTTAGTCAATATTTAGCTTTTTACTAACCACTTAAAAAAAATTTTAAAAAAATTTAACAAGATACTAGGGTGTTTTTTTAAAAGGTTTCTTTAAATTAATTAATCTCTCAATAATATATGAGAGACACTGGTATGCACGAATAGCTGTTTTACTGTAAACAAAAGGCAGAGAATTCAGCATATCATGGAGCAGTAGAATGGAGATAGGTATAATCTTGTCCTCAGAGGAAGGCAAATGTGAAAGAAAAAAGCAATTCTAAAATGTTCTTACTTCTGGTTCTCTCTGGAAGGAAATTTAAAGGTACATGTGCATACTTTTGGCTTGGTAAATATGATGTTACTTCTGTGGATGCAGTATGAACTTAACCAAATCCTAAGAAGAATATGAGCACATTGCAACTAGTGACCCAATTCCCTGTAGAGAATTCAGAGGGAAGGCCCATTTGTTCTTGTGCCATAAGGAGAACAGATATGAGTAGAGGTAGTACTGCATAAATAAATCTGAGCTGTCATAAACACCTTCCTATGAGCTATGTGTAATTCTGTAGAGGGTACAATGCTCTTAACTTCCTAAGTAACAATGGTGTAGAGAGATGTGGAGGGGCTTCCTAAAGAATGCAACACAGAGATAGTAATAATCTCCATAGATCAAAAGTTTGCAAAATCAGAGCAGGCATCTTTAGTGTTCTGCTGTGGCCCTCTCCTAGTGTCTTGGACTAGAAATTTTAATATATATCTACTTATGATCATTTCCTTTCACAACTTGTACCAATTGGCTTGCCCCACTCATAAAAATTATCACAGGTAAATGTGCTGATATTTGGCTGTTTCTCTTACTTTATTATACTCTATAAGTGTACTCCTATGCTTGGTCTATTTTTATATATTATGCAATGGTAAAAAAAAACCTGTAGAAAATAAATAATAGATATTTAATTACTCTAAGTTAAAATTAATCATTTTTAGTTTTTAGGTCTATTGGAGAAGATTTTTTTTTAATTATAAGAAGATGCTAATATTTCTCTACAATCATCTTAATAACATCTTTATCTGACTCTAAACATCCTACATGCACCATGGATAGGAAATGGTAGACATTTGATAAAAATATTCTCAATGAATTAATGGCAATCCATTCCTTATTAAATGGGAACTTTATGCAGTGATTGTTAAAATAACCAAAACAATTTCATGATAATCATAAGTCATGCCATTCAGACAAAGTGCATATTAGAAGGGGAAATGATATTTTGTAAAAGTAATTATAACCATGACAATACCAATCCTACTGGTCATTTGAAGTTCAATTGTCTTAAGGTTCTTAATTATAATAGTTTTATTATTCTAGTGAATAGCCAACTTCCATTTTCCACTGTACATACACAATTTTATCAAGAAAAAATAGAATAAATACACAGCTTTAATGCCATTTGAAAAAAAAACTTAGTAGATTGCTTTGTGAAGTTTTAATATCTGATAAACACAGGTAAACATCCTTTCTCTTTCCAGAAAAAAAAATCTATTTTAATAAGGTACAGTACAGTCTACTGAATTTTTCTTCAATTTTAGCAATAAAAATATAAATTAAAATCTGTCCTGATGAAAACATACATCAAAATATCAAATGTATCCCCAAAATACATAGTTATAATTAAACATGCAATTTTATGAGCAGATTTTACTAACTGTAAACAATATAATCTTTCAGGTGTTATTTTTGTTTTATATTTTATCATGTCTGGTTATATTAATATATCAATCCAGTTATGTTTAGAATTTAAAAAGTATATAAATTGGTAATAAATCTTTAGAGTAGAAAGCAAAAGACCCTATATATATTATATTATATTATATTATATTATATTATATTATATTATATTATATCCCAGTATTTGGCCATTATTGCTAAAACATATATATTTAAATTCCTGCTTAGTGTTAAAAGTAAGGTATGCAATTAAAAAATAAATGCCTATTTTTTCATTTATGCCTGAAAAAGTTGATTCTGAAATACTAATTGATTTAACTCAATTGTAATCCTGGAAATGATCATCTATATAAATGCTAATTTCTTCTAAAGAAGTCAAATTTAAAATTAATAAGTTATTTAAATAGCTGTAGAGGTAAAATAATCTTAATAATAAAGGTCTCCCTTATAAATTCTAGGGTTTTTAAAAAATAATATTCAATTTTTTTTTGAAAATTTGCATATGCAATCCAAATGAGTTTCCCCTATACTTAAGTTTTTGAAATTAAATTGCAGAGCTGAAGGCCTATCAGCCAAAAATACTTTCTTGAAATCAGAAAATTCTCATAAACATATTACAACCATCACAAACAGGAAATTAAAATTGATATATTACCATCATCTAAAACTCAACAAATTTAGGTCTCATCAAATATCCCAATAGCTTTTCTTAAAAAACTCCAGTTTAGAATTATAAATTAGTTGTATTTTTCTGTTTCTTTAATTGCTCTCAATTTTGATCAGTCCTTCAGTTTTCCATGATTTTTATTTTTTAATATATTTGTTTTATTATTTTTTTAATATGGTGTTGAGGATTGAACCCAGTACCTCAGGCGTTTGAGGCAAGTGCTCAACCCCTGAGCTACAACTCCAGCCCTTTCCATGATCTTTTGACCCTGACATTTTTGAACTTGATAAGGCACTTCTATTGTAGAAAGTCCCATGTGTTGGTATTTATCTGATGTTTACTCATATTAGGTTATGGATCTCAATAGGAATATTATGAAAGTGACACTGTATTCGCATTGTGGCCTATCAGTGGGCACATGACTTTAATTTTTACCATTATTAATGATTCTGTTTGATGAGAGAAATCACTCTTGTCTCCTTCCCAAATCTGAAGGAATGTTTTCAACATTTCATCATTATATAAGGTATTTGTATTAAGACTTTTGGAACTGTATAACTTCGTACTTTGGTGAGATTACAGTGTTTTCACTTCATTTATAGCATGCTTTAATTATAAACATTTTTGTCATGAGTGGATATTGGATTTTTTTCAAATACCTTGTTTGCAATTATTGAGTTCATGGCATGATCTTCTCCTCCTGTTGATATGGTGAATAATATTGATGGATTTTTCAAATATTTCCTATGTTCCTATTGTGAGAATAATCTTAAATAGGCAGTGATTCATTGTCCTTTTTATTGTTAGATTTTTATTGCTGGTTTGCCAATTTTTAAATTTATTCTTTATATCTATAATTTTGAGAGAGATTAAATGACATCTAATTCTGATGAACAGAATAAAAGAAAAATAATAAGCTTTCTATCTTCTATTGTAATTTCCTTGTCAAACACTGGCTTTTTATTTTAAAGTTCATATCTTCAATGACAACTTTGAGAACTTTAAAGTTAATTTTTTTGTTTCTGCTTTCAGGCCTAATTACACTATGGTAAGATGAAATACTCCACATGATTTCATTTTAAATTATTTTGGGCTTATATTCTAGCCCAGTATTTGGCCAATTTTGTTAAGCATTCAAGTGCTCTTAAAAATGTACATTCTACAGTTTCCTGATGTAATGTGTCTACATGTCAGTAAGGTCAACTTGATCAACTTTATTCCTGAATGTTTTGTGTCTTTAATAAACTTTTTCTCTCTTTGTTTTCTCAATTCCAGAAAAAAAAAATTGTTGTTTACAAAATGACTGTGTATTCTTCTCCTTATAACCTATGTCTATGTTTGCACTGTATTTTAAAAACTGTGTTATTAGATACATATAGTTGTAAGACACTCTTGCCACAATCTAATATCCTTTTCTATTACCTGTTTTATTAGCCTATTTTTATTTTTGATTAGTACATTTGTTATCTTTTTTGTTGGCATTTGGATACTTTAAAAAAATTAGCTTTCCTGGATTTTGTGTTCAAGATATTTTTTCCAGTAAGTAGAATATAAATGAGCTATATATTTTAAATAGATGTTTTTAGGGGCTGGGATTGTGGCTCAGTGGTAGAGTGCTCGCCTACGATGCATGGGGCACTGGGTTTGATCCTCAGCACCACATAAATGTAAAATAGAGATATTGTGTCCACCTAAAACTAAGAAATAAATATTTTTAAAAATAGATGTTTTTACTATTTCTTTATGATTAGTTAATGTGTTATCCTGTAGTAAGTATAGTTTATAAATTTTCTTTATTACATTAGATATTTCATATTTTAGATGAAATTAATATAGTACATATGTACAAGTTTCTATTTTCCGTATCAAAATAGAGGACTAAATGTTTTTGTTATCAAACACTTTTTTTCAGAGTTAGAATTCTGTCCTCTATCAAAAAAAAAAATAGAAATTACATATGCACTTTTGAAGAAAATAATTTATATTTAAAGTTCAATAATTACTTTTATCATATGGAATGTTCATATAATCATACCACAAACACATTGTAAAAAAAGATAATTTACTAATTTTATAGAGGTGTAAAACTTCAGTAATATTTATGTGTTTATATGCATCAACATATTAATGTTTTATCCTAATGCATTTTTTTTTCATACAGAGGATTGAACTCAGGGACACTAAACAACTAAGCCACATCCCCAGCCCTTTTTATATTTTATTTTGAGACAGCATCTCAAACATAAGTTGCTTAAGGCTTCATTGAGTTGGTGAGGCTGACTTTAAATTTGCAATTCTGCCTCAGTCTCCTGAGCTGCTGAGATTACAGGCATGCACCACCATTCATAGCTTCCTAATACATTTATAAATGCACTTTTATTATTCTCATTTGAACAAACTGCTAAAATTTGTTATTTTCTGCCTTCAGTAAACCCAATTTTTGGAAATTACAAACTAAATCATATAAATGGAAAATTTAAGCCAACATTTCATCCATGGATTATAGTATATTATCCTATCTGTATATATCATTTGCCTATAAATATTGTCTCTTATCAAGAAGTAATTTGCAATTACAATTTGTGTGAAATGAAGCCAGATCTTAATATAAAAGGGAAATCAATAATTGACAATCATTTTAACAAAAAATGATATATTTATTAAGATTCTGAAGAACTACAAAGTTCAAAATGTAATAGTGAGGAACTTGCTAGAGAAAAGATAGAAATGGAAACATGCACAAATCATTGTGTAGTTAAACACAAAAATTACATCATTGTATGTTAGAAAATAGAAGAAACTTGTCAAAATGATTTCAGGTCCTTAATTAGTTCAAGAATAGGTAGAAAATTTGAGAATCATATCCTTTAGTAAAAAGGGAAAAAATTAGAAAATATTTATTGCTTAATATTTATTTTTTAGTTGTAGTTGGACACAAAATCTATAATTTATTTATTTATATTTATGTGGTTATGAGGATTGAACCCAGGTCCTCACTCTTGCTAAGTGAGCACTCCACTGATCAGTGACAACCTAGACCCCTAGAAACCAATTTTGACGTGTATCTAAAAATAGTCAGAAAGTTGATACCACACAATTAAATCTATTATTTGAAATTCTTGTTGTTAATCCCTTATAAAATTCTAGATTATTAAATTGGTTTCATTACTTTTCATAAAAATTGTAGTTGGAAAAACAAAACTTTTTTTTAAACCTTTTTAACCTATTTTAATTATCTGCGCTAAAGGGAGAAAAGAAAATGATGTCACATTATTAGAAAGCCAAATGTATATGTTTATATATTTTATTGGTTGCTCAAAACATTACAATGATCTTGACATATCATATTTCATACATTTGATTCAAGTGGGTTATGAATTCTTATTTTTACCACATGTACAGATTGCAGGATCACATTGGTTACAAATCCATGTTTATACATTCTTCCATACTAGTGTCTGTCAATGGAATATTATTACTCAGCACTAAAAAATAACAAAACCATGGCCTTTGCAGGGAAATGGATGGCATTAGAGCAGATTATGCTAAGTGAAGCTAGCCAATCCCTAAAAAACAAATGTCTTCTTTGATATAAGTTGGGCGACTCAAAACAGAGCAGAAAGGAAGAGCATGAAAAGAAGATTACCATTAAACAGGGAGGAGAGGTGGGAGGGAAAGGGAGAGAGAAGGGGAATTGCATGGAAATGGAAGGAGACCCTCATTGTTATACAAAATTACATATAAGAGGATGTGAGGGGAAAGGGAAAAAAAAGAGAGAAATGAATTACAGTAGATGGTGTAGAGAGAGGCAGCAGAATACAAAGCCATATATATTTTATTTATATAATTTTTATTATCATTTACATTATTATTAGATTATTAAAATATTTATTATCCTTTACATAATACTTAAGGCAAGTATTTATATATTTTACTTTATACATACTATATAACATGTAAACTAAGAATGTATGACAGGCCTATTTTTCTTTACTTCCTTTATTTGATATGGGATTTATTGAGGTAAGCCTAATAAATGATTAAATAATCCCATCTATGGAAACATGAAATGTTTAATTATGTACAAAACCATTAATTTCACCAAAAGATTTGTATCTGATAATTAACATAGGAAGAGTTTGAAGTAAGTACCTGGCAATTCATATTTTATATAACTAAAATATATACGTATTAGAAAATAGTCATAAAATCAGCCAGATGTGATAGTGCATACATGTAATCTCAGTGGCCCAGGAGGCTGAGGCAGGGGGATTACAAATTCAAGGCCAGCTTCAGCAGCTTAGTGAGGCCCTAAGAAACTTAGCCAAACCCTGTCTCAAAATTAAAATAAATAAATAAATAAAAATTCCCGGGAATGTAACTCAGTGCTAAAGCACCCTGGGTTTAATTCCCAGTATGAAAGGAAGGAAGGAAGGAAGGAAGGAAGGAAGGAAGGAAGGAAGGAAGGAAGGAAGGAGTCATAAAATTAGTATGCTTTCAGTAAACTATGGTTTAGTTCTATTCTGACCAATATGCCTTAAAGTAAGAGAATAGGGTATTTAAGGGAACATTTAGTATTTTTCAGAAGTGACTTATATACAAGTGGCTACAATTTCCTCTGCCCTCCTTCTCTATTTGTGCTTTCCAGAACCCAACCATGAATGCCTAAGGCATATTGGATCATAACCCTCTCTGTGGAGGAATAGCATTCGGATATAAACAAACATAAAAAGAAATGTCAAAGCATTCAAAATTAAATGTTTCATGGGTCCAGCACAACTCTATTCAACCAGATCAACTTTTATCCAAGAATAAGGATAAAAATATTGAACTAATGGTCTAATCTGAAAACATACTACAATGATATGAACAAAATATAAAAACAAAAAATGTGAAAATTAAGCATAATAAGTAAAATAAAGATCAGATTGAAATTTTCAAAAATATTCATCTCTGTGCTATTTTTTTAAAAAATGGGAAATTTAAAATATCTCCAACTGTGCAAATATTAAACAAACTAAGATATCCATACAATGAAACTCAAGAGAACCCTTAAAATTGATGAAAGGAGAAATGGCCATACATGATGTTTAAAATCAATTTTAAATAGAGTGTGGAATGCTGGAATGCTGAGTCAGGAAGATCACAAGTTCAAGACCAGCCTCAGCAAATTAGTGAGACTCTGTCTCAAAATAAAAGTGGACTGACGATGTATCTTAGCATACAGCACCTCTGAGTTCAATCCCCAGTTAAAATAAGAAAGAAAAAAAAAAGAGAAAAAGTAAAACACAGTGTGTATAATAGTACAAGGATCAATGAAACAAAGAGTTGGTTCTTTGAAAAGATAAGCAAGATTGCTAAACCCCTAGCCAAAATAACAACAACAAAAAAGACTCAAATTAATAAAACTAAGATGAAAAATGAGATTTCACCACAGACATCTCTGGGATTCAGAGGATAATTAGGGGCTACTAGAAAACATATTCCAATAAATTGTAAAATCTAGAAGAAATGAGCAAATTTTTAAACACACATAGCCTAACAAAACTGAACCAAGAAGTTACAGAGAACCTAAGCGAAACAATCACAAGCAATGAGATTGAAGCAATAATGAAAAGTTTTCCAAAAAATAAAAGCCCAGGACCAGGGGATCCCCAGGTGAATTCTGCCAGGACTTTAAAGAAGAACTAATACCAATGCTCATGAAATTGGGGGATGGAGAAGGACACTCACAAATTCATTCTATGCAGCCAAAATCAGATAAGGACATGTCATGGAAAGAAAATTAGAGAATATCCTTGATGAACATAGATGCAAAAATCCTTAATAAAATATTAGTAAGTCATGTCAAAAATACATTAAGTATGCTCATCATGATCAAGTTGGTTTAGTTCTAAGGATGGTTCAACATATGCAAATCAATAAACATAATTTATCACATAAATAGAATTAGGGACAAAAATCACATAATCATCTCAATAGATGCAGAAAAAACCTTCAATCACTGAGGAAATCAGGGATAAAAGAAACTTACAAATTATTAATACTCTATATGGTAAACACCAAATCAACAGCAAATTGAATGGGAAAAACTGAATTTCCTCAGAAATCAGAAAGTAGACAATGATGTTTACTCCCACCATTCTTATTCAATATAATATTTGAAAAATTAACCATAACAACTAGGCAAGAGAAGGAAATGTAAGGGACATAAAAGGAAAAGAAAAAGCCAAATTATCACTATGCAGATGATGTGGTCCTATATTAAAAAAAAAGAGAGAGAGAAAACTTCACCAGAAGATTTCTAGAGCTAATAAACAAATTTAACAAAGTAGCAATAAGCATAATCAACATAAAACAATGTTAGCCCATGCTGGAAATGTCAGCTTTTTATTGACAAGAAGGACATCTCCTTAACTCATTTCTAAAAACAGCTTTTATATAGACCAAAAAGTAATTCACTGAGAAAAGAAATCACGAAAATAGTTACATTCATAATGTCCTCAAATAAATAAATAAATAAATAACCTAGGAAAAAAATCTAAGGAAGTGAAAACTCTACAATAAAAATTATTGGACACTGAAGAAATAAAGAAGACAGTAGAGGCTGGAAAGACTTCCCACATTCATGGAAAGGGAGAATTAAAATTTTTAAATGTCCATATTGCCAAAAGTGATATACAGATTCTATGTGATCCCCATCAAGATCTTTTAGTTCTACACAGAACTTAAAAAAATATCCTAAAATTCATATAGAAGAATTTAAAAGCCCAAAATACTCAAAGCAATTTGAGCAAAAAAAAAAAAAAAAAAAAAAAAAAGCATTGCTGGAGCCATCACAATTTGCAAATTCAAATTATACTCCAGAGCTATAGTAACAAAGGAGCATGATACTGGCACAAAAATAGACATAAAGACCAATGAAACCGAATAGAAGAGAGAGACAAACGCACACAGAAACAGTCATATGATACATGACAAAGATGTTCCAAACACATGTTGGAGAAAGGTAGTCTTTTTAATAAATGGTACTGGGAAAACTGGATGCTCATATGTAGAAGAATAAAACTATATTCCTATCTTTCACCTTGCAAAAAGGTCAACTCAAAGTGCATCAAAGATGTAGGAATTAGACTAGAAACGCTGCAACTGCCAGAAGAGAACATAGGATCAACCCTGGAGCATAGAGAAACAGGCATTGACTTCCTCCATTAGACTGCTAAAGCTTAAGGAAAAAACCCAAGGATTAATAAATGGGATGACATCAAATTATAAAGCTTCTATACAGCAAAAGAAACAAGGGCATTAAGAGAAAACTTACAGAATAGGGGAAATCTTTGTCAGCTATTCTTCTGATAGAGGATTAATATCCAGAATACTTAAAGAACTTAAAATTTTTAACACCAAAAAACCCTCTAATCAATAAATGGGTAAATGATTTAAATAGACATTATTTAAAGAAGAAACACAAATATCAATAAATTTATGAAACAATGTTCAACACCTCTAGCAATTAGGGAAAAGCAAATCAAAACTCCACAGAGATTTTTACCTCACTTCAATTAGAATGGCAAGTATCCAAAATGCTGATGAGGATGTAGGCAAAAAGGTACAATTATACATTGTTGGTAGGATTGCCCATTCATACATCAACCATGGAAACCAGTATAGAGGTTTCACAAAAGACTAGGAACATAACTACTATATGACCCAACTATACCACTCCTCAGTATTTCTCCAAAAAAAAATTATAGTAAGTGTACTCTAGCAATATGTGCATACTCATGGTTATAGCAGCACAATTCACAAAAGCCAAGTTATGGAACCAACCTAAGTGTCTGTCAACAGACAAATGGGTAAAGAATATGTGGCATATACACGCAGTGGAGTTTTACTCAGCCATAACAAAGAATGAAAGTATGTCCTTTGCAGGAAAATGAATGGAACTGGAGAACATCATGTTAAATGACATAATCCAGGCTCTGAAATTCATCTGTCATATGTTTTCTTTCATATGTGGAAGTTAAGAGAAAAAGGAAAAGAAAAAGAGACTCAAGGGAAAAGAAGAGAGACAGTGGAAGGGGCTTGGGAAGGGAAGGTCAGGAGGAAAAGGGAAGATATATACAGATTAAATCTACACATGCTATGTATGTATGAATATATCACAATGAATACCACTATTATGTATATAATGTACCCATAAAATTTTTAAAACAATGTATATAAAATCTGTATTTTATGTATAAACATATTTGTTGAAAGATAAAATAAGATTATAATAGTGATTGTCCCTGTGTAGTTCATTTTTAAGATTGCTTTTAATAGGCATTTTCTTTTTTAAACTTCTCTTGCAAGTTAAAATAATAATTTTAATAATAATAATAATTTATGCAGCAAATTTATTATTACAAATAATAAATTATGCAATAATCAAAAATAAATATTTTAAAGGACACTTTCAAGGAAATAGCAGAGCAAAAGTTAGCCCATGCTGGAAATGTCAGCTTATTATTGACAAGAAGGAAATCTCCTTAACTCATTTCTAAAAATAGAGACTAAAAAAAAATATTATAGTATCAGCATATTGAGAGAACAGGGGAGATAGGTGACATTCAAAAACTTTACAATTTTAGGGTTTTTTTGTCAAAGACAGCCCCTGAAAATTTATTTCTGGAGACCATTTTGTCTTTGTCTAAGATAAAATCTGAGCTGACCTCACAGCTGTTCATGCTTAGTTAAAACAAATTTCCCTGACTATTTGAGCGCTGGAACAACCTTACTTTATAATTAATTTCCCCAAGCAGGTGTAATAATCAAAACTGTAAAATAATTCAAAAGTTAAAGTTCTTCCATATCCAAATAGACTATCTTCTCTTCCTACCCATACAATTCCAGGATTAGAGAAATGTGAAGGGAGAAAGGAAAATGACCATATGGTCTTCAGTGAAACTCTCTCACATGCAGCTCCAAAGCAGAGGGAATACAGCATCTACTGCATATACAACTCCCCTTTCAACTTCTGGACCAAATAGGCTCTCAGCTGGGCTCTTCTCTTTCTCATTCTTCCCCTCTTTCTATTATCCCTAGATAAATCCAACCCTTGGATCAAACATTCAAAGTCCTTTTGCAAGCTACTCAGATCTTATCTTGCTGCTACACACTGACTTGTATTTTTTGCTCCACAAGGAGTTACCAGTTCACATGTCCTCAAAACTTCCAACTTGAGCAACACTTATCAAAATTTCCAAGTAGTCTTATGTAAGTTTTTATCACTTTATCAAAAATAAGTTCTTTCAACTTGACAGTTTTTATTATATCCACAAGTGGTTGAGAATCCAAATGTTGCAAACTTGGTTTTAAAAACTTTTTGGATAAATGGATAAATACCTCTGTTAGGGTCCGTAAACAAGTCAAGATGGCGCCTGGCACTTTGCCAAGAGGAGTGGTTTGAGAATTAATGCCAGAGAGCCATTAAGATGATAGACTGCTGGGTCTAGATTATGTCAATTAAGTTAAGCTGTGTGTAATTATTAAGATGATGAGGATTCCTTAATGACCATTTGATGTATCTGGATGCTAATTGAAACAAGCTGTGTATAATCAGTTAAGTGTATATATATACCTCTACTGTCCTACAATAAAGAGGCTCCCACTCCTGCTGTATCAACCTTCACAAGTTGCTCGCCACCCCCCCGTTTAGTTTGCCCAGCCAGACTGACGCATACCTCATTTATTTTTCTATTATTGGATGAATGAGGATTAGAAAATGGAATCATTTAGTATCTTTGAATTCAGGAACTACCTCTCCCCCAAACACACATTTTGTGTATGGACCTTTCAAGTTTCTTCTGACTGACCTGTTCTCAGACAGCAGCTTCATTTTGTAGTTCTCACAGTCTCCATACTTCCCATTGTTTTGTAATTCCCAAAGGGAGCAAGCAACAATCTTATAATTCAGACAGTTGATTCAACCTATATTGGATGATGAACAGATTTCCATGTTCTCCATTAAAAGCAATAGTAGCACCAATGCCAAAAATACCATAGCAAGGGAGCCTCCATCTTCCCCTAAATGATAAAGAAGAGCTGGTCAACACAACTAAAAAGAGTGGAAGATTTAATGCTGCATAGGACAGACTTTAATGAGAGACAGGAAATAGAACTAGCAGTGTTTTTTTTTTTTTAATTTGTTCTAATTAGTTATACTTGACAATAGAATGCATCTTGATACCTTGTGCACAAATGGAACACAATTTCTCCTTCCTCTGGCTGAACATGATGCAAAGTCACACCAGTAGTGTAATCATGAATATATATAGGGTAATAATGTCCATATCATTCCACCATTCTTCCCATCCTCACACTCCCTCCTCTCCCCTCACTCCCCTCTGTACAATCCAAAGTCCCTTCATCCCCTCCTCCAAACCTCACATTATGGATCAGCATCTGCTTATCAGAGGAAACATTAGGCCTTTGATTTTCTGGTTTGTCTCATTTCACTTAGTATGATATTCTCCAGCTCCATCCATTTACCTGCAAATGCCATAATTTCATTCTTCTTTTAAGGCTGAGTAATATTCCATTGTGTATATATATCACATCTTCTTTTTCAAAATATTTTAGTTGTAGATGGACACAATATCTTTATTTTGTTTATTTGTTTTTTATGTGGTGCTGAAAATCGAAACCAGTGCCTCACACATGCCAGGCAAGTGCTCTACCACTGAGCCACAACCCCAGCTCCCAATCACATCATCTTTATCCATTCATCTGTTGAAGGGCATCTAAGTTGGTTCCATAGTTAAGCTATTATGAATTGAGCTACTATAAACATTTACATGACTGCCTTACTGTAGTATGCTGATTTTATGTCCTTTGAGTATAAAGCAAGGAATGGGATAACTAGGTCAAACGATGGTATGATGGTTCCATTCCAAGTTTTCTGAGGAACCTCAATCCTGCTTTTCATAGTGATTGCACAAATTTAGCAGTGGTTTTAAACTGACTTTTGGGATATATTCTTCATGACTGAATCAATGTCTGAATTTTAATTATTAGGAGTTGGTGATGTACTGGATTGTATTTTCAGTTCTTCCTTCTGTCTCATTTTCTGTTCCCATATGTTTTCATTTGAATTACACTTACCAGTACAATTTCAGCATGAAAGTTTTTATAATTAGTATAAGCTAATTCATTCTGGGAGAAAAATAATTTACCAAAAAATGAATTGGGGGATTACTGTGAAAGGCAAATGGATGATGGATGGTCAAGATTTTACAAATGCCAATGATGTCATGTGACAGGTATTAATATCCTATGGAACAATGGTTCTGAAAAATACTCTACACCTAATTTTGGACCAGTTACCTATTTCTAATCTAAAGTTTTATGATTCCTTACTTTACAAGTAGACCTATTAAATTCAGAGATGCTATAAATCCACTCATTGAACCTATGAAAATTCCAAGAGGTTATGATTCTGACTTTGAAAGGAACATATTAAGCCGCAATAAAATTAACAACTTTTTGTACAAAGATGTGTGTCCTGTAAGATTCATACACAATTGCTTCCATTTATTTTGACCTCATATAACCAGAGCACTGAGCCAGTAAGAGCTCAATGTCAGGAAGATGAGCTGACCCAGAGGAAGCAAATCACTAACACTGGCATCCAAATTGTTGTGCATTGAAAAATCATCTCAGTTTGTACCTGGCACCTCGGCTCTACTTGCTGACACTGAAACTGAAAATTGACACATGGTATTATCTATCAAAGTCTGCAAGGATAAAGTTCCTACACAGACCATAATGGAATCAGGTCAGCCTGTAATTATGAGAGTAGTTCTCTAAATTTGCATTGACAGTAAAATGACAGTCCTTGTATTCATGCAAAGACTGAACTCTAAGAACTTTGAAGTAAACACTAAAATGATTTCTTTGCATTCAAAATATCAGTTTCACAGAACTACCAATCATGCTGGGATGGATGTAAGATGAAAAAAATTATAAGTCTAACAAAATAATATCTCAATTGTGTTACTGTTTTCAATTATAAAAATACTCGGTGTAGTCATAATAGAAATAGATAACATACAGTGTGTCTGCTGTATCAGGAACTGTTCTGAGTGCTTTATACATTTATTTTTTTCTTAATTTTTATATAGTAGCCAGTATTTAAGATGGTGAATACTTCCTGGCATTCATACTTCTGTGCATTACCTCCCACATTTTACCACTTTTGTTCCATGTGAACAGTAGCACCCAGATAACACGATGATAAGTCATTTCCATAATTAGATTATTTTAAAAGCTGATTCTTGTATTTTGGGCCCTCTCTGTCTCTTTGTCTTTATTTTGCCTCATTCTTGAGTATGCAAGTGGCGATGTGTGCACATACCTATGAAAAGACTCACAATGAAAAGAACAAAAACCTCCATTCAAGCAGTCAAGAGCAAAAGAAACTGAGGGCTCCCAACAATCAGGAGAGTGAGGTTGAACCTAGGTTCTCCAGCCCTAGTTGAGCCATGAATTGATTGTAACCCAGGCTGACAACCTGATTATAACTTTGTGAGCAACTCTGCATCAGAGGACCCACCTAAGCAGTCCTAGATCTCTAACCCTCAACAACTGTGTAAAAGAATGTTTTTTTTGTGTGTGTAAGTTGCTAAATTTTGGAGTAATTTATTGCACAACAATAGTGAGTAATACATTCACAGCTGTGTAAGTATGTACTTTTACAGAATGTTCTCATTGGAAACACACTGCCATCCCCACCAGCAGCAGCCTCACAGGAGGTCGGCTGCCACACTTTTTATCACTTGTTCACTTCACTGCATCTTCCAACTCTGCCCTCCTGGCCTAATGAGTGTGGGACTCTGGGGCTTCCTAGCTCAGAGAAGTGGGTGTCACCTTGCCTCCATGAATTGGGGAGTGATTTTGTGGAAATTTACTTTCCCTTAACAATGAGGAAAATGATGATTTACTTTACATAATAAAAAATTTACTTTGGCAAGTTTATTGCAGATGCATCCTCCGGTTTTAGGCGGACAGTGTGGAATACATTTCTAGAGAAATACAAACTGTGCCTCTTGTTAATAAATTGATGGCTTTAATTGGTTTTTAAAAGATTTGATTTTTTAAAAAGTCAATTTTTGCCCATCTTAGTTACCCAGCTTAACTTTTAATTTCACACTTTATTGCCTTTATTTTTGTTGTTCTTGTCATTTGGACTGCTCAGTTATCTTTGTTATGCTTGGTTAACAGCTATTTACTTTGGCAAGGAAGTCATTGCTTCCAGCAGCTACCTGCCTGACTTAGTTAATACACTGCACTTATAAATGTACTGCACTTATTAATCCACTAAAGAGTAATATTGGGGACTAGAAAGAAAAGAATCCACTCATGAAATTCTAGTGTCTTAATCAGTGATTAGGAACTTATGTGCATGGGAACAATTTAGGCTTCATCAAACACTTTTAATGGCAAGGTACATTCTTCACAGATGAAAGTGACAGGATATTAATTGTTGATTAAACAGTATTCAATAAGCATCTAAATTAAAAGCAGCAATAAGAAAATATCTTGTAGCTGATGACCACAACTTGCTAATGTTTTAGTTTTTTATTAAATTGACTATGTCAGAATCTCACCCATCCATCACATATCTTTAGTACAAATGTCACAAAGCAAATATTTTAGTTTTGCTTTGACAATTTTAGTAAAATGTGACATTCTCAGAGGATGTCACCATAGGAATGCCTTACTCAGTATGTTGGTTTCCAACTGGACTTCCAAAAACAATAATTTCATTATTCAATGAAAAAGTCTTACTTCTCCAAAAGTATGTTTCCTTCTTTTTCTGGTGCATGAACTCAGAGTTATGAGATTACATTTCCCATAGTGTCCTGTCCCTAACTTAGAAATTAAGGTTTCTTTGAAGATTTTTTGTCTTTGTTTTTTTTCCAAAAAAAAAATTCTTTAGTGTGTGTAATACTACAAGGAAAAATAAATAAATTAAATGGAAACATAAAATAACTTTTTTTTTTCCTCTGAGTGGTGCTTCTAAGAATATTAGAAGGTTCTAGCTTTTGGAAAGGGAATAAGAAACTGCTATGGAAAACTATCTCTACAATGATGGAAACATTCTCTTTTGTACTGTGGAGGGTATGGATGACAATACCAATTCACACCTGGTAAGTGCCAGGTGCTGTGGAAGATACTAGGAGACAATTGTGAGGAAGAGCAGACACATTTCTGGACTTCAAGTCATTATAGCTTTCTAAATCCCTAAAGTACTCTCACCAGATCATTTCAGATATAAATATTCAGAGAACAACTAAATAATTTCTCAATTTGCCTACACAAATTTTTAAGAGTTTATCCCCCGCCCCTGCCCAATAAAATCTGACTGTTGGAAAAATATTGCTAAAATTTTGAAAGCCCGGTATTTTTCAATTCTAGTTTAAGGATGTTTACCAACAACATATGTAAATTTAATTTTAAAAAAGTTCTTCTTTGATGTGTTTAGGAAAAAAATTAAAGTCCTAAATTCTTAGGGAATACTTGACAAAGAGAAAAGAATTATGGACTTAATAATCATTGGTGGTAACACAAGAGCAACTCTTGACGCTTATTTTTATAAATATCCCATTGCCTCATTATATACCCAGCAATTTACAATGTGATGCTGCATTTGTGTTTACATAGTTCAAAACTAGGAGATAATTTATTTATTCTGGTGAGTTGCATCAGGCAGCTACAGAGATCATACTGATGAAAGTTATTATTCTTTGATTATGTGTTATAGATGATGTGTGTAAATAATGCTAAAACTTTCCAGCTTCTCACTGTTGTCCCTTATAATATAAAAAGCTTTTCTCACTTTTGCATATTAATTTAAAGAGTTTATCTAGTCTGCTTTTAATCCTATTTTTGAGATATTGATAGCTTGCTTTCTAGAAAGACATAAATATATGAGAGTGTCTTTTAGACAAGTTAACATTAGAAAGATAAATTGGTTGTCTACCCAATTGTGTGAAGAATCATTGCTTATTTAATCTCTTTTGTAATCCTGAAGGAGTCTACACTATTGAGGAATTAAACCCTGAATCATATAACTTGCGGGGACCATTGGACAGGAATTTTACTGACTAAATAAAAAGTAAATCTCTAACACAGCCTTATAACTTAGTGTAATAGGTTCATACCTGCAACTTCCAGGGAACAACTTAATCTCTTCTCTTTCACAGTGATGCATACAGGCTATATTTATCTTCTCAGAGGAGTTACATGATTTTCTTTTACTTTTAGAACATTTACCATGTGAGAAGGCTTAACACTGACATTATACCTATAGAAAGAAGAATTCTTCAAAGACCTCTTGACAAAAAGAGATGTGATGGTCATCTACAAATCTTAGTATAAGACAACTGAGCAACTGAAGATACTAACAATATAAGCAATAAATTCAAGATGTTGCATCTTGAATGATTTCTGTGTTGTATTTATTAAGACTTACAAAATAAATTCCTATTCAAGGCATTGCTAAACAAAATAGTATTTTCAAATTTCAAATACCTTTTTTTGTTATAATATGTTTAAAGAAATACCTATATGATGATATTAATATTGATTTGGTGTTAATAGATATATAATAATAGGAAGAGATAACATTTCCTCGGAGGACTCATCTCATGTCACGCCATTTATTATCATGAAAAAAATACATGAACATGTATAATCTGCAAACTAGATCCATTATACCTACATACGCAGAATGCCCACTAAGTATATAGCTCATATACTTTTGCATTATAAAGAAAGAGCTCAAAAAAAGTTAATATAAATTACAGGTTATTTTTAGACAACTTTGAAAATAAAACAATATTGATGATCTTTGATTTTTGTACTTGATCTTTATTCTGCTCAGTGTGCCTCATCTCTCCAGCAGTTTCTAGAATACCATTTACAAAAGCAGAGTGTGATGGCCAGTGCCCCAGGAAGTATTTCAGGCCATACATCACATAGATTTTCTCTTTCCACTTAGAAGTAATTTTCCTGGTATTTTACATGCCTACTCGGTCTATTCCATCAGGCCTATTGACCATTGGCAGGGATGCACAAAGCACTATGTTTATCATTCCCTTCGGAACCTTCTCCAGATCATTAAAGACCAGGAAAGCATAGTGTAGAGCAGCAATCTGGTTGTTGTACATGAAAAAGAAAAAAAAAATTCTTTACTCAACAAAATCTGAAGAAAGTTATTGCATAAATTCATTGGGGCGTGTAAAAAAGAGAAAAAAGTGCTATCTCTTTCCAGAATTTAGCATTATTTGCTACCAAATAAAATCACCCTTTGGATCTGAAATTCCATATCTAATTTTTCTCCCCTAGGGCAGCTAACCTATGAGTGTCTTGGAATGTTACACAATAAGATGGTCCATGCATACTTGCTGAAGCATGCCTCCTTTAATCAAGGGAATTCAGATCTTCCTTTCCAAGACTTGCAGCAATTACAAAGCTCACACATCATACAGTTTCATTAAGATCCTTTCACTGCTTATTAACATCAGCCAGACCTGACATTACTATTCTCTAGATTACTAGGAGAAATGTTCTCTTCTATTCTAAACATTTCCAGTAGATCATATCATTTGTCAGAGATTACTGCAGACGTTTGGTGCTGTACACTACCCTAAAAGTTTGGAAACCAAAGGCACCAACATTTCACTAAACAGCACTGTGATTTTGTGGGCATCACTTCAATATAAGATGGTTTTTACATCCTGATTAGAACCTATTTAAATACCTTAGTTTCATATATTTTTTAATTTATTATTATTTTTTATTTGTTGTTCAAAACATTACAAAGCTCTTGACATATCGTATTTCATACATTAGATTCAAGTGGGTTATGAACTCCCATTTTTACCCCAAATACAGATTGCAGAATCACATCAGTTACACATTCACATTTTTACATAATGCCCTATTAGTAACTGTTGTATTCTGCTACCTTTCCTATCCTCTACTATCCCCCCTCCCCTCCCCTCCCATCTTCTCTCTCTACCCCATCTACTGTAATTCATTTCTCTCCTTGTTTATTTTCCCATTCCCCTCACAACCTCTTATATGTAATTTTGTATAACAATGAGGGTCTCCCTCCATTTCCATGCAATTCCCCTTTTCTCTCCCTTTCCCTCCCACCTCATGTCTCTGTTTAATGTTAATCTTTTCTTCCTGCTCTTCCTCCCTGCTCTGTTCTTAGTTGCTCTCATTATATCAAAGAAGACATTTGGTATTTGTTTTTTAGGGATTGGCTAGCTTCACTAAGCATAATCTGCTCTAGTGCCATCCATTTCCCTGCAAACTCCATGATTTTGTCATTTTTTGACTTAAAAAAAATCTCATGATACTTTTCTTTCATTCAAGATTGATGATGATGTTGGTGGTGATGGTGATGGCGGTGATTTTTGCAGTTCTAGGTTTCAAAACCATGGCCTCACATGTCAGACAAATACTCTAACAATGAGCAACATCCTACAAGCTAACTTTTTAAATCAACTTGATTTTAACAAAAATAATTTTCACAGGAGCCTCACTTTCTACTACCTTTTACACCACATGATTTATGATGATACTGTTTTTTATAGCTGTTATTATTATTCATGCACATCAAAAGCAGTTACAAAGATTTGCTTTCTGATTATACAACATCCAGTCAGTCTTGGGTTTGCAAATCTAGTATTTATTGCAAAATGTTTTCCTAGAATCTGAAGGCCATGCTTCAGTCTCAACTTGACACTGTTTTCATTTTACAGATGAGAAATCTCAGTCTCAACTACTTTATATAACTTGCCAGAGGTTTCAGAATTATTGAGCAGCAGAGGCAAGATTAAAACCCAGATGTGTGAAACTCTGAAGTCCATACTGTCTCCACTAAGCTTTTGATGCCAACTTGTGAAGAATTCTAGCACACAATATTGAATATCTTTTCAGATTTTCATTGTTTTTGATCAAAGACTCTTAAGAATAAGAGTTAGTATGGACCCTGAAGGAAGTAAAGTCAATTTCAAAGATGTTATTGCTATTTTCCAAGGGCAGGAAAACGACGTTTGGTTTTGATACGTTTTAAATCAGCTAACTTGCTCTCTCTTATTTGCAATAGTTTCCTAACTGTGATGTTATAGAGCATTTAAAAGTTTGAAACTAAAAGATTCATATCGATTTTCTTTCTAAGACTTTCTGAGTTTCAAATAATAACCTATTATTAGTATAAGTAACCTATTCTTTGAAGATATGGCCAAGTTTTGTTTGTTTAAACATGCCTTTAGAATTCAAAAATTTGTTCGTTTCAGTTTCATAACTACAATTCTACATAGAACATCCTCTTCCTTTAAACAGTATTGTATCTATAAATTAAGAAAAATTGGTTATGTCCCCTCCTAGCATAAATGAAAAAGCTAATGTACTGAAAATTTATCTTAATATACTATAATGGGGTCAGAATACAGTCAGTGTGAAATAGGGATATTTCTATTATACTATTTCCCAAAGTATGCATAGACATTTGAACATTTTATGTAACTTGGCAGGAAAAGGGGACGTGTAATAGGACCATGATATTCCCTTACATTCTTCTACCATGAGAGTATGTATAACCAGGAGACACTGAGATTGATATGAAGCTGTTGCCATGGTACTTGAGATTCTTTAACAGGCTTTGGTATCTCTTTAAAACTTTTTCTTTTATCACAGGACACAATTATACATTTGTTAATCAGAACATCCCTGAACTATCAGTTCCAGGAAGGCACTTTCATGATGAAGGAAGCATAGCAATGAGTCCAGTCCACGGAATTCACCAGTCTTACCTTCTGCTCTCCAGGAAGTGGGATGAGACAACTGGGCAGTTTAATGATCTTAATTAATGTTACAGATCAGTGGTTCTAATAAGTCAGGTGGTGAAATTTTTTAAAACATTTCACATCAAAATCAGGAACCTGATGACACTGTAGAAAGTTATTCATTAAGCTAAAATTATTCCTTTTAAATCATCACTTTTTTGTTCTGAGATTTTGCTTGCCTTCTTTTTGGATGTGAAAATATTCTTTCTTTCAAGTGGCTAAAGTGAATGGAAAACTTATTTTTTAAAATATAAACTTTCCTTTTATCCATTTCAGGAAAATTAAAATTTGATATTTGTAAAACACCTAACTTTTAAAAAACTAACATTTAAACATAAAATCTAAAACTATACTAAATTATTATGTAGAAATTAGTAAAGCATATATATTTTAGTTAAGAGTATCTGTATACAAGAAAAGTACATTGGAACCATAGAAATGACAATCATTTTTAAAAATAAAGTACAATATAAATGATTGGAATTTTCTGCTGAAATTAATTGCTCAAGTAAGAAACAGATATCACAAATCAATGTGTTAAAAGAACAATATACATTCTAAAAAAACACAAATGAACAGCACTTTCTTAATTTTGGAAGCAAAGGGCAACCCATGAGGGCAGTGTAAGACCATTCTTGTAATCAGACTTGACTAAAGGTATTTAAGTTTCTCTTAATGTGAAGATTTGTGAAAGATAATATATTATTAAGGCTGAGGCAGGAGGATCACAACTTCAAAGCCATCCTCAGCAGCTTAGCAATGCCCTAAGCAACTTAGTAAGAACTTGTCTTAAAATTACATATATATATATATATATATATATATATATATATATATATATATATATTATATATATTAAGCTGTCTGCTATTTACTAACTTGACTGCTGTTAACTTGCCCATGTTAAATGATAAATCTATCAAACCTGACTACTATTTCCATCCATTTTCTTACCCATCACTATATCTGAGGTTTGTTTTTTCCAACCTAGGACATTTTGAAAGCCAATTTAAAAGATATTCAAACTCACAACATACTCAAGGATATTTAATAATATATATATATATATATATATATATATATATATATATATATAGAGAGAGAGAGAGAGAGAGAGAGAGAGAGGGAGGGAGGGAGAGAGAGAGTCAGCTATTGATATGGCTCAGTGCTTAAGCAACCCTGGATTCAATAAAAAAGCACTCTTACTGAAAAAATTCATATTTAATGTGCAATTAAATACCATAGGACCTCACAAGTCAAGGTGCAAATCTTTGTCATTTTATTTCTAAATGTATAAGTATAAATACATAATTATGGCTTCAGATGTGAATGGAAGTAGACAAATAATAATTTGATGACTTCATTAAAATAAAAGTTTTATGCAAGTATTGATAAAGTATTATTATTAGATAATATACAAGATTTAAATTCTCAAGCCAAACTTAGGTTGTAGTTTGGTGTACACTGAAATTACTTAGAGGGATTTATATAGAAAGCTAAATAGAGAAGACAAATTGAGGTAAAAACTTCAGGGTGCATCCAAGAAGGTGTCAGAACAGAGAGGGCTAAAGGCCCCGATCTTCCTGATTTTAATTGCCAGGCAATTGTGATGTAACTATAATCAGAATTATCTTCTAAAGTGTGATCTTGCATTTTTAAAATCTAAGCAATCACCTATTTTATATATAAATACTACTATTCATTGTGGTATTTTTTGAGAATGTTTCCCATGCTACCTCGTTGACAGAATAGGAGGTTGAACTACTGGTTTCGTATTATTTGATCATCTACAGAATTTTGGGTCAATTTTTATAGTTTTCATAGTTTATCTTAAAACTTCTTCATCTCTTGGAAAACATGCATTTTATTCAAGTTTTCTACATTGAAAAAACTCTTTGGGTTATTTCTATATGAGGAATTTGTTTTAACTCATGAGACATTACCTAAATGTGTGCTCCTGAGAAGTGTACTGATGTACTCAGCACACATTCCAGCTCCACTTCAGTAACCCAGATAGGAAACTAAAAAGGTAAGCTTCCTAGATTACTTGCAACTACAGCTGTGGAGGTGATTTAAATTTTTATAAAGTGATTCTTTGCCTGAGACTCAGAGTTAACATCTAAATCTCTATAGACGGGAGGCTAAGCCCAAGGTTTCCTTCTGTAGACTAAGTAGATGCTTACACTCCAACAGCAGTTTCCTGTTTCCTGCTTTCTGGCCCAGGCAGTGGGTTACTAGATCTTTCCTTTCTGCTGAATGCTAATTTGCTCTATAATTGTGGTGAAGGTAATTTCTAGAATCAGTGACCAGATACTCCATGTTGTTGATTTTCTCAGACAGAACCCCTAGTATTTTGGTTCTTCTCTGGTGTTTGGCTGGAAGTTATTCTTAGGGACCCAATTATGAATTACCTCCAGCCCTTTCAATAATTTTGTAAGCACTCATTTCCTGTATTAAATAAATATCTCTGCTTACTTTAGATGCAGTTAATCACAATTCTCAATTGAACTTCAAACACATTAGCTCATAGGGCTCTTCTGAGGATTAAATTAGGTGATGAATACAAAGCAAGTGCTGGGCCAACAGTAAATGTTAGAAAAATTAGTACAGAACTCCCCTAAGGAATATATGGTATTTTGTTTGTAAGTTACCTGTTTTTTGATCAAGTAAAATCAGTCATAATTTGTATGTTTGGCTAGAATTTTAGTTAAAAGTATTTTTCAATGTCTAACTTACTTTTACTTTTACTTGGGTTATTTTTTTTTTTCTATCATGTTCTGTTTTGACAAACACAGTCAAGCCAATTTAAATATTGAAGAATTAGTCTGTAAATCATTGCTGGAGGTGTCAGCAATCAATTTACATTATCAAAAGATAAATTGAAAAGTAGTCTCTTCTTATAACTGATCAATATTGTTGCTGTAATTAGTTTATTTCACTATTATATCTATACTTTTTTTCTTTAGACTTTGTAATTAAGTTTCAGAAAAAAAAATTTTAAAACAATTTTGTTTGACTATTCCTAGGCATCCACTAAAGAATTACAGAATAAAAAAGTAGTTTCAATAATTGGAGGATAAAGAATAAATAAATGTTTATACAGTACCACTATTCTGAGATGAAGTGTCAATACAGTGAAAAATAGAAAACAATTATCAAGTCATGCAGAAAGTAAATAAATGTAATATTGAACCGTTAAAGAATACATACATGTACATATGAATGTCACATTTTGTATATATATTACATATATGCACTATATGTAGATGACTTATTATCATGTAAGGGGAAGAAGTCGATTAAATGTACCCTTTATCTTCTGCCAGTGTTACCATCTTTACAAGCCTTTTCCTTGACTTTTATTTAGTTGTTTCCCCTTTCTTTTCTTTTCTTTTTCTTTTTTTTTTTTTTTTTTAACTTTTCCTATCATCCTCCCCTGGCTTCCACATCACAGGCATGGTATAATTTTAATATGCATATATGCTTATTTTTTAAAAAACATGTTGTTTAGTATATGTGCTTTTAAGTTTTACAAAGAATATTTTTCTATAAATATTTGTATACTTATTTTTTCATTCAACATTATATTTTAAAGTCTTTGTCACATGTTTATCAAGTTCTTTTTTCTAATGTCTGTACAGTGTTCCATTATAATTCATATTTCCATTTGTCTGCATAAGGACACTTATGTACTCCAATATCCTGCTGTCACAAATAGACAAGTAATAATGGATCATGAAAATGCCCTCTTGGCATATGCTCAGTAATAGGACTGCAGTATCATAGGAAATACACAGTCATGATTTCACTAAAGGGATTTGCCCTCCAAAATTACTCTTCTACTTTATATTTGCATCACAAGATAAGTCTGTTCTCAACCTTCTATGATTTCTCTAAAACTTAATATTGTTTGGGTTTCTATTTCTTTCATATCAGATGCATATAACATGGTAGCAATGAAGAAAATAGCTTTTTGTCTATCCAAACCTGGGCGTTTTGGGTAGTTAAGATGAAAGAAAATTATAAAAAGATATTAATAATAAAAGGTATTATTTTAGACAGATCAGAATGAACATTCATTCTATAACCTTTCTTTAGTTATTTGTAGTTATCTGATCATTAGTGAATTTGAACATCTCTCTTCATGAAGTTCACTGGATAATTCCAATAAATCCATAAATACTTTTCACAATGTTCTTCTAGCTTCCTATATTTTTAAAATTAATGGACAAGAATTCTGTGTATTTTAGGTTCTAACCCCTTGATGTTAGTCATCTTTTCTAAATCTGTAATTATTTAAAAATATTTCCTCTAATGTGTCCTTCACTAAAGCAAAGTGCAAATAAATCTATTTCATTCTTATGGACTTAAGCAAGATACTTCTTCACATTAAAATAACAAATATAGTGCCTTTTACTCTTTTCTATTAGCACACTGAGGTCTTCTATTCATCTAATGTTCACTTTTACATAGCAAGAGGTCCGGAAAAATCTCATTTTTTTCTACATATTGTCAATTCCACCTTCTATAAAATCCATCTATTCTTTACAAATTTGTTAAGCCACAACAATTACACACTGAGTTCCCTTATACTCATAGGACATCTATATGGGATACTTGGTTATATTACTTTAGTTTTCTGTTCAAATGCAAATGTCATGAGGTTTCTATAACTATATCTTCATAATTTTCTTAATCAAGTAAATGTCTTCTTTTTGTTTCAGAAGTCTTTTAGCTATCAGTGGACATTAACTTTTACATAAAAACATATAAACACATGATCAAATTCTACAACACCACTTCTGGAATGTTATTTTCAATATTAGTGAATTTATAGTTTAGTTTAGGTGCCAGAACCTTTTATGGAGTTGTCTGTGGACTGAATCTCTGACACAGTGAGCCAAATAAACTTTTTCTCCTCTAAAAAGTTCTTGTCAGGTCTTTTAGTCACAGTGATGAAGCTGAATAAAACACCATGCATACTTCCTATCTTCCATGTCAAACACAATCCATTTTTCTTCCTAAAAAGCGAATTTCAAGGGAAAAACCCTGCCTTTATTTTTGATTGCTTGTGGAGAGAAAACTATTATTTTGATTGGCACAATTATCCTGGATAACTTGGCAGACATGACTCTTATTGAAAATTACTAAATTGGGATTCCAGTTTAGTAGTTCATAGGATTCCTTTACAGGAAAACTTACTGGCAGCAGACATTAAAAATCACCAGGCTTTAGATCTTAAAAATATGATATATCATTTATAAATAGAGCTATTATAATTATGCCTATCATGTGCACATACTTTTTGTTATAGGCAGCTTTTTTTTACTGCTGTGACCAAAAGGCCTGACAACAGCACATTTTAATGATAAACATATTTATACTGTTTTCCCACTTCATAATGCATAGTAAAGAATTAACAGGGGTAATAATTGCTTATATCAGTTTAATGCACATTCGTACTAAATTATATTAATTTTGCTTAATTTATTCTAGTCAATGTTGAGTGAGTATGAAAATTTCCATTAACAACATTTTGGTCCCACATGGATGAATAGATAGATAAATGATAGATTAGTTACTCTTTGGTTACCATAATTTTCCTAAAACTAATGTATTATACTATTTAATTATCCTTAATTTATCATTATTTTTTTTTTTTTTTTGGAATCCTATGTACACAATTTCTACTTATGTTGTCCTGGGCTATAGTTCTAAATAATTCAATCAGGCTGGGTTTGTGACTCAGTGATTAAGCACTTACCTGACATGTGCAAGGCTGTAGGCTTGCTCTCCAGCATTGCAAATAAATAAAAAGAAAAGAGAAAAACAAAAGATATCAATCAACATATTTCTAAAGAAATATATGTTTCTATTTCCAATATTCTGAAATATATTACTGTACAATGTTAATATTTAGTATGCATGGTCAGTTCCTGATGATGTTAAATTACAAATAGGAGACACAGATAGCAGCATTTTTAAAAAGGCAGAAGTTTATCTCTTGCTAAGAAATATTTGGCTGTTAGGGTAAGTGACTGTGTTTCATAAAAATTAGGAATGATCGGTATGATATAACGTCATAAGTAGTATGAAGTTACTATATATAACTATATATATATATACATACATTATGTGTATATATATATAGTTACTAGTCATATATATTTATATGACTAGTAGCTGGACTTAGGGTGCTTTACCATAAATCTACATTACCAATCCTTTTTTTGTTTAAATTTTGAGACAGTCTCTAATTTTTTAAAATTTTGAGACACCACCTCATGTTGGGAGTCTTACTGAATTGCTGAAGTTGACCTCAAATTTGCCATCCTCCCACTCAGCCTCCTGAGGTGCTTGGATTATAGGCATGAGTCATTATCAATGTGCTGACCAGTTTTAACATATTTTAAATATGCATTATACTATTATATGAATATAATTAAATGATATAATGCATGTAGTACATGTAGGCTAAAAGATTATTTTGCAAAATAACCTTATCTAAATAAACAGATTTCTCTGTTGGTTATGATATCTTTGGTCATATGCTGGAGTAAAATTGCTTTTCTTCAGATAGATTCTTCCTAAGAAATCTTAACTATAAAATTTTCAGTGAATATATCAGATTGCAATGGACAATATATACAGGATGAACTTAATCTGATTTTACATTAAATGTATAAATTTTTAGTACTTGAGTGTATATAAATATTTTATATGCTCATATGATTAAAAATGTTTTGTGAGCAAAATAACAAAAAAGTTTAAATGTTAGTATATAATATATGTAGGCCAAAATTCACTCCTATATTTTGAAAAAAAGTCTTTATTCAAATATTTTTTATAGTTCTGTACAGTTTTTTCAATGAATGATATTTGAAGCATGTCTGTAAGCATAAAAATAAATTTTTAGCATGTAAATTTAATTTTTTCTAATTCTTGATATACCTTATAGCTTTGACCTAAATCTTATTGAAAAGCACCTAAGACATGGATTTGTTTCTTTCAATAAAGTGCTTGTTTATAAAATATCCCAAATAATTGTCCATGTTAAGAAAATAGTCATATTTGGTAATACAACAGTGACATCCAGTGACCACTCAGATTAATTCAAGGAATATTATTTAGATTTTCCATTCAAGCAAAGGAAAATGAGTTAATGAATAATGATCTGTACTCTTTATTTTGTTTTCTAATGTTCTAAGACTGTTCCCATAAAACAACTCTGGCTGGAAATAACCAGTCAGTCATGGATGAAATGAAAACACAAATCACAGATTGTGAGAAAACATTACCAAAACATATGTTTAATAAAGGATTTGTATTCAAAATATATAAAGAAATCTTAAAATTCAATATCATATGGAATTGCTAATTAAAACAATATTGAAATACTACTAAACACTTATTAGAATGGCTAAAATCCAAAAAAAGATGTATAGTGCCAAATACTGGCAAGGATATAAAGCAGTAGAAAATCTTATTCATGGCTAATGGGAACACAAAATGTTAAAATCACTTTGGAAAACAATTTTGCAAATTTCTTAAAAAGCTAAATATAGCCTTATGATTAGGAAATCATACCCCTATGTATATATCAAATAAGGTGAAACATCTCTACACAAAAACCTGTACAGATGGGGAGTGATATTGGCCAAATTATATTGCTATGTTGGAGGAAAGCAGCTCAGGACATGGCACCACAAAGCAGAGAGCGAGCGAGCTCTGCTCACCAAGGACAAAATATAAACTCCAAAGTCATGTCCCCAGTGATCTACTTTCTCTAGCCACAACCTACCAGCCTATAGTTACCACCCAGTTAATTCATATGAGTGTATTAATCAACAACTCTCACAATCTAATCACTTCAACTGTGAATATTCTTGTATTGTCTTATACATGAGTTTTTTGGGGGACACCTCATATGTAAACCCCAAATGTTACAATTTAGTAGTTTCTTCATTTTCCCTAAAACTTAAAGCAGTAAGTTTTTAATAAATTTAAGGTCAAACTTGCACGGCTTTAATAATATATAAATATTAATATAAATTTTTAAAAAATTATTTTAAGTTTAAAGCAAACATCTTCATAGAGTTTTGTGCATGTTTTTTCCTGCACATTAGTACCATTTTCAAGAGGAAATTGTTATATTTTTGACATCATAGATTGTATATTTTCTATCACAACTTTCCTATCATGACAGTTATTCTTATAAACCTCATGAATCATACCAATTTTATAAATTAAAATGCCTGTCAGATATTATAACAGAAGGTTCCCACATGAGCTAAGAAGTCATTTGGGAAGCCTGATACATGAAAATGCACAACCTCTCTGGAAAGATACACATTCTAAGACAGATTTCTCACAACTGATTGCATTGTAAAGATGAGTTCATTTCCACAATTATTTGCATTATAAGTGATAATTAGCAAAGATAACAGGATGATTGGAGTCCTAAAATCTTCAAAAATAGAATAAACACACAAAAGAAAAAAAAAGACCAGAAAATAAGTAGGTCTAAATTTATTAAAGACAAAAACAATAAACGAAAAACACAAAGCCAAAGTCAGCAAATTATGATTATCAGCAGATTTGAAAGAATAGATTTGAAAGCAGAACTTCTGAGATTAAATTCAGTAAGTTCAATTACTATATTAACTGAAAGAGTTAATAGATTGATTATGAGTCTTAGGGAAATAACCCATAATGCAGCACAGGAAGACAAATCACTTCCTACTTCATTTGTAAAATAAAAGCTAACATAAAAGTATACCCACATACACCCACCACTCTATCTGCTCTTGTTTTGCATCTTGTTGTGCATATACTCACCAGGACTGGCTTTGTAAAAGGGGGCCCAGTGCAAAATGGCAATGTGAACCCCTTCACCAAATTTCAATATAGTAATAGAGCATTGAACCAACATGGAACTCTTCTGAGAACAGTATCTTGTGAGGTTGCACAAATCACCTCTATGAAGCCCATCTTTAGCTCAGCCTTCACTTCTATTTTTAGAAATGAGCTACCTGTTTTCCAGCTAGTGAATTCCTCTAACTGGTTGCTGAATTGTAGCTCCTCTTAATTACTCATGATTTTTCTCCCCAAATTAACTTATTAATTCAGTTATTACATTTTTCCCAAAGAAAATGGCAAACTAATGTTAGATTACATGCTTAATTTTTTCCTAAGGGATTGAAAACCAGGTATTGTCTTTCCCCACTGTTTAGATTCACTTTTGGTGAAAATGAATTTCACCTGGATTTTGAATGACTTGGATAATTGAAAGAAAAAAAATGACTATTGTCAGAGCAATAGAAATTATATTCTTTCCAGTTCAAGTGGGATTTGGCAGGTACCCAATTTTCTAAACTGTCTAATTAATTTCTAGTATATGGATCTGAACAATACCAATAGAACTCAGAAAAAAAAAATCGTGACTTAAAAATACTCTTTCCTGAATTGGTTTTGCTATTAGTGGAACTGAATTTGTAAGTACAATATTTCTAACTAGCTTTGCTTTCCTGAACCTGCAATGTGAAAAATAGCTGCTTATCATGACAACTCCATGGGGAAGTCGAGATGTGGTTTTGTGTAGCTTATTACATATATGGTATCAATTGATCATGCATAGTCTGCTTATATTTTCTAATATAAGCTGAAAAACAAACTTAATTAAAATTTATATTTTCCTTGTTTCTTTCCACTTTCAATTTTAATTGTAAGTACTGAGGATACTAATGGGCACATTGAACATTTCCTGTTATTTCTCTGCTTTCATTTGTTCCCTAAATTAAAGCCAGACTTTTCCTCCTGTCTTCTGGTAAATGCATTTTTAATTATGTCTACATTATACTAAAACCAGATGTCAAGTCAGTCAAAATTCACCATACCAACAAAGAAAAATTGAGAAATTTTATGTGTCACATTAAGTGGGCAAAAGCAATGTTATGTGCCTGAATGTTTTCTTACCCCTTTGGTGAAAAACATTAAATTATAAGTTTCAAAAATTCAGAAATATTTATTTGGTTTATTTGCTGTGATAGTGTTAGTAGTGGCACATAAAAGGAGACCAATAAATAGTTGGTAAATGTTGAGCACTGTGGCGCATGCTTGTAATCCCAATGGCTTGAGAGGCTGAGGCAGGAAGATTGCACTTTTGAAACCAGCCTCAGCTACTTAGCAAGGCTCTCAGCAAATTAGGGAGACCCTATCTCAAAATAATACAAAAAAATAAACAAAGTGGGGCTGGGAATGTGGCTCAGTGATTAAGTGCCCCTGGGTTCAGTCCCCAGTACCCTCCTCCAAAAAAGTTGATGAATAGACGATTCTATAAATGCTCTGTTGGTCTTCCAGTGAGATGAGAGGCAGCAATGCATTATGGTAACCATATGTTAATCAAGTTAGGAAATTATTACATAAAGTATTTTCTATCTTACTTTGCCAAATACTTGTCTTAAGGACAAAATATGTTATAAAACTATAATTTTTATAAGAATGAAAGCTGAAGAAATATTAAGATATCTCAATTGAATTTTTGGTATGTATTTGGATATTTGGTTAATTGGAATGTTATGCTGAGATGATTAATAAAATACTATATATATAATTCATAAGTATTTATGTATTCATTCCATACCATTAATGCCTTACATTCATTTAAATCAAGTTAATACCATAATCAAGATTGTCATGTCATTGTGTTCAATTCTATCTAAGTATATGCAATTTGAGATTTTTATCAAAATTATAAGTTAAATTAAATCTAAATAATTTAAAATTTCATGTTTCAAAAAGTTTTTTTTTTCCAAAGCATGGGAAATCATTCAGTAAGACACAAATTCAACATATAAATTATAATGACTATCAAAATTTAAAATTAAAAAAACACATGAAACTAAAATTTTAATACAACTTTTAAAATTCTGAGTAAGTCATGATATTATCAGTTTGAGTAGTCCGGGTTCATCCAGTTACCAACAGGAAGAATATTTTAACATTTAGTATGTTACATATAGATCTACATATAATAAATTTGAGTGGCATAAATTGTTTAGTATAGCAAGTTTCCTTGCCTTCCAAGTGCAACTGTTGAAAACTAATGTGAATAATTTGTGTAGTCCTCTATGAATTTGAATCAGGTCATGACATTCAGCAATTTGGGGAAAATAATATTTAGCATTCCAAAATCAATTCTTGCTTTCTGAAAGAATGTAAAAGAATAATTACCTTGATGTTTTAAATTTTAGTCGAGAAATTCTGTTGTTCAAATCTGTCCTGTACACAAGAGCAGAAAAAAGGGGTAACTTTAATGAAAAAGCCTGCAGACAGCACCTTCATTGGGTCATCAAAATTAAAATTCATCAATGGTGAGACAAACCTAAATCGAGTGCCCCCAATGGAATAAATTTAGAACATCCAACCTCACTCTCTAAGACATGTTTTAAGCTTTAAAATAAATAAATAAATAAAGAGGGAGCATAGTTTGTCAACATTGAAAAAAATTATAGACAAGTATAAGTAAGTACTTGATGGAACAATGTAGAAAGAGATAATCGTTGCCATCCCTGGAATCAGGTGGAGACCAAAAGATATTTATTTTCCACTTTACACTTTTCTGTACTGTCTGATTTAATTTAACATTTATTTTAAAGTGAATAAACATTTTATTTAAAGATTTAAAAATAACATAATTTCTTTAATTGTTTTTACTATTGTAAACTTTGTGTTTGAGGCTCAGAAAATGGAAAGATGTTGCCAGGCGCAAAATACTGTTGTTAGGCAATTACTGTTTTTAACTTAGTTGACACAAGACTGGCCATCAGTGGTGACCCATCCTGTCCCTGACAGTAACTAGCTATGGGTGTTGGGCAAGGCATTACAATGCTTTGAGATTTAATAAAAGGCCTTGTAACTCTAACTTTACCTTACTCTTTAACATAAATAAAAATTTCTGTGCCGTGCTGTCAACAGAGGGCAGTAATTGACCACAAATGGTCCCATGCTCTCTATCAGCAAGAATGAATCATTTTCACGGAATATGAAGTCCCACCATCTTCCTCTCTAGTCTTAAAATCTTTGATCACATTCCAGTTTTCTCCCATCCGAAGACCTCAATCAAGCACCCATCTTTCAAAAAAATTAAGTTCTTTGTGTTAGGAAAATAAAACATGATAAAAGAAGGAAGAGTATAAAAAATCTTTTCATTATGATGAAAGAGGCCTGATGAATGGAATTCAGAATTTCATTTACTCTGCCTCTAATTGCTTGTGTGGTGGGTGTGAATGCAGCAGTGCCCACAGGAAAGCTTTCTAAGCAAGGGATAGCAACAGATTTAAACTATGCATGGCTACATATTTTATCAAAGTGTGAAAACTTGAGTCAACTTAATGAAGGTTTTCAATTCTCAGACTCCATTAAATTTAAGATAATAATAATCACTTCAAAGGATTGTTTAAGGGTTAAAGTAGTTATTTGTAAAATGTACAACAGAATACTAGACAAGTAATAGGTACTTAGTAATGAGTATCATTGTTATTATATTACTGCTACTATCATTATATAGATTTCTCTGTTTTAGGACAATTGAAAATAATAATAGAGAAAATATTTCATTATATCCTTAAACATTCATCTGTATATCCTTAAACATATATCTGTATAGAGATACAAATAATATGCATACATAGTATGTCCCTATTCCTTTGGCAAATAATGACTGATTTCAATTTCTAGAACCAAATTTTGGAAATTTGGTATACATTTTAACTCATTAAAAGCAAAAAAAAAATAGATTAATTTTCATCTCAACTTTTAGCTTCTCAAAAGAGAAAAGTCTAGGATACTAAATGAAAAGTCATAAATCAATAAAATGTACTCATACCACAATGGAAAAATGGTCAAATAACATAATTAAAAATGGTCAAATAACATAATTAACATAATTAATTAAAAAGTCCCAATGGAACAAAAATAAAATATTTAATATTTAAAGGAAAGTTACATTGCTTTTACTCAATGAATTGCATATTTTAAATTAGAGCCTGACATCTTTTTGTCTACAAGACTAAAAAGAAATTTATACAGTGTCATTGAGAGAGTTGTCATGGATAATATCACAGGGTTAGTGACTAGACATTGATATAAAATATTATATTCAGTGGCTGGAGATTTGGCTCAAGCGGTAGCGCGCTCGCCTGGCATGCGTGCGGCCCGGGTTCGATCCTCAGCACCACATACAAACAAAGATGTTGTGTCCGCCAAGAACTAAAAAATAAATATTAAAAAAATTCTCTCTCTCTCTCTCTAAATATATATATATATATATATATATATATATATATATATATATATATATATTATATTCAAACATTGGATTCTACTTCAAAATTTAAAAATCTATCAGAATATGCAATGAATAAAAATTTGTCTTCACATTTTGAGTATTGGATAATCCCTCAAAAACCTTCACAAGATACACTAACACAATTTTGTACACATTAGAAAGAAGACAAGTTTACATGAAGTTTTGGAATAACTTCTTCCTAAGGATTTTCAAAGAGAGATATATTAAAAGATGAGACATTCTTCAGTTTGCTGTAGCATCATTCACTAAGTTAGAATTGTGATCGTTAATAAGAGTCATTTTATTGAAGTAAAATAAAATTTAACAAAGCAAAGTGATTTATCTTTGTCACTCTTGCTGGTTTTTAAAAATCCTAGACCAATCATTGTCACACAGCTGATGCTCAATAAATATGCCCAGAAAGCATATTTATTCACTAAGTTATTTTATACATTTTTACTTTGAATTTTTTCTAATAATTTTTTAATAAAAATATTTTAATAAAAATTCACACTCTAGAGAAAATAACTTTTTAAATGTGTCTACAACAAAGATTATCTGTTTGCAATACCATTATGATTCTTACCAAAAATCAAACTCTGTCTGCCATTCATTTTTGCTTTTATAGACTGTGTCTCATGGCACCAATTGAAATAGGTAATTACAAAACCATCACATTAATGAGCCATTTCTCTTCAAAGTTCCAAATGACATGGGCCAATATCAGTTTTTTCTGTTTCATCTTAAAATGATTAGTGAAAACACAAACATACTAAGAGAGAAAAGTAGAATTATATTTTGAATTAAAAATTATTATCCAAACTCAGTTATTACATAGCACTTAGAAATATAATTGATGAGGATAGATTAAAAAGACAGAGTACATTCAATTTTTTAATAGTCCAGTGTCATTTAAAAACATTTTGGGGGCTGGGGATGTGGCTTAAGCGGTAGTGTGCTCGCCTGGCATGCGCGAGGCGCTGGGTTCGATCTTCAGCACCACATAAAAATAAAATAAAGATGTTATGTCCACTGAAAACTAAAAAATAAATGAAAAAAAATTTTGATTATATATGGTTATGAACATAACCTTTGACTCTAATGAAATACAGATACATTTTCATGTACCTTTGTACACATTACATATAATTTGTCCTAACCTTCACTTAGGTCAATTTGTATTCTGATCTAAGCCTTATTTTTCAATAAACTCAATAAACTCCTAGCACACTTTCTCCTCTACTCAATGCTCAACCAATTTTACTCTTGCTTTAAACTTCTTTCTGATGCTTCAAATCTAGAAAAATATTATCAGATAAGCATCTCTATTCTTTCAAATTCTGTCCTTCCATATTCCCAGGGAAGAATCTTAGTCCTGAGTGATAAATCTTTTATTAGTATCAGACTATACTGTTGAAGATGAGTTCCTTAGCGTAACAAAATGTAGAAATCCATGGATCTGTAGCAACAACCTGCTATTTTCTTGTAATGGGGCTTACTGAATTTCTTAGAAGTAAAAATCCATAATTGGTACCAGTGTGATAACTAACAGGCTTTCTAGAATACTTTGCCACTGGACATCATGTCTTTGGTAATCATTTAAAACATGGATCTTTCTAACAACAGGAGATTGTTTTAATAAATAATCAAATATTTTTGCAATTAAAGAACATGAAACAATTTAAAATAACGTTAGAGAACCATAAAACATAAAAAAGTTAATTGAATAAAAATAGATCACATTCTGATAGACAAGATATACTCCCTTTTTGGAAAAGAAATATATTTCTATTTTCAGAATGATCCATGATTGAGAACAATTTATTCATAATGCCTATGGTTGGAAAATACATATGAATAATGTGTATTAATTGAATTTTGTCTTCTTTATACTTAGCTTATTTTCTGTAACTAACTAATTTTTAAAATGGAAACTTACTAGTATTATGCTTTATTTGGAATGAACATCTGTTGCACAGCCCCATTCTATGCCCAGATGAACTTTGGTATGAAAACACCAGAGAGCCCCAAAGCTCACAAAAGAAAATTCCTGGGGGAATGGTTCCAGAGAAGAGGGACATCTAGCTAGTCTATAGAGGATCAGTTAGTTAAAACTCTCAGATGGGATAAGGTTTGCAAGAGTTGGGTTCAAAGTAAAACAACTATTCTCAATTGGGGAGGATGTTGTCCTCCAGCAGTGCAAAAGGCAATACTGTAGGCATGTTTAGTTATCAACACTGAAGGACAGTTGTTAGGCATCTGGTGTCCAGAAGCTAATGCTGCAGCCAAATAACCTACAACGCACAGACAACCCACTGCAACAAGGAATTAGCTCTCCCAGAGTGTTGATATGTTACATTGATTTATCTGGGGCAAATACAAAACTTAACTACTGAGAAGGTCAATAAATCAGGAAAAGTTGTATATCACTATATATCACTACATTATTACCTGCAGAAACTGGAACATCTCTAAAATGAAATTCTGTTCTCAATTAAGGAAATGAGAAAAGAGTCTAGAAACTGATTCTTTTTTAGTTCAGTTGATCCTCAGTGAAACATTGAGATTATAATCAAGAAAACAATGAGGATGGTTGTTGGGTCTTGTGTGCTTTGAAATCCTGGACAGCATCACATTATCTAATCAGCCAGGATCTTTGAGACCAGGATACTAGATTAGCTCTCTACCAATAGCCTGAAACAACAGGAATGGGGACGTAGGGATAATTCTTTCTGAGGCCACGTTTACCTTAGCATTCTTAATCAATAAGACAATCTACGGTGTCAATTAAATTGTCTCTCAAACCCAGTATGTACATATACATTTTCATGCAATGAAAATATAGATTTTTCATGCAATGTGCCAGAGTCTGTCCTGAAAAGACAGATGAACCTGGGATTGGAAATAATGTTTTATTTATAAGGCTATTAAATCACACAGTGTGGTGACCTTAAAGTTATTGAGAATCCTTTTGGAAATGAAAGGATAGTCTATTCTAGAAGGATAAAGAGCTTGCTGCTATACCGATTGGAAGGAAATATAGACCCAACTTTCCTGATTTAGATCATACTAAATTTATATAAATGAATGTCACACATTACCTATATACTAATATAGTACCAATAACAATGCTCAAGAAAGATGCCATGAAAATGAGAGATAAATAAAACTAGTGATAATAAAAAAATGGTTTAAATGGTTAAGCTCAAGGATTCTAGACTCTGATTTAATACTTGCAAGGCATTTAAGCATTCTATGTGTTATCTTACAGAATGGTTAAAATCAAATGAGTTCAAGTTCACTTAGCTCAGATTGCTAATTAACTTAGAATAGTTTTTGGTACCTAATGGCATGATGATTCTGTGTTAAATAAAATGTCACTTCTAATAAAATGTGAACTTTAAGAGAATACCCTTAGCAGAACAACGCTATCTTCATCACTCATGGCAGAACCTGGGACAGGAGACTTGGACCATGTTTGATCACATTTTTAAAAAAGTTTTCCTTTTTATTAGTTCCTTTTAGTTATATATAGTACTAGAGCTTATTTTGACATAATTATTACAAGCATGGAATATAATTTGTTCCAATTCAGTCCCTAGTCCTTGCCTTTTCCTTTCCTTTCTCCTCCCCCTCCCTTCCCTTCCCTCTACTTTAATGATATTTATGTTATTTTTACAGTTTTTTGTTGTTGTTGTTTTGTTGTTTTGGGGTTTTGTTTTTGTTTGTTTTTAATTAGTGCCTTGTGGATGAAGGTGAGATTCACGGGGGTATACTCACATAGGTACATAGGAAAGTTGGGTCAGATTCATTCCGCTGTTCTTTCCTTTCCCATTCTTCCTCCTTCCCTCTGAATCCCCTCCCTCTAGTCCACTGATCTCTCTTCTGTTTTGTTTGAGCACTTTTTCTACTGCTTATCGAATGCTCACAGGAGGCTTCCTTTTCCATCTGGACTTTTTTTTCTCTGTTAGCAAAATTCTCAAAAAGGATAAAAAAGCAAACTGAGCAAGAAGCCTGAGTCCTGATTTTTTTCCCCCCCTCCAATCTTCCACAGAGTTGAAAAAAGACAGAAAGAAACAGGACATTTTTGTCTGCTAGACACTCCTAACACATATCAATTCCTCACAGAACAGAAAAAAAAACTATAAACAAAAAGGGAAATGCTAAATTGTTCTTGTGTGTTTTCTCCTATACCACAAGAAAATTGTTGCAAGATTTATACTTAATGTTGCAAGACTTAAATTGATGTGAACATTCCACACTGAGAATGCTATCATAAAGAGGAATGTAGCTCCAGCACAAAAAGTTTGTTTGCTTGCTTTCCTCAAGAGAAAAAGAAATGGAGGCAAAAAGAAGCCTCCTCTGAGAGGGAAATTCAGAAGGCTTTTTTTTTTTTTTTTTTTGCCTTGCATGGCAACCAGAGAGAGCTGTGTGTTAAAATTCACACATCTTGCCAAGAATGTCACCCGCTTTGTGGTAAAGGTTATTGAAAAGAAAAATCAGTACATTTAAAATAGGAATGTTTTCAGTTCCACATACGTGATATATTAGCAGCTTATTTGTTACCAGAAAACACCTTTTTTTTTTACCTTCCATGCACATTGATATTGAAAACTTATAGAAGACAATAGCATCATTTTATAAAAAGAAAAGAATACCTGTTCTTTAAAATAGAAAATATGATTCTAGAAAACTAGAAAAAAATTCAGCTTTCTTTAGTCTCCCTCTATGTGAAACATAAGATTTTTTTTTTAAAAAAAATTCAATATGTAGTAATATGTATTGAGAAACTGAATGCTTAGACATAGGTCATATAAATATTAGCCTTCTTTGTTTTTCTAGTGAGTATGTTTTATCTGATGAAAGGTCACTTGATCAAGATGTTGACCTTTAAATAATGGAAGCTATGATTAAGACTTCAGAAAGCATTCTGTGAGACTGGAAACAAAACAAAACAAAACAAAAAAACCCTTCCAATCATGATGAAATCTTCATGGTCCCCCATGTTACAGCCACTTCTAAATAACCATTCTACTAAAAATTATCTAAGCTTGTATCTTATTAGTAAGAAAAATGAGCTAGATTAAATAAGTGACATAATGATTCTGATACTCAAGTTTGTAAGAGTATATTTATTCTGATATTCATATGAAAATCCAACCCATTTGAAAGAACGGAATTTTCCTACAGATGGAGTCAGCTTGCTTATGACTATTAAATTCCTGAAAACCCTTTTCTTGTTACTAAATTGCTAAACACAAATTTATTTTAATCTGCAACATATTTCAAGTTTGTTGCTGTTTAATGTTATTGTTTAATTAATCTCTGTTTAAATCTGGGACTTTCCATGAATCAATTTCCAGAAAGCATTCTCCCCAAATTACTTCATATCCTGCAATGAAGAATGTAGGAAGAAGAAAGAAGATGGGATTCCAGGGAGAGGAGTTCTAGTGGTCCCATTGGTACAGTCAACCTACTACATATTCCAGGGGAAAAAGTATGGTAGCAAGATGTGCATTATTTATTTCTTCCTAAATTATGCTTGATAGCAAATCATCCCTAAATCTGCAGAGCTTTTACCAGCAAAGGGAGCATCTCAGTCCCCTTCATGTATGGGTGCTCCATTTAATCATCTTGTGATCCAGTTTGAAAGAACAGCCCTTATCGCAAACTAAATAATCATCTAGCAGAAAAACTGGACAAGAATTATAGAATATAAAACCGAATAACTGTCCATGAAGTCCATAAAAATTTTACTTAGCTGTCACTTATATTTTCTTCTATTAATTCTATTTGCCAAGTTGCTAATGTAGCAAAATCTGGTGCTAATGGGACGGAAATACATTCTTCTCACTGGAAACCAAGGAGAGACCAGAGAGCAGGGCAGCAAACATCCTCGAATAAATGATATAATATACCACAGAAAGGATAGGAAGACAAGTCAAGTATTTCCCCTTATCCCTAGCATATATCTAATTGTTCCTGCTTCCCTAGATTATTAAAAACAAAAAGTCTTCATTTAGATATTGAAAAAAAAAAAGATACTTAATGGTTTCAAAAACTGAAGATAAGTTATTCATGTATGTCTTTGACTTCAAACTCTTAATACTGGCTTCTCACTCCTACTCCTGCCTTCATCTCTCCCTACTTCTCTCTCTCAGAGGCTACATGTTCTCTCACCTCTATTCTCTTCATCATTCACCTTGAACTAGCTTTCTTCACATCATTATCTTGAACACAACCATTATGGTGTTGTGTAGGCCTTCCCTACACTCTCTTTCATTGAGTCTAGCCGTCATGTCTACTTTTTTCCATCTTATTTCAAGTTTTCAAGAAAGGAAATCTGATGGGTACAGTTTATGTGTACCTCAGGAGAGCCTACAAAGCCTCTATCTGCAACTACATGAGTGAGAAGGGAACATGAGTCATGGCTGAGGGGCTGGACATGAGGCAACAATACGGTCTGTGTTAATGTTACGAAATTCAGAACATAGGAGAGGAAGCATCATGGGAAGGATTTAACCCCTGTGCTTTGAATTTGGGCTGCATAATTTGAATCACAACCCCATACACAGGACCCAGCTTCTTAGACCCGTGCAGTGAGCATATAGAACAGATCTTCTACAGGGGCTAATTGCAAGAATTAAATAAAGCAATTAAATTACACACAAAGGGAAAGATTACCTCTGGCATTAAAGTGAAAGGAAATAAGTGAGAAAGTTGAAAAGTGCAAAGAGAATCTGAGATGGAGAAAACAAGGAACTGGGGGATTAGGGGGTCATATGACATCAGCATTCAAAGTGAAATTAGATTTTGCCATCTTATCAAATCTCCAGTGATCTCTGCTTGTTATGACCATAGTTCCATTAAAGAAATACCAAGCATTAACCTCAATGATAGAGATTTACAACAGCACAAGGCTGAGTAACTTCTCTAAATATTTACATATTCTGTAAAATAATAATATGAACAACAGCAATAATTATAGTACTTATTGGAGGTTTGCTATGTGCTGAGGCCTGCCTTTTAAGTCCTTTCTACATCTTAATCCATTTAGTATGTTTATCAAGCCTAGGAATTATTATCATTACCATTTTAGACCAAAAGAAACTGAGGCAGAGAGAATTTAAATAACTTGGCCAAAGTTGCAAAGTAAGCAAGTGGCCAAAGAGGGTTCACAGCCTGACATTTTGATTTGACAACACATTATCCAAGTGACCTTGGATAATCTATCTATCTATCTATCTATCTATCTATCTATCTATCTATCTATATTTATTTTTTTTTTCAGAACTGTACTGACAATGTGGGTGAAATTATTTGAAGAAGATAAGAAATCAGCCGCAAAAAGAAAGCTCACTTATTAACAATGTAATGATAAATTTATAAAGTTTAAAAAAAAATCCTGGAAAGCGAAAAAAAAAAAAGTTATTTAAAAATTCCTGTAACGTCTGAAACAGTGCAAACTGTTTCCTTCATTTGTTTCTTCATAATGGGGGCGGGGGTGGGGGGACAGCAGGCTTTTGAAGAGTTTGGCAAAATGAGACTAAATAGAGTCAGAGCTAGCATGACCTAACAGGAAGCCAGGCTACTCCCAGCTGGTGATCTCTGAAACAGACTCCAAGGCTCCCTCTCTCTTCCTAAACACACAGCGACTTTGGGCTGGATAATCCTCCAATTTACCTCACCCTTTCCCTGCTAGCAGGATCAGATTGCATTTCTTTCAGTATTCTCCACTTCCCACTTTCTTGATCTGTTTAAAAGAAGTGAAGAAGTTAAGTCCTCTTTTCAATACCTGGAAGGGAAAACAAAATAGCCTCAAGTCCGTTTTGAAAAAAATCTTTCCAAGAACTTTCGTCAGAGATTTTACTCGTGAGTACCTGGGAATATGCTGTCTAGCCCATGAGAAATAACTTTTAATTCTTTTTCTTGGGGGAAAAGCAGGCCAGGAGGACCGGGAAAGGAGAACTACCATCTCTTCCTTTAAAATGAAAATCAGCTTTTCCTCAGAAACAAAGCAGACTCATGTTACAATGCAAAATTCAGACCTTAGCATTTGCCTTTAGTTCTTAAGCAAATATATGAGCAACATTTGTTTATGTGTATCAGATCATGAACACTGTTGTGAGCAGTTGATGAGGTGCAGTTTCTCTATTATTTTAAAATTGTAAATGAATTCTTTAGTAATTGTATCTGGTTATAAAATTTCATTTAGTAACATATAAAGAACTATAATATCAACCATGTATCAGCTTCTGTTTAAAGAATTTTTTTTTACATTGCTATTAGTTGGTGTTTTTTAAAAGGAAGTATAAACATTAAAATTCTTATAACCTAAATCAAATATTTTTGCCTTCATTAACTAATCACTATGGAAATATTTTTATTTGGTTTCTAAGATACTTAATTATCTAAGGCTCCCTCATATTCTAAGATACTTAAATAAGAATATTTATGATCAAATCTATATATATCTTAAAAAACCTAAATATCATGAAATTTTGTCAATTGAAGCAACAGATTACATGCTTACATTAGTATTGTCTGTTCCTTTTGGTTATGAAATGATATTAAATTTTGCTTCTGGTAGTAAAGAAAAGCCCAAAATATAACAGCACACATCCACAGGACTACAATGTGACAAATAGTTATTTAATTATGGAAAAAGAATAATTCATTTGTATAAAAGAATTATCAGAAAATGAAAAACAAGTACAGTCTCTTTTGGGAAAAAAGAAAAGATAAGCAACAGCCACACTGTGACTCAGTGCTCTGGAAATTGGTCACAAAATGACTTTGTACAATATGAGATAGCATAAACCCTAGGAGCAGAACCCAAGCAGGAAACACAGCTCAGAGAGTCATATTTTATATGTAAAAGCATAATGTTTATGTCAGAGAGGAAAAATTGTTACAGTGTTAAGATATTACAAAGTTTTTAGACTTGACAAAATCATTTCATAAATCATTTTAAGGATTCTTTCAAATATATCATTCCAGTGCATGATTGATGGAAGTCATATTATTTATCTTGCCTAACTTTTGGCTCTGAAAAATTAGATGAAATGCAAATTTTGGGACTATGGATTAACAAAATTTATAAAATGTTATTAACAGGATCAATAGAGCCTTGCAAATATTATTGCAAACACAGATAGCTAACATAATAACACGAAGTCTTAAAGCAAGAGTAAACATTTAAGTACTTTAAATAATTTCAGTATTATGTTGGAAAACCAAATTTGTCTTCTTCAGATGACTGTAGAACATTGTTGGGACACTTCGGTGACACATGTGTCCTCTATCAGATATGATGAACCAGACATGCTTATTTTGGTTCGCTTTGTTTCTCTTATCTGTAAGCATTTGCTTTACTGCCAATAACATGATCAAAAGTGAAAAGCGAAGGGAAGTATTCAAAATAAAATTTCAAACACTCTTAGGAATAAAATTTTTTTATATTAATTTGTTAGTATATTTTAAAAATTAAATTATATAGATTAAGATGGCTTAATTAGGTCATTATAATATTTTTGCTATATAGACAAGGTTTAAGGGTTGTACTATAATCCAACTCATCTAATTTTCTAATAAACACCTTCCCCAACCAACTAACCTCCCCTTTTTTGTTTATTGTCTTCCTCATTTAACTCATTTAGGTAAATTAAATTGATGGGTTGCCTTTTCATATAAAAAAGATATTTTTGAATACTCAGCATCAAAAGTAGCTTCTGCTACCTTTTATAGAAGTATCTGAGCACTACATTGTTTTTATATTGTCATTGCCTTGTGTACTGGAAGAAATATGAATTCTATTGTTATGAAGTTTGTATCAAAGCCCTTGTTTCTGGGTGTCCCATATCACAAAAATGAAAAAGTGCACATTTTCCCAGTAAGTTCTTTTCAGATTAGAGCATTGCTCTCTGAGATTCTTGATGCTTTCTTGGTATTACATGTGTCTACTCCAGGGGCTCATTATTCTTGTCTTATCTTCACATCTCCAAGTGACATGTCATGTAGAACTAGAACCTAGGATTCAGTTGCCAAAAGCCTGAGGGCAACATGGTCATAGCCACTTTCCTTCTTCTTCAAACCATCGATTGCAGAAAGAAGTGGTCCCATGTCAAATTCACTGTTTTCAGCTCTCTCTGACTTCCCTTTGGGATCCTACATCCTCTGTTAGTTGGAATAATTATATTTTAAAATTGTTTTAAAACAAATAAGAGGATACCATGAGCCACAGAAGAAGTCCCAATGTTGCAGTAATTCTATCTCAGTTGTTTTATCTGGTGGAATAGATCTCTGTAGAGACTTGAATTTACTGCCAACAATTTCTCAATCAATCCAAATGTAATTGAAAAAATATTGTGTATTTTTCATCAGAGCACGAGAAGTTGATTTCAACACTAAGAATGTGAACACATTCATCAGTAGGCATTGATAAAAATGTATGTTTTTATTACCATATGTAGTGTGCACTAGCAGCCCTGTATTATACTACACCCTTGGTGCCACCATACTCTGCTTCCAACCTCATTTGAGCTTCCCTCCAATGCTTTTTTTTACCATTGAAACCTTGAACTCCAAAATAATTTGCCTAACAACATCACCTCATTCCTCATTTCCCAATGTTTAAAAATTGAGTGAATCTCAGAAATAGCATGGTTCTCCAGAGTAATGGTGTTTGTTGAAAATATTTTGATAATATTTTTGAAGTCCATTTAGGAATGCCTCAAAGTCCCAGATTAGTTTCATCCCAGATAAATGGTTTTATATAAAAATGTCATGTGTTTGTTATCACCCTTTCTTGTGCTACTGATTTCAAATATGCCCAATGCAAAGGAATGAATTTCTAATACATGAGACATGAGTGAACCTTGAAAACATTAGGATCAGTGAAATAAACCTGTTACAGTAAGACAAATAGTGTATGATTTCACATACATGAATATCTAAAATCAGGAAATTCATAAAAATAGAAAGTAGATTAGAGGTTACCAGGGATACAATGAATGGTGAATAATTGCTTAGCAGGTACAGAGATTCTGTTGGGTGAGATGGAAAATTTTGGAAACAGATATTGGTGATGATTTCATAGCATTGTGAATATAACTGGGTATACTTAAAAATTGTTAAAATGGCAGACTTCATGTTATATCTCTCTTAACAGAATAAAAGACTATTAAAAATTATATTAATTAGAATTGAGAATTCTAGATTGACAATAAATCTCTTCATATTTTCTTAATTAACATATTAATAAAGTACAATTATTTTAATGTTGATTGCCTAAATAAAGATGAAAGCAAGATCTTCTTGCTGGAATTTGGAACATTTTTACATCACATTGTTACATTCATAATGTCTTTTTTTCTGGTAACAGTATCAGGGTAATTCTGCCCTAATGGAAGGCTTGGCAAAAATTCCGTCCAATCTCTTAAATTTTCTGGAGGAGTTCCTATAAAAATGAAATTATTTCTCCTTTAAATTTTTGGTAAAATTCACTAATGAAGACATCTGAGGTTGGAGTTTTATTTGTGGGAAATTTGGGAAAGTACATAATTTAATTTAAAAAAGTAATTACAGGACTATTCAGATCATCTATTTCTTTTTGAGTAAGCTTTTTAAATCATGTTTTGTGTATTTCCAGGAATTTGTATCTTTCATCTGGTTTTGGTATAAAGTTAATAATATGTGTTCATGTAGTAATTATTGCAAACCTCTAGTTGCTTACTTTATTATCTTGAGCCTTTTGTTTTTGTTGGTTTTTTCCTAATCAGTCTACCTAAAGGTTTATCAAGTTTGTATATTTTGCCAAAAAGCCAATCTTTAGTTTCATTGACTTTATTTTTATTTTTATTTCATTGATTTTCATGCTGATTTTTGTTATTTTCTTACTGAATATTTCTCCCTAAATATTTCTTTAGCAATGTTTTAATATGCTATGTTTGTATTCAGTTCATAATATTCTGTAAGTTCCCTGTGATTTCAGCATAGACCCCATAAGTTATTAAGAAAAGTATTATTTTGAAGTACTTTGGTATTTCCACAAAGATTTCAGATAGCTTTCTTGTATGTTTTTTTTTTCTAATTTAATTATATTAGTTTAAGAGTATATACAATTTGAATGATACCTAGTTTGTTGAGACTCATTTTATGGCCCTGAATAGTATATAATTTGACAAATGGTTGTATGCACTTGAGAAGTACATGTATTATGCCATCGTGGAATAGAATATTTTATAAAGGTCCATGAGATCAAGTTATTTCATAGTGCAAACCAAATATTCAATGTCTTCATGAAATATTTTTGCCTGCTTTTTCTTCTGAATATTGGGACATAGTTACTTAAATATCTGAATGTAATTCTGTATTTATCTACTCTTCTTTATACTGTCAGTTTTTGCTTCAAGTGATTTGAAGCTCTGATATTGGGTATCTAGACATTTAGGATTGTTTTGTCCTCTTGATGAGTTTACCCATCACTGTAAAACAACTCTCTTTATCATCCCTTGGTCTAAATTTAATTTTATTTTAACATACCTAACCTAGGATTCTTTTGATTGGTGTCAACATGGTAAAATATTTTGTATTTTTAACTTGTGTTTTCACATAAAAATTTGGTTTTTTTTTTTTTTTTTTTTGGTAACATGTAGTTGGTTCTTGCTATTTCCATCTCTCAAGCAAAATTTGCCTTTAAGTGGGAAAGTTTGTACCATTCTCCTTTGATGGGATAAGTGGCATGCCCGGTTTTAAATCTCAACATTGTTATTATACTGTTGATTCCGTTTTCATTTCCTGCTTCACTTCATGTGTGTGCGTATTGCCTTCTTTTAGATTGAGAGTTATATATGATGCTATTTGATCTTTCATGGTGCTATACTTTCTGTAATTATTTAATTTTAATGGATGTTTCAATTTATTATGGTCTACCTTCAAATGATATTAAGTTCCTTCTCTTATAGTTTAAGAAATTTCACAGTCTACCTATATTTTCCCTCCCTGGCCTCTGTGTTATTGTTGTCATTTTGTTTCCATATACCTTATAACCAATGCAACACAATGTTGTTATGTCAATCTCAAACACATATTTTTTATTTGTTCTAGTTATACATGACAGTAGAATGCATCTGACACATCATACATAAATGGACTATAACTTCTCATTCTTCTGGTTGCATATGACATAGAATCACAACAGTCATATCATATATTTACATAGGGTAATGATGTCTGATTCATTCTATTATCTTCCCTACCTCCCTACCCCTTTCCCTCCCTTCACTTTTCTCCACCTAATCCAAAGTACATCTATTCCTGCCCCCTTATTGTGAATTAGCATCTGCATATCACAAAAAATCATTTGACTTTGGGGTTTTGAGGATTGGCTTATTTCGCTTCTCATAATATTCTCCAGCTCTATCCATTTACCTGCAAATGCCATAGTTTCATTCTTCTTTAAGGTTGAGTAATATTCCATTGTGCATATATACCACATTTTATCTATTCATCCATTTTCTTTATCCATTGAAGGGCATTTTGTTAGTTCCATAATTTGGCTATTAAAGTTTTTATTCAGAATATATTTAGATTTACAGTCTCCTTTTTCATTTATATAGATCTTCATTTCTAATACTGCTATTTTATTTCTTTAAATATTCTCTCCTCTTTCAGGAATCTAGTTACATATAAACTAATTAAAATGCTTTAAGTTACCTCATAGTTCACAAAAGCTTTGTTCATGACTTTCAATCTGTGTCTGTTTGCATTTTAATTTGCACAGTCTCTATTTCTTCAAGTTCACTATTCCTTTCTTCTGCCATGCTTACTTGTTTTGTAGACACCATCTAATGCATTTTTCGTCTCACATATTATTGTTTCCATCTCTAGAAATTTGATTTGGTCTCTACATTCTAAACTTCTACTTAATGCACTCAGTATTTTCTTTAGCTTCTTGAACACGTGGAATACAAGTTAACATTGCTGTTTTCATCCTTCTCTACTAACTCTAGTTTCTGTGTTATTTCTATGCATTTTGACTCTTCTCATTGTGGAGTATATCTTAGTGTACTTTATATAGATAGCAATTTGAATGTAGATAACTGATACTGTGAATTTTACCTTATTGGGTACTGTATATTATGTATTTTTATAATATACTTGAGCTCTGTTTCTGGGTTTTACTAAAATTGTTGGGAAACAGTTTAGTATTTTGCTCTCTTGTTGTTAATCTTTGTTATGCAGGAATAAAGCAATGTTTATTCTATGGTTAATTTTTTTCTACTACTGAGGCAAACAACCTTCTGAACTCTCAACTTGATGCTTCAATAATTGTGTCTTTTTACAACTTGTGAACAAGAACTATTTCCAGTTATATGTGTGCTCCCCATGTTGTCCCCACAAGGATGAAGTGATTCGTCATCCGGACTTGAATGATTCTCTGTCATGCACGCTCTAATGAGTATGTGGCTGAACACTTGAGGCCTCCCTGAAGATCTCATGCCGTAGTTGCTGTGGCCTCCTTAGACTTTGTCTCCTAAACTCAGGGAGACCACTGGGTTGTCTCAGAGTTTGAGCCCCCTGAAATTTAGTGTGAAACCTCTCCTCAGGCCTTACACCAGAGATATAGGAACATAGGGATAAACTTTGTCCCTCCTCTCTGTTGGATCTGTTCCCTCCACTGACCAATATTATTTTATATATTTTGCTTTTGTTTTCCTTTTTCAGATGGCAGGATGAGCCTAGTTCATGTTCATCCATTTGGGATGGAAGTAGTAGGACTATTTTTTTTTAGTTGTATTTTAATGATACCTTTAATCAACAGGAAAGGAATAAAATGAAATGAAACATTTTAAGAGCACAGGTATTATATTTGTTTGCCTGTATAAAAAAAAACAATATTTATTGCCTGCTATATCACAAGAACTACTTCAAGTGACTATATATATATATATATATATATATATATATATATATATATATATATATATATCATGTGCTTATATAAGGAAACAAATTTTCTGTTTCTATGAAACGGTATTTCATCTGAAATAACTAGTTTATTTACTCATTTGTTTTTATGATAATAGTTATTAGGTTTTTTGTCATTGCTGTTGTTTTGTTTTTTTGTACCCAGGGATACATAACCAGTGAGCCATATCACCAGCACTTTTTATTTTTTTATTTTGTGATAGGGTCTCACTGAGTTGCTTAGGGCCTTGCTAAATTGCTGAGGCTGGCTTTGAACTTGCAATCCTCCTGCCTCACCCTCCTGAGCTGCTGGGATTACAACTGCATGCCACCATGCCTGGCTTGATAATTGCTATCTGGAAAGCTATTTTATTTGATTTTTTCCTGCTTTAGATGACAAATGAGTTCTACATGCTTAAAATCAATCAAGCTGTCACTTCTTCAATAGGTACCAAAACTACGTGTGCTCAATGTTAATTCCTTGGAGCCTAAAAGTTTTATCAGGAACTGCAGATTGCTGTTTCTGATAGTTTCCTGTCACCATTTCTCCTAATTATTACCTCTCCCCTGCTCCTCAGCTATTTCTATCTATAGAAATCTAGGGAGAGTAAATACAAATTAAAAGGTTCTTTTCTTTAAAAGGAGCTACAGTTTTTTGGCTTATTACTCAAAAGGAGTACAGTTTTGGCTTGTTATTATAAATAACAATTGAGACAAGTAAAATTAACCTGAATAACAAAATTATTTGCATAATTTGTATTAATGTTGGGACTTGGTTATGTTAGTTGTGTAAGAATGTGTACCTTATTCAATTTCTTATGTATCTCACTTAAGTTTTGTATTTTTTAAAATTTTTACATTTGTTCTAATTATTTATACATGAAAGCAGAATGCATTTTAATTCATCATAATTACAAATACAGCATAATATTTCAGTTCTCTGGTTGTACATGGTATAGAGATGCACCATTTGTGTAGTTGTACACATACCTAGGGTAATAATGTCCATCTTATTCCACCCATTCCTCATTACCCCTCTTACCCTCCCTTTAACCAATTCACCCCCTCACCCCAATCATAGATTAGCATCCACTAATCAGAGAAAAGATTTGGCCTTTAGTTTTCTGGGATTGGCTTTCTTTGCTTAGCATCATATTCTCCAACTCCATCCATTTACCTGCAAATGCCATAATTTTATTCTCTTCTAATGCTGAGTAATTATTCCATTGTGTTGTATTTATATACCACAGTTTCTTTATTCATTCTTCTATTGATGGGCATCTAACTTGGTTCCACAGTTTAGTTATTGTGAATTTAGCTTCTATAAACATTGGTGTGGCTGCATCACTGTAGTATGTTTATTTTAAGTCATTTGGGTGTAGACCACTATCTCTCACCATGCAGAAAATTCAACTCAAAGTGAATCAAGGACCTAAGAATTAGACCAGACACCTTGCACCTAAGAGAAGAAAAAGTAGGTCCAAAGTTCTGTAGTTTTAATCTTATTGAGCAAGTCTATTTAACTGATGAGAAAGAAATCAGGTACATAACAAAGATGGCAACCTTGTTGTGGAACTAAGCTGGATTATAAACTTTTTTTAGATAATCTTAGAAGTATTAAGGCCTTCCTATGAGTGCTATTAATTGTATTCTAGTTTCAGACTTCCCAGAGTTAACTTATTTTTATATGTGTTTTATTAAGGAATTGTGAAGAACACACCAACTGAGGAAAGACATTTAATCATAAGTTGTTTAGATTAGCCTCAAAGTCACATAGCAAGGGAGATCTGTTTTTATATGTGGTCAACTCTGAGTGAAACTCTTTTCAAACCTTTTTAAGTTTGCAATCATTATTTAGCTATCTCAAAAAAGTGAAAATATTACTGAGGCACCAATATTTTCTGTATCACACTTACATTCCCGCCACCAATTATGTGCATTGTATTTTTTTATCTACTTATTTCGAGGATAGAGAGATACAAGTGACTTCCTATCCTCCCTAATAGGTTCTGAAAGCCTCACCTGTAAAGGACATCAGTGAGTGGTGGTCCATGGGTGGTCTTCAAGAACTTTTGTGAAAAAAAATATATGTGCATGTATTTATTTGTATTTTAAAAGGGCGTTCACAGCTTTCTTAAAATCCCCTGGGAGCTTGTACACCTGCATAAAACATGTATCTGAAATGTGTGTCAATGTCTCTACAAAATAGTATATATAGTTATATTTAGTGAAAGTGTCAAACAATAATATACTTAAGAAGGCAAGATAAACATTTCAAAGGTAGATAAAATTGACATGAGTTCAGGTAAGTGTGGGATAAGATATTTTAGAGAGAAGAAATCTTCAAAAAGAGAAGAGACTATGCTTTTGAAAGCCAAGGAAAAATATTATATCATTTTAAAATCTCTATCAGTTTTGATTTCATTTTAATAAACAGATTCAATTTTTAATATCTGCAAAGCTGAACATTAATTATATGCTTTTTTTTTGGGAGGGGGGTGTTCCAGGGATTGAACTCAGGGGCACTCACTCACTCAGCCACATCCCCAGCCCTATTTTTTATTTTATTTAGAGACAGGGTCTCACTGAGTTGCTTAGTGCCTCGCTGTTGCTGAGGCTGGCTTTGAACTCACGATTCTCCTGCTTCAGCCTCCTGAGCCACTGGGATTACAGCTGTGTGCTACTGTGCCCAGCTAATTATATGCTTTATAATATATAATTTTAATATATTTAATACATTAGATCCTTTGCAGGACACAAAAGTTTACAATGTGATATGTTTTTATTCACTTATAAATTAATATGCGTATTAGAATTTGAGGTAGCTTAAAAAAAATCAATTCTCTGTTCTACAACCCCAGAAAATTGCAATCAAAGAAGTTGAGCAGGGTATTTAACAAGAAATTTCATCTTATTATATGGTTATATTCTAGGTAGGATTTGAATAGGAAAAAAAAAAGAAATGCTAATTTTAAAATCTAACCTTTATAAAAATGTAAAATAAAGAACATTCAGAATTAGGAATGTAGAGAAAAACAAAACTATTGAATCTTGTGAATTAAAAAGAAAGTAGTACCGATTGCTTATCATTCTCAGGGCAGCTCATGGTTCTGGTTCTTATTCTTTCATGAGTCTGACATTTTACTGTCTGAATGGAAGTGGCTGAAGATCAGCTTATTAACAGCTCTCGGAAGAGCATGACTCAGCTGGCTGGAGCTCCCTGTTCCTTTAGAGGGATGATTCAGAGAAGTTGACCTCAGGATGTCATCTGAACAAATGGGTGTAGTCACCACCAGCCGTAATTCCAATCTTGAACCACACTCAGACAGATCCCTCCCAAATACTTTCCTTTAGAGGACAATTAGAATTCTGTTTTTTTTTTTTTTCTTTCTACATTGACCTTGATTTTTATTATGAGAAATGCTCTCATGGGATTGAAAAACTGGATTACTATTGGTTTGCCATGTCTAGTATTCTAGTTAATATTTGAAGACAACAATTTTCTAGTAAATTACCTGATTTACCATTTATCTATAACCAAATGTTCTACAGACATAGCCTCATATATATTGAGTATACATTTTTCTCCTTTTTCCCTAACAGACATAATACAGTAATATTTTGTGTAAAATTTCTATATATGAGCTTTTTTGTTTGTTTCTTTGTTTTGTTTTTAAGTCCAGCAACTTCATATGTATTCTCTATCACTCCAGGAATATGAGCTAATGTTTTGTTTTCCATTTCTCACACCACAAGCTGAGATAATAAGAAGTAAAAAGTAGAAAAGTCTCCAATGTATCTGTCTAAGCAGAAACAAAAATGGGGATGAAAACAGACTTTACAGGAAAATGAAAAACTTGGCCTGGCTTTAGCTATTGATCCTTGTAATAAAAAAGGTAATATCAACCTGACTTAAGCCATAACTCAAAGGTCTAATGTGAACACTCACATAAAAGTCCACACTATCTTTCTATGTCTTTACAAATATGTATACCTCCTAAAAATAGATGTTAACTCTATGTGAATTAGTAGATTAATTTTAATTAACATATTACTTAACTAAGAGATAGACAGATAATTTGATCCTGATATATCCTATGCCTATCTTATTGAACAATAAGATAACTAGAAGAGCTAATCAAAAGGCAGGAAAGATAGCCATAGGCAGTCAAAGGTCTCTCTATATTATTCTCATTCTTAGCATGTATAGCAGAAAAGCACATTTAATATATTTAATTCTTTTCTTCCTCCCTTTAAACCAAAATTTATTTTATACATTTGAACGTTTCTAATTTCCTTCAATTTGAAGCTACCAGCATTAGTAGTCGAGCAGAATTGTATTTTTCACAAATCTTCATTTGGTTTATTTGTTTACTTTCTCAATGAATAAAACAAAGCAGCATAGTACAAAGAACTCTGAATTGAAACATATTGAGTTAATTTCAAAATTAGAGTCATCATGATGAATAAAGATGAGTTAATTTTTAAAAAGGAATACTACCTTCTTTAAAAATAAGTCTTACGCATTTAAATATCCAGGCAAAATAATTCCACATTTTTTTCCATTAGAGTGTCAGTACTTATGGACAACTCAGGTATAATAAAATAGTATTCATTACCATAAAGAAAGTTTAGCATTATTTCCTTTATCACGTGTTTTTATTTTATTTCGTGCTCATTGTATTTTAGTAGTAAACCATGGATAGTATGTCACGTTCTCTTCAGACCTCAGTCACAAAATTTAAAAAACATGTTTACAAGTTTACATTTCCTCAGTTCTTCTCATTCTCTTTTCACCTGACACACCCACAACACACCTACCTCCTTTACTACTTCTATTTTCCTTCTCCACATGCAGGGCTATCACTCATCTCTTTTAAACTGGCCAAAAGAATCAATGCTCCCTACTATTACATAGGAAAAATTAATTTTTCTTCATCAAAAATATGCATCCCCCAAATAAGAAAAACGAATGTTGTAATCGATAAGTTTTGTGACTTAGATATTTACTAGTAGAACATTGGCCCCCCAAAACAGAAAATTAAAGTCCCCTAGTTATGGTTTGACTAAATGCTCATTTCTAGATTGTAGGTAATCTGAAATTCCTCATGAGGAGTCGGGAAGAAGATGTTTGTGAAGCTTGCAGTTGCCTAACTTTGGAGTTTTGAGTTGAAGCTCTGCCAGTATGCACATGCAAGACTTTGAAAAGAAAATTAATCTCTGAGTATCAGTTTCCTCATTAAAAATACCAGGATATTTCTGACACTTATCTTTATCTTTTCTTTTAGTTCTAGTAGTATATAACTGCATGACCTGCCTTTGTTTTAGTTTTTGATTTAAAAAAAAATCGTTGATTCATGCTGTATGCCATTTTACTGTAACACCAAGATATTCACTCTGCCATTGTTGTTTCCTTCAATGAGATTATATTTATTTCTAGTCTTATATTATGAATAACAAGAAGTTGTATATTCATACTGAACAGCTTTTAACATATTCATTCTTATGAGAAACTTCCTTGCTTTATAAAACCAAACCTGACAACTACTTGTATATCTAAAAGAAAGAGAGGATAAGCTTTTTTTAATCAGTGAGATGATCATAATTTAAAATATAAAATGCTGTATTTTCACTCCTAGGAAATTTTACATTAGGCAATTCTCCAGAAAATTATGACTTCCTATTAAAAAAAATGTCAGATCCAAAAGCAGTTTTCCTACTTGACTAACCAATTTTTTGGTATATGTAAATGGTCAATAAAGTCTGCAGTGAGTTTGGGAATTTGTTTTTTATTTTATTTGTAAATAACACTATGTTTCTAATATTAATTTACTTATTGGTTGCAGATTTTTGCTTCATGTTTCCCATATTTTATCTTTAGCTGAACTTTCAAAAATTAACCTGAAATTTTTTTTTTAAATCAGTATTTGGCAATATTTTAATGTCAAAACAAATTTAAAGACAAGAAAAATGAACTCTGGCCAGGGGTTTGTAGTACTAATTTTCTCATTCCTTCCAGCACCTTCAAATTAATATATATATATTTAGCAAGTTATTTAATAGTTTGTTCTTAAAAACAAACAAGATAATTGAAAGGTTACATTTGACTGCTGGTAGGAAAAAAATAAAGAAAACTACAGGACACACAGCTTAAATAATGTGGCACTTATTATCCCACTTTATATAACATACAGAACTAGAATGCTTCAAGAGTGGTTAACTCATATAGAATTCAGGTTCTTTCCATCTTCTTCTTTCCATCATTCATAGCAAATCTGTTTTACTTTAGGGCAGCCTCGCTCAATGTTACATGATGGCCACTTCAGTCACAGGCATAAATAACATGAGACAGAACAAGTCAAAGGAGAAACCCTGTCCCCTGTAGCCACACTTACATCGAAGATCATTCTCAAAGGGGCTAATCTAGAACCCTGGAAGACTGCATATTTCTCTTCACATCTCATTGACCACAGATTTACCATGTAGAAATATCTAAACCAACTGCCGAGAAATGGATAATGATTAATGTAGATTAAAGATTTACTCCTTAGGGGGCACAAACTATTCTTGCCTGAGTTGAATTTGGGTGCTTCATAAACCAAAACACAAAGATGACCAAGACATTTTTAAAAGTTGAAGAAAACTGTCCAAAATGTATCTATGACTTCACATAACTAATACAGTGCTTCTATAAAACCATCTTTTTTTCCTCTACGAAGATCACTTTTCCTCTATGAGGATCATTTTCATTGATCTGAAAGTACACATTCATTTTTGTGTACAGCTTTCAAAATTTATGTTGCCCTGATGACTTTACACATGGCTTAAAAATATAATTTTCTCTGCTTAAATAAATGTGAATGCATGTTACATAGCTTTATAATTATTTATCAGTGTGATTTTACTAGGTTAAAGGATCATACATAGTTCTAAACAAAATACATATCCATGTAGGGAAAATTTTCACTCACTGATTAAATTATGAACCTTTTAAGTTTTCTCAGATCTTAAAATCCTGTCCATTTTTGTCCTTTTATCATTATCTCTGTTCGATTGTTATAATCCAACAATAAATCATTCAAATGTCTAATATCTATATCTAGAAGGAAGAACTATTGAATTCTGAGAGCAGAGATTAGTATCAATTGATGATTTGGGATTCCAACAGTTCAGAAATGATTTAATGAGAAATTATTGATACCCCATATTTTATTTTGTCAAGACAAAAATCAAATGTTCAGATTTTAAAAATCTATTACTAGTTATTTTGAGAAGACAATTTCATTCTTTATTCATACAGAAAAATGAATCTCAGCAAGAAAATCTCCAACTTTCAATCTGTACCTCAAAACTCGCTCGTCGCTCAAGCACACACATATCACATATTGCAAATTTATTTGTATACCCTAACCCTCACCAAGAAAACCTCTCACTTCATGCCTCGCACATTTTTCCAGATCAAAGTTCAATCTTCTTCACTTGTACTTAGGACTTCATCCTCTATTCATTACATTTTTCCTTTAGCTTTTGTCTCTGCTCTCAAATGTCAGAGCCATAAAACACTGTGCCCTGGGCTGGGGATGTAGTTCAGTGTACAGCACTTGCCTAGTGTGCACAAGGACCCATCTTTCATCCCAGACAACAAAAACAACAACTAAGAAAACCATATTCTCCCCAGGAAGTTTTCCTTCAAATACTGGTCCTTGTTTTTCAGCATAGATCTATAACAGTGTCCTGAATGGCTATCTTCACAGCCTTTGATTCCTGTTCCTTCCCCACCTGGGCTGCTACTGCCACATCACTCTATTGCACCTTTTTCAAGGGGATGATTCCATTGGTATTACAACCTATGCATATGGTTTAGTCCTTGTCTTCTGGAGATCTCTATGCTTGGAGATTGTGCACTTGTGACTATTTCTGAAAATAATCAAGCCCTGTGTATCTGTGGCACTACATCCTACCAGGTTTCTTGCAACTCTCTTGACATTTCTTGTAAGTTTTCTTCAACCTATTTTCCTCAGACTTGTTCTTCAGAATTTAGTTCTAGAATTTTCTTTACTAATCTTCAGAGTCACTTAGTAGACTCACTGTGAGTTACATAATTACTATTTATAAAAGCATTTGGAAAAGTGTCTGCCTCCATATCTATGTAATACTTGTTAAACAAACAAATCTCATCTCTACAGAGTCAATCATCATTTATATACTGATCTTCATAGTTTTATATCCAATAGAGACATCTATCCTGAACTTCATGTCTACATATTGGACTCCTTATTTTATGGCTGCACTGGAAGTCTCACAAATACTTTCAACTCAATTTATTTTGAATTCATCACCTTTCTAAAGCAATGTGTTTGCTCTTTCAGGTTCAGTGCCTAGAATCTCTTCAGAAACTGTGCTTGTACTTGATTCTACTCTCGATCTAAAATGCCTTATCATGTTTCAGAATCTGAATCATCCTCTGAGCCACATCCCCAGCCCTATTTTGTATTTTATTTAGAGAAAGGGTCTCACTGAGTTGCTTATCACCTCACTATGGCTGAGGGTGGCTTTGAACTCACAATTCTCCTGTCTCAGTCTTCCAAGCTGCTGGGATTAACAGCCATGTGCTACCATGCCCTGAGAATGTCATTATTTGATCCTGTCCCTGAAATTCCTGAAATTATTCACTAAAGGTTTATTTTTGCTCAAAAAATATGCAATTTATTCTATTCAATTTTTTTACATACTTCACTCACATTTTGTATTTATCAAATTTTCTTTCATGATTTCAAAGATTCTACTTTAAGATCTGTCATCCAGATATGAACCCCTTCAAGTTTACAACTCTCATTTTTAAAAGCAGTATTTCCCTTATACTGCTCATGTAGTTCAACCTCTAATTTTGATGGCAGTATAAAATGATTTATTGAAAAGGCTGAGTTTTTCCATTTAATTGTGAAATTTTTTAGAGAGAAGGGTCTGCACCAAACACTTTCTGTTTATTGTCAAACTAAACTCAAATAGTTAAGGGTCATAAATGAGGATGCTAGTGAGTGGTGCTAGTGATGTTAAAAATATCAGAATTCTCTGAATAAATCTAATGACATAAAGTATATTTATTTAATTTGAAGATGAACTTGACTTTGTTTTCACCTTGCCTCACCCCTCTCCATTGTATATCCTTTATCTCATCGCCTGACATGAGATAAATCTCACCTATTCAAATGGGGCAATTTTTTGAAATTTTCTCTCTTCTCTCATCAAACTTTATCTGGAAGCATTTTCTTCTTCTGTAAAAATTCACAGATGTTAGAGTTCTCAAACATGGATGAAACTTTGCTGAGAAAAAAAACCCACTTATGTTATTCATTATCTGCTGTATTATTTACACATATTATCTTTACTCATTATATACACAAGTAGGGTATATTAGGATACAGACAGAAAAACTCAAATCTTGCAGATATTTGAAGGTTTTTCCTTAAAAAAAGGTGATAATCATACTTGGTTCTTTTAAATTCCTTTCTTATGCCCATTCGTTTCATTTAATTTTATCATGTTGGCTTGCCTTACATATGATATAGCATCACTGTATTTATTTGCTCTCTTATTTTCTTTATTCTTAAGTTATTTTCAAAGAAAAAAAAGGAAACATACAAGAGCAAATACAAAACTGAAGTATTGTCGATCTTTATATTGCACCCTCATGCTTTGTAAAAATCTTCCTGTAATCTGCTCACATAGTATTCTCCACAATAGTAGCCACTTAATGTTTGTTGAAAGCCAGATGAACGATTGATAAATTTTAAAAGAACAGACATACCAACCATGAAGCAAAGGTAAAAAGAAATAAATAAACACTTTATATGCTCATGAAAACAGTGTATGTTGGCATTATATCTCTGAAAGGTAATTTTCAATACATATTAATAATCTTAGATATAAACCTTAGGCCCAATACTACTCTACTGTGATTTCCCACAAAAGCAATTAAGGAAATGGTGAAAAATTAAAATACAAATATGTTTATTACATTAATGTTTGTAATTGCAAAAATAGAAATCATTTTATTGCCCAGTAATATGAGATTGGCAAAATTAATTTGTAATTATCCAGCAAAAATACTAAGCCATTAAATGAGGTTATGCAGGTCAGTTTGGAGAGAGATCAATGTCATCCTGTTGCATGATGAAGGAGTTTACTCAAGAGCATAGTGCTGTGCTCATTCAAGCATGTTCATATAAATATATTAAACACATACACTTGTTAATACATAAAGATATGCACATACATAGAAAATCAGGGAAAAGCAATTATTTCTGAATGGATGCATTGATAGATCTTCTATATTTTCCTTTATTATGCTTTATATTTTATGGTATTTGGAAAGAAGCATGTATTACTTTTACAATTTAAGAACACTGCTGTAATTTTGAATATATTAAAATAATAGTTACATATATAGCTAAGAAATAAATAAAATAAAGCATCTTTGAAATTTAATTTATTTTAAAAAATGTAGTAAGAAAATCTTTATCCTCTCAATTTTCATCTCTACTTTTGGACTAAAATACATATTTAAGTGTACTAGAATTAGTAATAGGTAAACAGTAACATCTTACTAAACTATAAAGAATGCCATTTCAACAATATTAAATAGAATTCTTAATATATATATATATATATATATATATATATATATATATATATACCAGAAAAACGTTAACTACTTTTTTTTCTAAGTGGCATGAAACACAAATAAAATAGACAAGTTCTAGATAACTGCATTGATAAGAATTTTTAATTTCTTTCCATTACAGAAATTGGAAAAAAATAAAACTTATGATTGACTTCAGATTTATAAGCTTAATAGAATCATAGAAATTATATCACAAGAGGAATATACCATAGATTTTTTTAAAGAGAGAGAGAATTTTAATATTTATTTTTTATTTTTTTTAGTTTTTGGGGGACACAACATATTTATTTGTATGTGGTGCTAATGATCGAGCCCGGGCTGCATGCATGCCAGGCAAGCGAGCTACCGCTTGAGCCACATCCCCAGCCCCAATCATAGATTTTTTAGTGTAAAATGCTCTGAAAATTATATATACTAAAATGGTTGCAAAATACACATAGAAAAAACCCTATGAATGCATTTATGATGCTGCTATTGACACATTCATTAATAAATATAAAAAGAAATTCTTCATACTTTAATGTATGTATCATGACACTTTGGGGTTGTGACAGCCTCTCTAAAATACTCTCACTATTCAGCCCTCTGTGGGTGTCTGTGCAACCCTTCTCTTTATAGACCAGCAGTTGAGCTTTATAGATATTGCCCCTTTGGCAAATCAGCTGTGGCCAGATGTTGGTGTAACTCTTTTATTGTCTATTCAGTAGGAATGACAATAATCAGACTTTATTAAAGCAGAATATAGGCAGTGAGGGAAGAGGAAAGGAAGAAATATTTAGTTGAATAATTATTATCCTCTCTAATAGAGGATTAATTTATAATCAAGATCCATATGTTCTCACTTTTTCATACAGTTTAAGATAATTTTAACTTATATATTTTTGAAAATATGTTGCCAGTGACTTTTTATTTTCCGTAGAAAAATTTTTAACTGATCCTTTAATTCATTGATTTTTTCAGAAGTATTCATTAAGTTTATTAAGTACCAGAGAAAACAGATAAAAATTCTGCATGTAAAGATCATATAGTTGATTTAAAAAAAAAAGAGGGTATGCAAATAGTTACATAATGTGATAGGGATACGTGCAGTGATGACTTTTTAAAATTTGTTCTAATTAGTTATACATGATAGTAGAATGTGTTTTGACATATGATACATAAATGGAGTAGAATTTTTCATTCTTCTGGTTGTACATGTCCGGTCATGTAGTCATGTATGTACATAGGGTAACAATGTCTGTTTCATTCTACTATCCTTCCTACCACCATATCTTCATGGCCCTCTTTCCTACTCCCCTCCCTCAGTCTCCTTGACCTAATTCAAAGAAACTCTATTCTTTCCTAACCCCCATAACCTTTACTGTGAATTAGCATCTGCATATCAGAGAAAACATTCAGTCTTTGGTTTGGGGGGATTGGCTTATGATGCTCAGCATACTACAAGTGCAGTGATTTTTTTAAAAGCATAAAAGGTAATAGAATATAACCATAGAGCAATTTTGTCTCTGGTCTCCAAAGAAGTACTTTAAGGAGACATCATTTGAGCTGAGATGTGACACAGTAGCAGTATTTCCATTTCATTCATGACAGTCAATGAGGGCATGATCCTGGAAAGGGATATGGTTTGAGACACATTTACAAATGAAAGACCAGGAAGATACCAATTCTGAACTGAATTATCTTCCCTGACATTTATACATTATAACCCTAATTCACAGTGTAACTGTGTTTGGAGATAAGACTTTCAGAAGGTAACCAGGTTAAATGAGATGATAGATTGTGGTCTAAATCCAGTGGAATTAATGGTTTTATTAAAAATGGAAGAGAGAAAAGAGCTTTCTCTTTCCATGCACATGCAAAGGAGAGGGCATGTGATGACTTATTGAGAAGATGGCAACCATTTGCAATCTAGGAAGAAAACCTTCACAGGAAACCAAATTGGCCAGCACTTTGATATAAGATTTACTAGCCTTTAGACTGTGAGAAAAAAAATTCAGTTGTTTAAGCCACCCAGTCTGTGATATTTTGTTATAGCAGTCTCAGTAGAACAAGACAGCTTCTGTGTGCTTTCTACACAAGGTCCCTTGTGTCCTTCTACTGGTTGGTTTGGAGATGATAGCAAAGGAAAGCCACCTTCAACAGGGTCTGATTCAGCATTCTTGTGAACCTCTAATCTGGACTATTTTACAGAAGTTTGCCTACCTTAAGTATGTGGGGATTTTATTAATTTTTTTTTACCAACTTACTTATCAACACAAATTTCTTCCATAATACTGTATGTCCAGAGTTCCAAACACTGTTCCTGCAACATGGGTTGGAATGAGTCCATTGTAAAATGATAACTTTCTTTATCAAGGCTTTGGTGCCTTTTTCCAATTCTTACTTGCCATTTTTATCAAAACAAATCATACTAATTCCGTCAATGTGTAAATATAAACTATACTAATACTTAATTTTTTTTCACAGATATAGTTAGTATAGGATATGAATTAAAGGCTTTTGCTTCAGTGAGATATATCTCCACGGCCATTTTCAAGGTTCTTTTCTTTTTGGAGGATTTATTTTACAATTTTGAACCACACTGTCTCTTGCCTTTATAAAATTAGGATAAGATAAAATTTCCTTAACGTAAATACAGGAAACAAAGGAGAAAAACTAAATAATAATAAAAATAATGGAAGCTGCTATTTGCATTACAATCATTATAAATATATTGACTAACTGTAATTTACCTACCAAATGGTATGAAAGGCATCTGGAGAGAAAACCCAAACAAGGCATTAATATATAATATGAAAATTGATCCCTGATAATTCAAGAGTATGTAATTATGTGCTTAAAAGTGGTCTCAAATAAAATAGAATTTGCTCTTTACAACTGTTGTTTTCAGCCAAGATTATTCTAATGTGTGTATAAATGGTTTCTATTTCTTCTACGGTTGTGGGAGAAAAAATATGATACTTCACAGAATTTTCAAGTTCCTTGTTTAGACATTCCTTTGCATAGTAATGTTCCAGTTTATTTGTTCAGTCTTGGACTACTAGGTGAACTTCTGTACCCTATTCCCAGGTGCAAGAGGCAAATTCCATGTTTTCTTAGTTTTATGACCTACATGCTTCACTAATGTTAAGATTTGGGCTCAAACTCAATTCTCTGTATACATGTGGACGAAAAGTGTGTGTAGAACTACTTTTATGGTAAAAAAAAATATAATCACTATGTAGTATAGAGATAAGTTAAGAAACTCACTAAATTTAAGCTTATATTAATAATCTCAATAAAAACTTCTATCACTTAATCAATTGTACTTTTAAGATTAGCGATAAGAAAAACTGATTTTTATTCTGTATTTCCCTTGGTGATATTGCCTAACTATCTGTTTTAAGCCACAATTAAAGTAATATTTCAAGAGAAAAAAAGTATTGAGTGATATAAGTAATATATTTGCTAACTATATTTTCCTAAATTGGACTTTGGCCTCTACTCCATAAATCTTATTTTTTTAAAATTAATTAAGGATGCTCTGGTTTGTCGTAATCCAGGATCTTGTTCTGCCTCTAGAATTTGCCACCTAAATATTATCAAAAAATAGAGTGTGTACCTCTCAAATAAATTTAATATCTCTGCCCATTTGGTTACACTGTTTTATTGTCATGACGCAGCAGCCTAGCAGATAAGAATCCACTCTGAAAAAAAAAACAGTAAATCCTTATAAAAAAAAATGTGTAATATTTTGTAATGATATATTTTTATCCTCCCAGTATCATTTTTAAAATAAATGTGACATATATACCATATTTCCAGAACTACAATTTTATCTTAATTTTATCAATTAAAATTAAATTTACAATTTTATCTTAATTTATGTTGGATAAATAAGCTTGATGCCAAAATAATGCTTATGGTGCTGACTCTAGGCCCAAGGAATGTGGGATCCAGGAGGAAAGCTGACAGAGATAAATAAGGCTCTGTGCTGACTTGTTAGACTGGTATGTGGTAAATGTGCAGTTACAGTCTCAGACCTTTCCTGGGAAACTACCCAAACATTTGCATTCCCACAATGCATTTTTTTTTAAGAATATACTCTTTCCTGAGAAAAATCTGGCTCTCAGATTTCTTCTTGAGATTTTGCATATTCTCCATTCAGGAGCATGACTTATAAGTCTACTAAGAAATATTTTTAACAAAAAAATCAATTTTTAGACTCCTTATTGTGCATATTTTTGAATTTTCAGTTAAAAATACTATTTCTACAAAGTATTTTCAAAACAATTGAAAGAGAATAAGAAATTATGAGAATTACCACTTACTTTGCTATCTTTCTCTCCATAACACAGTCATTTTCTTCATTCATTTTCCTTGATATTCATGTACCACAAACTCGCCCAAAATGAAAAATGAATACAGGGGGGAAAAAGGTACAGGGGTTAACAGTAAAGACAGACTGCTGAGTTTTCCTGGGCAGAAGCATAGCCCCCTGGAGACCTGCCAAATTGAGTAGATGGAAGTAATAAACACAACCAGGATCGTAGTATAGAACTGCTGAGGAGAAAATGGAAGGATTCTTCATGTTACATTTTTCATCACTGTTGATTTGTTTTTAGTTTTTTTCTTGCTTTTCTTTTTCTGTCTTTTATTGGTAGACCACAACAAAACAGCCAAAAATAAAATTTCTTTCTTTTAGACATAAGCAAAGTACTTATTGAACCAAGAGATTAATCATAAAATTTTTGTGTTTAAAAGTATATAATAAATAAAGATAATCTGAAACAGAAAATTTAAAGTATATTAGTACCATGTTTATAATACATATGTGGTTTTTCTAAATAAATTCAAAGATGAAAAAATAACATATGTATTCCAGAAATAATGATAAATCAATAACTGCCTATTACTTGTGTTGTGCCTTTCCCAAAATAATGGACCATAAATATAATGGTTAGATCAATTCCAACATACCATAATATCAATATATTGTTAGTCTTTTTTCAGTCTATATGATTTTCTTGCTCTTTGGACCATCCCATAAATTCTCATTCACATAAATATCCATTGCCATTCCCTTTGAGTTTTTCTCTTCTAGGCACTAAAGCAAAATTCCAAAATATTTTCATTCTAATGGATTTGAACCCTTAGAAGAACATTCATTTTACATTGGGATGTATATTGATTCACCTTATTCCTTTATAGTCTGCCAATTCTTGATTCCCATACCTAACCAATTTAAAAGGAAAATAAATCTCAATTTGGCTGTAAATTCTTTCTAAATCAGTGTTATTTTTCATATTTTTTAGTCCTTCTAAGAGTTTGAGGTGATATTCTCATCATTAAATTGACTATGATCTTCTGCTTTTACAGTGTACCCAAAATGCTATCAAGAACTACATGGGAGCTGGAGATGTAGCCTAGTCGTAAAGCAGGTGTTTAGCATGCCTGAGGTTCTGAGTTTAAGTTTCAGCACAAAACAAACAAATAAGACACAAGGAAATAAGAATTATTTATAAAATTATGCTAGCATTTATTAAATTGTTGCTACTATTTATTGAGTTAGTTTTCTAATTCATTTTCCTTTAATGCTCACAAAACACTGTGAGGTAGAATCTCATAAATATTCATTTTATAGATAAATAAATAGTGACACAGAGAGAGAGAGAGAGAGAGAAACATACTTCATCAAATTTATATAACTAGTAAGTCACAGAACTGATCATTTGAAGTTCTATGTGGTTAGCTTGTATTAGTTTGTTAGAGCTGCAAGACAGGTACCACATACAGATAAAACAACCAACAGAAATTTATTTCCTAAATTATGGAAGTTAGAAGTTGAGATCAAGGGATCAGTAGGGTTGATTTCTCCTGAGCCCTCTCTGATTTATAGATGATCCTTTCCTCTGTTTGTGCATCTGTTTCCACCCTCAGTCACCTGAAGTATTCATAATTAGCTCTCTGAAGTTATTACTTCCAAATATAGCCACTTTCTAAGGTCCTGGAGATTAGGACTTTAATATAAATTTGGAATGTAACACAGTTCTGCCTGTACTCCAGACCACTCCTCTAAATCACTAGACAAACATAAAAAGGGAAAGAAAACAAAGAGGGAGAGAAAAGGGAGAAAGAAGACAGGAAAGGAGAAAGAAAGAGGCTACTTGGAACACAGCTTGGGAGATTACTTGGACTGAGGCAATGGCACTTGATTTCCACATGGGTGATAGCCATCTCCAGTGCAGCAATGTACCAGCAAACCAGAATCGCCCTGTAGGCAATTGGAAGAAAAGTTGGGCCAATTTCTGTGAAGGTAGCCTTGTATGGGAAACTGAGAATGAACTCTGACGTCATAGAGATGTGGGTTCAAACATTAATCTCTAGTCCGATTTAGTGAATTTACACTCTGTTTCTGAGTGTCAGTTTTCTAAGATGTGTATCCTATTTCTTTTAGGATAGGATTATAGTTTGGTATGAGTTGCCTTCCCATAAAAAAGCTCATATGAACAAGCGAAAAATATCAAAGTCTTCCTTTTTCCTTTCCATTTTCAGCTCCTTGCTTAGTTTTATTAAAGGCCATTTTTTCTTTCTCATTAAGCAAATTCAGAGCATAAATTTTGAAGAAGCAAACAATGCATTTCTTTTGACCGACTGCCTCTCTTCTAAGCATACCTTTCCTTAGTAATCTCTCCACCTACTTACCATATCTCTATTGCTTGAATTTCAACAATCATTATTTTCCTTATTTGACTTGAAAAAAAAATGTATCACTCAAGTAAACTTTTACACATATATTAAGTGAACTACATTTGGGTACTGTTTTCTTTCAAAATTAAGTTCACAAATATTTAAATTTTTAATTTAAATATTTCATACATTGAGAAAATTGGAATAGATACAAACATAAAAGAATAAAATTGAAAAAAAATATTGATAGTTTATTCCCTTACTTTTCTCTTATTTCTTTACTTTTTGGTAAAACTGACAGGAATAATAAAGCTACATGCATACAAGAATAGAAAACTTTTTAGTGGTGGAAGCTAAAAATGTAAGCAAATATATGAGTAGTGGTAATTTTATTTAAAAAATAAAGCAAGAGTTGAACTCTGTGGCATACATTTTTAATACCAGTAACAGGGGAGGCTGAGGCAGGAGCATCTCAAGTATTAGGCCAGCCTGGACAACTTAGTGATGTTCTGTCTCAAAATAAAAATAAAAATAGCTGAAGATGTTGCTCTGTGGTAAAGTGTTCCAGGTTCGATCCCTAGTACCAAGAAAATAAGGAAGGAAGAAAGGAAGGAAGGAAGGAAGGAAGGAAGGAAGGAAGGAAGGAAGGAAGGAAGGAGGGAGGGAGGGAGGGAGGGAGGGAGGGAAGAGGGAAAGAAAGAAATAAAGAAAAACATTATTGATAAGAATGTAACATGGTGCAGCTGCTTTGGAAAACAGTCTGACAGTTCATCAGATTGTTAAATGTAGATTTACAGTGTGCAATGGTTTGTATGTGGCTTGTCTCCAAAGACCTCATATGTTGAGAGCTTGGTCCCTAGGGTAATGGTTGGGATAGATTATATGGAACCTCTAAGAGGTCATCCAGTAGAAGGTCCCTGGTAATTAGAAGAATGGGGTGAAATAGATTAAGATAGCTCTCATGGGATCCTGAGCTTTTGTGAGAGCAAGTTGTTGTGACTAAGACCAACTCCTGAAATACCCTCTGGCTTTATTTGGCAATATAGTCTTTCACTGCTGCATGAGCTCCTCACAGGATGCAATCAATCACTAGGCCCTCACCAAAGACTAAGTGAATGAGACTGCCTGATCTTGGACTTTCCAAGATCAAATATGTGAGGAAAAAACTAAACAAACAAACAAACTAAAGTATTTTCCTTGTAAATTTATTTTGCCTTAGTAATCTCATTACAGTAATGAAAAAGGGACACATATACCATTAATCCAACAATTCTACTCTTAATACCCAAGAGAAATATAAACATACGTTCATACCAAAATCTATGCAAGCATCATTCATAATATCCACAAAGTGGTAACAGCACAATGTTCATTAACTGAGGAATGGACAAAAACATTGTGGCATATCAATATAACAATATTTTCAGCAGTAAAAAGAAATGAAGTACAGATATATATATATATATATATATATATATATATATATATATATCACAACTTTAGTGAAGCTTGAAAATATAGGCTAAGTGAAAGAAGTCATAAAAAAATTATAATTTTATTTATATGAAATTTTCAGGCAGTTCATAGAGACAGAATGTAGTAGAATGATAGTTTCCTACTGATGTGGAAATATTACATATGTATGAATGTATATATCTTATATATTTACAAATGTGTGTGTGTGTGAGTGTGTGAGTGTGTGTGTGTGTATATATATATATATATATTTATTTATTTGACTGGGAATTTATATCTATAATATATAAGATATAAAGTACCTACAACTCACTCATGAAATGACAAAGAACCTAAAAAAAAGCAGATTATGAAGGTAGTGACAGAGAAACTTGTGATGGTTTTCCTTTTAAATATTGTACTTAAAGATCTTTCGGAAATTTTGGGGAGAAGGGAATCTCTGACCAGAGTCCTGAATGAAAGACAGAGTCTGCCACTCCATTATGTTGTAGAAGAGTGTTTCCAGAACAGGAGGTAGCCATTTCAAAATACTAAATCGAGTATGAGCCTGATTTATTTAAGAATCAGCAGCTTCAATGGAGCCAAAGTTTTGTGTCCATAAAGCCAAAGGTAAAAAGAATGATAGGAAACAAACTTCAACAAGTAACTGGGAATGACCTATTATTCAATAAGCTGTCCACCTTTCCCATTGTGAAATGATTCTGCCTCATGATGATGATGATGATGATACAGCAAAACATCTCCAAGCTCCCATTATGTCTCTAATGGCCCTCAGATAGGTCCTTGTGGAAAAGCTATAACTATGTAATGTGTCCAGAAGTAAATGTATCCCTAATATGCACACCAAATAGGACTTATTCAAATGTTCCTTATTGTATGACTAGCACAAACTCAGGATAACCTTGAATTCTCTGTCCTTATATCTTTTATCAGCTTGGTTACTTGATTTAATCAATATTTAACTCAAAAGTCTCTCATACTGTTCCATTTCTGTGTAGTTTTACCAATAATTCCCTATTCATAGCTTCAATCTGATCCTCTGAATTATGCTGTTATTCCATTTATAGTATTGTTTTCTGGTGTCTCTACATATATCTTGGGTTTTATAAGAGCACATATCATATGGTATGTTTTACGTTTTGTGGTTCTGTAGGAATATCCTTCAGAAAGTTAGAGTGTAAATTCCTCAAGAAACCAGGCTTTGCCTGTATTTTCAAATCTCTCCTGGTATCACATGCAACTACTCACTAGCACAGTTATATTATCTAGTCTGGTTTAAGCAACTTCTGAGGCAAATAAAAATTTAAAGGGATTTTACCAAGAAATTCTGAAGTCAATACATCAGAAAGAGGTAATCAGACTATGCATTAATTATGGTAGTATGATAATTATACTTAATTGTAAAGATCATGAAAAAAATTTCTTATATTTCCTTCAGTTTTTAAAGATACTAAGTCAATTCTCATCTGTTAAACTTTCCTTGTAATAGATCAGTTCTTTGCAGTTGATAAACATAAATTCCTGAAGCATTTTTGACAAATTTTGATAAATCAGGTGTAACAAATGATATTTGACAAAGTTTTTAAAAAGTTTTTCACTTATGAGATCTTTAACTGAGAATACTGTTGTTCTGAACAAGACCAGCCACTGATTAATCATCAGTGTTGGGTTCATAAGTACAATTAAAGTAGCATCTATACTGAGAAACCTAAAATAAGATTAGATTAAGAGTTACAAAATTTGGGAAAAAATAATTTAAATTGATAAACCATAGTTTTAAAGTGATGCTATAGTTTCCCGGACAGAGCAATATAAACCAAATGAAAAAAATAAAGTAAAAATATTATGCATCTGCAGAAAAACGTAAATGTTAAGTCAAGAAACATAAATCAAAATATCAAGGAAAATATTCCAATTGTACTTTCTAACAGATGGACTCTGAGATATAGAACTATTTGTGACATCTAGTAAATGTTTTTCGAAATCAGTGAATTTCCAAGTACACTAGTGTGATGTGATGCACAACCAGAAAAAATAAATAAATAAAAAGACAAAAATCCCACAAAACCAAGTACACTGAGTGTTGCATCCTGACAGTCACTGAAAACAATATAATATGTGATTCCCCCCATAAAAAAATTTGCAAACCTCATATCTGATAAAAGGCATATATCCAAAAGAGTAAAATAATTCTTGAAATTCAACAATATGAAGACATACCATTTGCGAATGTAAAAGAGATTTGAACAGACACCTGAACAAAGAAGATATAAGGTGGCAAATAAGCACATGAAAAGATGTTTATCACTATTATCAGGGAATTGGGACTTGAAACAATAATGAAGTAGAAGAAGAACCTATTAGAATAGCTAAAACCTAAGAAAACAGCAGCCCAAACACTGGCAATGGTGTAAGTAACAAAGTCCTCTTATTGCAAATGGAAATACAAAATGGCTTTGCTATTTTTAAAGGCAGTTCATCAATTTCTTACAAAGGTAAGCATAGTTTTAACATATGATCCAACAATTACTCTCCTAGATATTAGTCTGACTGATTTGAACTTATGTCCACACATACACACTAAACACATATTTATAGAAGTTTTAGTCATAATTAAGAAAAACTGGAAGAATCCAAGATGGCCATCTATATATAAGTAAGCAAACTGTGGTAAAATAACACAATGGAATATTACTTAGTGGTATAAAACTAATGAAGAGCTATCAAGGTATAGAAAGATATCGAAAAACCTTAAATGTGTATCACTGATATTAGAACACCATCTGAAAAGACTTCATACTACGTGATTATAATTCTTTGACGTTCTGGAAAAGGCAAAACTATAGAGAAAATAAAAAGATCACCAGAGATTAGAAAAGAAAAAAGGATGTGTGAATGGGGGAAGTACAGGAATTTTTAGATAGTCAACTATTCTATGATACTACATAGATGAATCAATGACATTGTGCATTCCTGGATCAGGACAACCAGGAAGAATACACTCTGTGACAAGAAAATCATACTATATTACAAATGTATGAAACTACCTTACTGAAGTAGTTATGGGGGTTAGTATAGCTCAAATAATTTAGAAATGAGTGGAATATCCAAATGTAAAGGGAAAAAGAACTGCACATAAACACTGCACTGCTATTAACAAAATTTTTTCTTATGAAGATATGGATTAATAATTCTAATACTGGCATAGATATGTATGAGAAATGAACAATTAAGTGGCTGAGTTGATAGTGATAGTCTGTTTTCTCACTGTTGGAGTAGGAATTTATAGATTAATCAAAAAGGTAGGTTAGAATGATTTATGTGGTTATAGAATAGAGTTAGAGATATACATAAGAAGTCATGTTTTGCTTAATATAGATGAATATGTTTCCATGTAGATTTATTCATATAATCTGTTGTGTTTTGAAATAATATTATAGAGATCTAACTAATGTATAAATAATTGCCCATATTTAATATGAATATTTTGGTGAGTGTGTTAGTTTCTCATTGCTGTGACAAAATACCTGAGCAAAAAGACTAAACTGGGGAAAATTTTATTTTAGCTCACAGTTTCAGGGTTTCAGTCCATGGTTGACCAGCTCCACTGCTTTGGAACTGAGATGAGGCAGAACATTATGGCAGAAGGATGTGGCAATAGAAAGCTGCTCACCTCATGGCTGCCAGGAAACAGAGAAAGAGAAAAGGGTTCGGGATAAGGTATCACCCCGAAGGGTACTCCCAAGGACCCACACCTTCAAATAAGTTCCATGTCCTACACTTCACATCAACTCCTTATAGTTCATTTAGCTATGAATCCCTCAATAGATTAAGCCATTGATGAGGTGAGAACCCTCATGATCCAATTATTTGCAAAATCCCCACCTTTGAATATTGCTGCATTGAGGACCAGACTTCAACACTTGAATCTTTAGGAGACATTTTATATACAAACCATAACAATGAGTTTGAATACATGGAAAAACTCAAGATAACCATTCACCCCAAATCAATCCAACACCTCTCAAAGGTGTGTGTGTGTGTGTGTGTGTGTGTGTGTGTGTGTGTCCCCTAGTTTCTGTTCTGTTTATTGTAAGAATAATTAATTTGAGATATATCCTTACATTTCGAAATATTAAACACTGTTGTTTATAGTAATCACTTGTATAGCAGATCTCTAGGATTTATTCCTCTTGCATAACTGTAATTTTGTAGCCACTGAAAAACTTGCATTTTTTTTCCCAATCTGCAGACTCTGGAACCAGTATTGTACTCTGTGCTTCTATGAATTTGGTTATTATAGAAAAAGTGAAACTGAAGAACTTATGGAAAAAAATTTAAAGAAAAATCTTCTTGACCTTGATTCTGACAATGGTTTCTTAGATGTAAGATTAAAAAGCATATGCTACAAAAGCAAAAATAACAAGAGAAACTACTTACACCAAAATTTTCTACAAAGGGAGCAATCCATAATCAACAGAATGAGAAGACAAGCTATTAGAGGGGGGAACATATATTCTTTCTTTCCTTTTTTTTTGTTACTTTTTAAATGGCTTTTTTGAGATACAATTCATGTAAAACATATAATTCACCCATTTAAAGAGTTCAATTTAATGGTTTTAGCAGTATAATTACAGGGTTTGAGAACATTATCCAATCTCTCAATGTGAAATACCATCCAAGTTGAGAACATTTTTTAAAACCACGAAAAGAAACTAGATGAAATAACTACTTCTCTCACCCAATACCATCATCCCTCAGCAGTAAATAAATAAGATTTGCTTATCATTGACACCTCATAAACTACTAGTTCTTTTCACTTACATAATATTCACTGGATTCATCCATGTTGTAATATCATCAGGACATAACTCCTTAGTATTTCATGGTATTGATATAGCCCATTTTACTTATTAATTATCAGCTGGATATTTGGATTGATTTCATTTTTTGGCTAATGAATATTATTGTCCTGAACTTTTACGTGCATGTTTTTATGTGGACACATAATATCATTTCACTACTTAAAAGTGGAATCTTTTCCAATGCTTGTTATGTGATTTTTTGATCACAGACATTGTAATGTGTGTGAAGTAGGTTCTCATAATTTTGATTTTGACTCCCCTACTAATTATGTCAAGCATCTTTACATATTTTTATAGTTTATTTGAATATCTTCTATAAGGAAATGTCTGTTCATACCATTTCCCCATTTTTAAAATTGGGCTATGTATCTTTAATAATCATTGAGTTGTAATAAGAATTCCACATATATAATAATATCTGTATATATGTGAGGGATTAGTTCCAGGACCTCTTAGGATATTAAAATCTATAAATGCTCAAATCCCTTATATAAAATGGCATAGTGTTTGCATATAATCTCTATATCTCCTTCCATGTACTTTCAAAAATCTCTATATTATTTATAATATCTAACATGATATAAATGCTATGTAATCAGTTCTTATACAGATTCCTTAGGAAATAACAAGAAATAAAAGTCTGTAAATGTTATTATTATAGAGAGATTTTTCTCAAATATTTTCTATTCACTGTTAATTTGAGATTGAAACATTTGACGATATTTTCATCATATATTGTTGACAGATATATCATTTTCAATTATCTTTGCTTTTCTTCAGCCTCTGTTTTTTCTTTCTAGAGAAATTATTTTGTAGGAAATGTTTCTAAACTTGATTGAATCCAATTGGTTTTTTTCCTTTGCTATTTTGCTTTTGGTGTCATGTTTAAGAGACTTAGCCTAACACAAGATCACAAAGATTGTTTTCTACATCTTTGAAACATATTGCAAGTTTTATTGTTGAATTTAGGTCACTGATCTATTTTGAGTTAATTTTGCATATGGTAATGGGAGGGGTCTGATCTCATCCTTTTATATGAGCCTATTCAAGTATCTCAGCATCATCTGTGGCAAAGATTATTTCTCCCCCTGCCCTGGAATAGTCTTGACCCCCTCCTTCTCAAAGTTCAGATGACCATAGGCATATGGGTATTTTTATTGACTCTCAGTTCTTTTCCATTAATGTACATGTGCATCCTATATCATTGTCATACTGTCTTAATTACTGTAGCTTTTAGTTAAGTTCTGAAATCAAGGTGGGTCTTTCATTTGTTTGTAAGACTATCTTGATTATCCTTGATCTCTTGAATTTCCACATGAATTTTAACATTATCATGTCAATTTCTTTAAAAAGCAAAACAAAAAATGCTGGGGATTTAAAAGGGATTTCACTAACTGCAGATCAAATTGGGGCATTCTGCCATCTTAATGTTAAATCTTCTTATCCATGAACAAGGGATATATTTCTGTTCATTTAGGTCTGTATGTGCAATTTTTACTAGACTGAATCCACATCCCTTCATAACTCAGACATGTATAGGTCTTCTTTTACATTTAACTCTACTATCTATAAAAACAGAAATAAATGGGCAAGGCACAGTGGTGCGTACCTGTAAACTCAGGGGCTCGAGAGAGTGGGGCAGAAGGATAATGAGTTCAAAGTCAGCCTTAGCAACTTAGTTAGTCCCTAAGTAACTTAGCAAAACCGTGTCTCTAAATAAAATGTGAAAAAAAAAAAAAAAATGGCTGAGGATGTGACTCTGCATTTGAGTGCCCCTGGGCCAAAAGAAAGAAAGAAAGAAAAGAAATGATGGCTACATTTCTTCAGGAGAATTCTGAGTGCTATAAAAGATGTTGAATCTTTCTCCTCATTTGGAATAATTTATTAGACACTGAGTTACATTAAGTTTTCTCCTGATTTCTGAGTGCTTCTCCTATAATAAATCTTACTGAAGGAAAAAAAAAAAAAGAGATCTTACAGACCTTATAAGATCTTCTCTTGAAAGTTTTTATAGAAACTTACATAATGCTCATCATCCTAATTTTATGTGTAATATGTAAAAGTATACATGTACTTAAAGCATATAAAAATGCTGGAATAAAATGTACAAATTTGATTAATTGTCTCTAAGAAGGAGTAATGGAATAAAGAAGATGAAGAGGGCTAGGACTAAGGTGTTTTTACCATAAAAGAATTTTAATGTTTGCTTGTTTTTATGTCAAATATGCATGCATCACAATAAATATAATCATACCTTAGTAAAAGTTTATATATATATATATATATATATATATATATATATATATATATATTCCCTAAGACTAAATAACCTGGCTGACCTTGAGATCACACGTGGTATTGAATAAATAGCAGGTTTGAAGGTTTGAACTCACAGTACAAAACATTAGTTGAATGAATATATTCAATCCTCTCAGGAATTTGTAATGAAAATAGGAATTATAGTTATTGATGATCTGTATCTATGAGATTATATAACATATATATATAGATTTTTTATTTGCTTGATATTTGGCATTCAAATACTATCATTGATTCCATGGTGTTCTCATGTCTGAGGTGCAGTAAGATTTTTAACTTGCTCAGAGGTCTCTGGCAGTAAGTCTGATGCTCAAAAACACTGAATTTGTTGATACCTACTCAAACTTTGTTGTCATTATCATAAGCAGAGAGTTTTAAAGGCTTCAGTCCATGATCAGTTGGCCAGATTGATTTGGGAAAGGTAGCACATCACTGCGAGAGTATGTGCCAGAGCAATATCATTAACCTCAGGGCTGAGAAACAAAAGAGCGAGAGCATATTTTAGATTATATACCTGATAAGGGATTAATTCCAAAATACATAAGAAACTCCTTCAACTCAATAAAAACAATAAATAAGTGAATAAATAAATAAATTAAAGATTGTATAAAGAAATTGAACATGTTTTCCTTCAAAGAAAACATACAAATAGATAAAAGGTATATGATAAGATGATCCACAACATTAATTATCAGGGAAATAAAAATCAAAGCAATAATGAGGTGCTGCCTCATATTTGTTTATATGACTAACATAAAAAATTAAAAGGTGAGGTGTTAATGAGGATATGGAGAAATTGGGGCCCTAGCACACTTTAGGTGGAAATGTAAAATGATGAAGCAGCTATAGAAAATGGTGTGGAGGCTCATCATAAAAATGAAACAAGAACATGAGAGAGAGCCTACCCAAAGAATAAAACCTTTTCCAGCTACTCTTCCAATAGGGAATCAATATCCAGAACATACAAAGAAATACCAAAAAAAAGACAACAAAATACAATAAATAACCCAAATAAATAAATGGGAAAAATATCTAAACATATACTCAAAAGAAGAAATGCAAATGTCCAACAAATATGTGAAAAGAATGATCAATGACTTTAGTCTTTAGGGAAATAAAATCAAAACCACATGGATTTCATCTCATTACATAGAGAATGGCAACAATCAAGAATACAACAACAATAATTGCTGGTAAACATGTGTGAGAAAAAGTATGTTTATACACTGTGGGTAGGACCACAAATTAATACAACTCTAGAAAGCAGTATGGAGATTCCCCAAAGGAAGGGGAAAAACATGAAGCAGGTATCCCACCTCTGGGTATTTATTCAAAAAAACTAAAATAATATATTATATGCTATAGTGATACATACTGACCAATGTTTGGAGCAGTACAATTCACAATAGCCAAACTGCAACCAGCTCAGACGCCCATCAACAGATGACCAACTAGATGAAGACCATGGGGTTTTTCTCAGCCGTAAAGAAGAAAGAAAAATTATGTCATTTGCTGGTGAGATGAAAATAAAGAACATCATGCTAAGTGAAGTAATCAAGACTCAGAAAGTCAAGAGTCAAATGTTTTCTCTCATAACTTTTAAAGAAAAGAAAGGAATAAAAAAAAGATGTCAGTTGGACGCAGTGGTGCATGCCTGTAATCCCAGCGGCTCTGGAGGCTGAGGCAGCACCTCATTATTGCTTTGATTTTCATTTCCCTGATAATTAATGTTGTGGAGCATCTTATCCTCAAGGCTGAGGGAGGAGGATTGCAAGTTCAAAGCCAGCCTCAGCAGAAAGCAAAGTGCTAAGCAACTCAGTGAGACCCTGTCTCTAAATAAAATACAAAAGAGGGCTGGGAATGTGACTCAGTGGTCTAGTGCCCCTGAGTTCAATCCTCAGTACAAAAAAAAAAAAAAAAAAAGATGGGATGTCACAAACATAGAAGGGAGGTCAAAGGAGTAAAAGCAGTGAAGAGGGCAAGGCATTTGGAACTATCACAGATTTAAATCTACCAAATTATTCTATGTCCATGTACCACAACAGGTCCAGCACACATGCAGGCGTGCGCACGCACACATACACACACACACACACATATAGTGCATTAATTAAAATACTAACAGCAATCACAGAAGTAGAGCTAGCAGATCAAGGGAGGGAAGAGGGGAGGAACAGGGAAAGTACTATACAATGAGATGGATTTAATTATGTGCAAGGCAACAATGAATCCCATTATTACATATAATTATAATGCACCAATGAAAACTGATTTAAAAGTTACTTAAAAATGAAAATAGAATTATTAGATGATCTACCAATACAATTTCTAGGAACATTCTAAAAACAGTTGATATCAGAATCATATCTGCATTCCAATTTTCATTACAGCATTATTCAAAATAGTCAAAACAACTCAAGTATTCCTCAATAGATGAATGGAGAAAAACATCTACTACATAAGCAATGGAATATTATTCAGCTTTAATAAAGAATAAAATCCTGCTGTTGCATCAATGTGGATGCAATTTGAGGCCATTATGTTGGTGAAAAATCCAGCCACAGAAGAGGACATAGATATTTTTAAATATAGTGTTGCCTTCTACCTAAGGCAGCATACAAAGGCATTTCTTTTACTGTCTAAGAGAGGGCCTAAAAGAAGTGACACCCAGTAACAATGAACATACCAAGTGCCCAGAACTTTTTTTTTAGCATCAATCTCCAATGATAGGAATTAGGTCTCTTTAGATAAATGGCTGCCTCTGTTACTGAGATAGAAACTAACAACATGAGCCCAGAGTATCTTGTAGCAACAGAAAATAAAGAGACACTAAAAAAATTGAAAACCCACATTAATGAAGCTGTGGTAAATAAGTATAGGAGACAGCTCAATGCTCTTTCATATTGATCAAAGCTGGGGGACAACTTTAAAAAGAATATACATTGTATTTTATGATGATATAAAATATAAAGCAAATATCCATTAATTCATACAGATAAAAATAAAGCTTTCAATAATTTAACAAGTGGAAGAGAACAAATACCTGCTCCAGAAGAATCTCAGACAATTTTAATACATATTCTGATCTCAAGGAGAGAGAACATAACTCCCCACTCCTGAAGTGTGATGTATGTAGTGATTTCTTTCCAAAGAGAATAGTATGGACAGGAGAGAGTCAGAAATATCTTCACACTGGAGAAAACTAACAAGCACTGTCCCAACCAAGTGATCAAAGTCAATATCAACAGTCAAAAGTCATGTTGGAATGTGGCCCCTTGGTATAATGGGATAAAAATAACATATTAACTCTATGATCTTCTTCCCCCATACTTAAAATCATAGTTTTATTATGAGAAAAATATCAGACAAATTTGTAGGCGTATCCTACAAAATGCCAATTCTGCATTCTTCAGAATTGCCAAGAACGCTTAAAACAAGGAAAAGTCTGAGAAACTGCCACATCCAGGGGATCCTTAGAAGAGATGACAATTGAAAGTAATGTGGTATTCTGGATGGGATGCTAGAACAGAAAAAGGAATAGTGGAAACTAAAGAGACCTGCTTCAAGTAAGGACTTCAATTAATATAATGGATTAATATTGGGTATGCTAAAGGTGACAAATGCACCATATTAATGAAAGATGTTTTTAAGAATGTCAGGGAATAAAATAATTTTTTAAAAAGGACTAGCCATATGGCTCAGTGGTTAATTTTCTCTGGGTTTAATCCCTGGTCCAAAATGATGAGGATGATGATGATGATGATGATGATAATGATGATGATGATGATGTCAGGTTTATAAAGTCTCTGTACACTCTTTACATGTTGTTTTTTTAAATTATTTTATAAATCTAAAGCAGGAAAACTGTGTTAGATAACACTAGGAATTTAAAATGAAATGCTTGTGTGGGATATATCATAGCAGGGTTTGAAGATGCTGGGAAAATGGAATAGTAATGGAATACCTTGGAGAATGAAAGATGAAACTGGTTGATCTTGAGCTCACTGGGCCTTTAACCATCTTTTAGTCCAAGGGAGTGAAATCTGAGAAGGAATTCACATTTGAATTTGCCTAGCTCCTGCCTCTAGAGAAAACCATTGGTCAAGTAGAAACTCCAGCCAAGGTGTGTGCTCCTTTATTGTAGATGAAAAGACGTTTAGTTTACCAAGACATCTGGATTTCATTGTACATTGGAAGTGACTACAAAGGAAACACTAAGAATAAAAGGTTCTGAAAGAAACTATGTGGAGCTACCACATTTTGCTTAGATTTATTCAGAGTTTTGAACATTCTCTAAAGAGCCCTAGAGTGCTCAAGGCAATTAATTTGAACAAAAGAAAATAAAACAAAGATATGAGGTCAATAGAAAAACACTGCTGAGTTGGATAGCGTCCTGGACCTGACACCAACTGGCAGTTGAATATTGGCCTAGAGTTTAGTGGGAAATGTGGAGCAACTATCAGTGGTGAAAGAAAAGGCAGTGGTCCAGGATTCATTGAGAAACACTGAAGCTGGTACACTAGTGGAAGAAAATCATAACACAGTTCTGCTGTTAGAATGAGTATGCTGTAACAGAAATGGCATAGATGATCACATTGGTAAATGTGATTATAAAATAATAATAGTAATCCATCAGTTGATAGTGGAAACAATTAATATCCCCCCTTCAAAAGTATTGAGAACAAGCATACAAGGACTTTGAAGAGAGAACATTTTTTACCAAATGTGACATCTAGATCCCCTTTGTTTCAATCAAATGGTTGTCCAACAAAAGACCACTTAGAAATGATTTAGATTTAAATCTAGTATTATTATACATCAACTCTAGTAGACAGACAGACCTAGGAAACGGTTGTACTGTTTATTAGTTAAAAGCATTTCACATACCTTTCCTAGCATGTCTCACCTGGATCCAATGTTATAAAAAAGCAAATGCCTATCTTCCAGCTTCCCACCCAACTTTGTCCAATTTTCTGTAAATTTTTTTTTTTATTAAAAAAAGTCTATTAAAAGGAAAAAAAATTCATTTTCAATTGAATTTTAGATAAATTATTTCTTTACATGTAAAGACATATCCTCAAAATATTTACTCTGCAACCATAAAACCTCCATTTTAAAAACTCTTTGTCAATAGATCCTGTGCTCAACAAAATTGTTTATATTATCATCCTCATAATTATTTTAGCTATAGTGTGCTGTAGTATATAGACAGTGCTTTGCCTGTTGACACTCTTCCTTCTGGAAGCAACAATCCCCTCCTTCAGGGAACTATGCTCATTTACTCCACCCCTAAAACATAATTCCATACACATACACATTTTCTTGTTCCATATTCCTGACTGGTTAAGGGCCCACTAAATTTTATTTAGGGCCCATTAAATCCATGAAGTTCTCCTGAGTGCTTCACTTCAAATGTATTAGGGTAAAGTGTGGCACTTTTTACAAATTGAAACTATGAATTGTTTGACCCTAGTGGATATAAAGAGTATTCACACTATTTGGATGGATGAAACTTTGTGGTTTAAAATTTCAAAAATGGCAAATGACCACGTTTCCAACTATGTAGAAAAAGTTGTGCTGCAGTGGGAGAATAAAACCTTGCAAATCGTTTAGCAGCAAGAGGAATAGCAGTAGTGTCCTAGCTCTGGTTGTTTCTGTCATGCAACATGTACCTACCCTCTAGTTCCCAGATGGGTCCCATTTTCTAGAATAAAGTCTAATTATCTTTGACTTAAATTTGTTCAAGTTTACTTTGGATCTTTGAAACCAAAAACTTAATGACTAAACTTGGTGAAGACGTTAGGCTTCCTTTTTTAGAGATAGTAACTTCATAGATTTGGAGTCCTAATTCTTGAATTCTTCACCAAGCACTCAACCTCTACCTAATTCGAGCCATGTAATGAAAAAAAAAAAAAAATGCTTCATGTTATACTCAAGGTATAGCAGGATTGCATATCATAGAATCAAATGGAAATAGAAAAACTGAAAAATGTCTTCAAAGATAAGATGATAAAAAAATAAGATGATGTTGAGCAGTTTAGTAGAAAGAGCCTTCACAATCACATAAGCATATATTATATATATATGTGTATATATGTATGCAAGCACACATATTTTGTGGATTCACTTAGTGTGCTATGACAAGATATATAATCCTGCCACTGACTAAACATCAGATATATGCTAAACTTTCCCATGTGTCATGAGAAAACAAATCATACATTTCACAGTGATTGTTTAAGGAAGCTTAAAGTAAAATTGAATTTATTACTCTTTTATTTAAGACTGCCTAAATTCAATGGTATACCTTTCCTTCGCATAATGGTGCATACTATGTCTGTGACTACAACAAACCCAGAGAAGTCTCTAAATTGCCTTGGGTGGAATATCTGACCCTGTCCTTGTGTTTACTGCTTTCCTTCCTGACTCCGCAGGCATCAGTGGCTGAACATGAGCACGTGTTACCTCTTTCCTCTTTTTCTGCTGCATGAACATTACACATTTCCTTTCACCTTTAGTTTCAAAGGAGAATTCATTTTGTTTTTAAGAGCTGCTTGTATTTTCCCATTATTATTTTGCTCTGGACCTTTAAATCATTCTGGAACAGGAAAAGCCTCACTCTCCTGCTGAAATCTGTTTCCGTTCAAGGGTAAGAAGGTTAGCTCACTACTTATAGTCACTTTTCTGTGAGACTCTTAAAACAGATCAGTCTAAATTGGGGAGGATGAACAGGCAAAGGGGACTGGCTGAAATGTTAATCATTTTGGGGGTCTACAGTTCTGTCTGGTAGCTCATAGAAAACCTGGTTAGGAAATGAGTTATAAACAAATATGTCGCAAAGGAAACAAAGTTGGAATTTCTGAAAATGTGTTTCCTCTTTAAAAGAGGGCTCAGAGCAAAGGGAGAAAGAACTATTAACTGAAAGTTGCATTAAGAACATAACAGAAAAATGCAAGAAAAATAAGAATAGCTGTAAGAACTATGGAAAGTATGATTGCACATGAAATGGACCTTAATACACACAGCTGTTCAGATTAGCAGTTATCCATGGCTCTTAGTCACTGCCCCTTGAAATTGTATTTTCAGTGTTGAAATATGACCTGTATACTTGTTAACTTTATTTACTAATAATGGTTTTTTCCGTAAATTTAAATGTATCCTACACATTTAAAATATGATTCATGGCATACATGATCTTAGAGATGTACACGTGTATGTATTTAAAGTCACAGAAATTTGCATTCCAGCAAGGCTAGAGATGGGCTCACATCAGCACTGTATTTACTGGGTATGTTTGACTTTTGTATTTCAGAGATGATTTATGCAATGAAGAAAGAACACGTGTTTTGGGCTTCTGTATGTCTGCTGCTTAGTCTTGCCCCTATGCCTCTTAATGCTGTTCCTGAGGAAGAGGAAGAACATACAAATATCACAGGTAAAATGTTACAAACATTTATCTTGTTTAGTTGGTCAAACTTCTCAAGTTTTTTTTCCCTTCATGTAGGAAAATTTGTTTTTTTTTTTAAGTCTTATTTCCCTTTGGACACCTCTTATATGTTTTATGATTATTTTTTAAACTCAGTCCTAAATCAAATTACCAAAGCAAGAAAGTCTCTGGGCTACAATATTAAACACTGAAGTCTCTCTGAAATATTGCAGGGAGCAAAGTGCTGAAGAAACATGATGCCATCGTTTAGCTGGGAGAAAGTAGTGTGGGAAGGAAAAGGAAACTACAGATACTGGAGATTTTAGCTATTCTCTCCTTATTGCCCATATTTCCAAAAAGAGAATTTCAGAAATGAATACAATGTAAGAATCTAGTCAGGCAGAGTTCCACAGGATCTTGTAATGGAAGTTAGTCCCAATCCCAAAAAAACTCTGAGTATAAAAATGAACATACTTATAATGAAAAATAGAACAAGAAAAAGGCTGCATATCATTTGTTATCTAGATTTATACTTTATGTAAAAGGTTATATTTTGTAGCAAATTAGTAAATTATTGACAGGCATCTCAAACTATTGGTAATAGAGAATATTAATATTGTGATAGCTCTATCATTTATTTGGTAGTTTGTGATAGACATTTCCATAAATACATATTTCAATTTTACATCTCTAACCACTTTAAATTGATGATTTTCAGTGTATTCCCTTTTAACAAAGATGTATGAATACATTTTGTATGTGTGTGTGTGTGTGTGTGTGTGTGTGTGTGTGTGTGCCTGAAACGGGTTGGTTCAAAGCAAACAGTAATGATTGAGACCAGATACTTAAGGATCTCACAGTTTCACAGGGTAGCCTGGGGGTTGACAGGCCATTTCAGTATAATATAGTGTACAGAACTTGGCATGGAAATACAGTATTATAAAAATTTCCTAGAGATTCAAGAAAATAAAAACCATTCTGTTGTTTGGACAATAGGAATGTGGACATTATGAGATGATTTTTAGTCCTTTATTTAACTCTTTTCTCAAATGGGAATGAGATAAGTAATGACATCCTGAAAGTTAGGGGGACAAAGGATGTCGAGGACAATATCCCAACAAGATAAAGACAGGCAATCTCACCTTGGGAGGTACAAAGAGAATGGGTCCCAGGGCTCCCAGTGTTCTCTCTGTCCAGTTTCTCTTGAAGGACTGAAAAAATGTATGCTAGTTATGTAGGAGCTGCCCACGGTCAGGCAGGAAACTGTTGCTGATGCCACAGTCATCCAGGAAACCAGAATTAGCCGTCAATAATCAAGTCAAATCTTAAAGTTACTACAAGGTACCTTGCTGACATAGATGGAAAGGAAACAATTTTGATTATAGCATAGACTTGAAGACCTCCTGGCTTATTTGTTACATAGTCTTAGTTTTGTTTTGTTTTTCTGTTTTATTTTTCATTGACCTTGCAACACCATGATACCACATCTGAATGAATTCAATTTTGGAGATAAAACTTGTCACATTATGCCAAGATCATACCATCACTTTATAGAAATATATTGTTTCATTGAAATAAGGTACTATCATTTGTAGGAAAATATGCAGAATTTTTCTACCTCTCTCACCGCCAATTGTAGACTTAAAAAAAAAAAAAAGTCAGCCCAAACAGCAGTGATGAGGATGTAGAATAAACTTCTTGATAAGAAAACACAATAATAAATAAAAGTATTGATTTTTTTAAGGCTTTGGACTAGGAGACACAAGATTAGCAGAACACATTTAGAGAAAGGCAGATATGTTTCAGCAGGGTTAGAACTGAGCAGGCCTGTGTTCACAGAAGTGGTTTTCCATTCATACCTTTGTGAAATTAAAAGTTATTTAAACCCTCTGAATTCCAGTGTTCCAAATTTCAAGTAAGTGTTGTCATACTTACTTCCACAGGGTTGGAAACAGCATAAAGGCACCTGGTACACTTTCCTGTCAAAGAGAACCTATCTGTACTGTTCCTTTTCATAGAAGTTGAATTCTTTAGTCAGAGAGCCAAATGGCAGGTGGCCTCTGTTACCTCAGAGCTCTAGATTCCCAGAGGAGTGACCCAAGGATGAGAGTTCTAACAGACAGGATGTGACATTTCCTCAGGCACCAGATAGTTTATTGAGTCTTTGATCCAACATCCCAGGATACATTCTCAACTAACTGTGGAACACAAAATACCTGGAATCAACTACAAAAATGGTTGAATGCAAACCATAATTTTTTGTGTGTGGCTACCCAAGATTCAATTACTATGATATTGCCCCTTGTGATTGATGCAAACAATCCCAACTTACAGACATTTTCTTCAGGTCTCAATTTCAAGTCTCAGGAAAGCTAGCCTTACTTCCCTCAGGTAGGCATCCTGTTACAGACTTGCATGGCACTCTGAATCTCCCAGATATTTATGTAAGTCTACAAGGTTTACACACTGCATGAGAGGAGTTGCTGCTACCCAATCTACTGCTCACTTGCTGAGATGCCACAATGCCTAATAGATACATGATCAGCAAAGGATTATTGATATTCAAATGATTTATCTAGGTAAGCAATGGAAAACAGGGAGGACTGCCTTCTCTTTCAAGTGGAGTGGTGAAGCACTGTGTGTCAGACAACACACAGAAATACTCCTCCATTTTAGGGATGCTGTGCTTAGGTGTGGGTCACAAGGTCAATGCATGGAAAGGTATTCTAATACAAAACTTCTGTAAGAAATGCCTTAAACTGTGCGTGGCAGTAAGGAATAATAAGAGGAATGATATTAATAAATACAGTCAATTAAAGTTGATAGTGTTTCTTTAGCCATTTGCTAGGGAGTTATCACCTTTCATTGTTGAAACTATTTTTATTTCATAAAGTAAATTTAAGAAAAGTGTAAATAATTGAGTAAAACTTTTATAATTAGATCTATGCCATAATATCAGTCATAAAGGTATGTGACAGTATCACACAGATACTAAGAATGAGTGAGGTATCTACTGTAAAACTGCTTGGGAGTTAATGCTACATCCATCACTTATAGTGTTACTTTGAGAAATATGCTTAATTTATGCAATGCTACTTTATAATTTGTAAAATGAAGATAATGTCAACCTCAGAAACTTGTGATCATCAAATGATATAATTATTTTAAAAAATTTGTATTAGAATGCCTTTTGTGTGTAGCTCTTTGTACTGAGTAATTACTCAGTAATATTAGCTATTGTTGTTACAATAACTACATAAGGACACTTTGGTTTGCAATCTTTTACTTTGTGGTATGCTGACACACTCTTGTGGTGAAGTTATTGAATAGCAGGCTGAATCTGGGGCAGGTGATTCCAGAGGAGAGCTGTAAAAGATTTAGCTGGATGATAAGGACTATCATCTATATTGAGAGAAAGCAGTGTAACTATTAATGCAAATGAATCTCATTTAAATCTTTGAGTAATAAGAATATTTTTCCTGAATATATTTGGAAACATGAGTATTATGTGTTTACCTGTGTATATCATAGGTGTCGATCTTTACTAAAGGAGTCTACCTGAAACACTGCTTCAATTACTGGAGTCTCTAAAGTTCTAAAGTCATATTTATTTGGGAATGAGAAACCATAGTATTCTATGAGAAGACCTGTAAAATTTTCTGAGTTAACAGTTTATAGATATAAGATTCAAAATGCCAGGCTATTTTTATTCCTGGTTCATTTCTTTAAAGTATTTAAGCAATTCTGAGGTCTGATTCTGACATCAGATATTTATCATATCAATAGGACAAATTTTGTCAGTACTCCCAAAATGTGTGCAGAGCATACAAGCTCATAGTTCCAATACTTTAAGTTAACTGGTTGGTCTCCTGTAAATCAAATATATCAGTTTGGGTCCTTAGGCAAAACTCTAGGTTTTCATAGCTTAGCAATTCAAAATATGAGTTATAGCATTCTAAAATTCTTAAGACAGGGAATATGAACAGAATTTATAATTATTTATAAACATATCATATCAAATAATCAGTATTTAAAGGGAGAAAATATTTTCTCCCCACAGGTCATTTTTGTTTACATATGGATATTTATCTATGGAAAGTATATTCAGCAACCTTCTGAAATACAAATTCTTAATGTTTTAAAATATATAGGAAAATATTTTTGAATAAAATTTTTAAAAAACAGAAATATCAAGGAAGAATAAAAGTCTTTAAAGAAAATGAGAAGTATGAATTTTAATGCACAGCATTAGGTATCAGAAAATGTGTGTGTGTGTGTGTGTGTGTGTGTGTGTGTGTGTGTGTTACTAGGGATTGAACCCAGGGTTGCTTTATCAGTGAGATATATACCTAGCTTCTTCTATTCTTTATTTTGAGGCAAGGTCTTCTTAAGTTGCCAAGGCTGGCCTTGAACTTGCAATCCCCCTACCTCAGCTTCCTGCCTGATCAGAAACTCTTAATATGCCACAGAAACATTTGGGAGACAATATTGATTTATCAGACAAGTTTATCAGCATAAAATATTAGATAAAGAAATAGAAAAAAGCAAATGAAATTAAAACTAGTATACATTAATGAATTGTTAATTCATTATGATGGAATTATTTGCAAATACTACGTATATTGATTGAACTTGATGACACCACGTTATAAGTAAAAAAAATCAAAAACTATATTGGCATCTGAGTATGGTGACTTATTGCTGTGATCTGTGACTTGAGAGGCTGAAGAAAGAGAACTGAAGCAAGAGTGTCTCAAAATTTTTAAAATGGTAATAATAAATTTAAAAATGGCTATTTGTGACTCAGTGGTTAAGCACCCCTCTAGTACCAAAAAAAAAAAAAAAAAGTATATTAGCAAAAACACAAAACTCTTTTGGCCAATTGAACAGAAACCCAGAAAAACTGAAATGCAAATGCTCAAATACACAGAACTCAAATTTAGTTAAAGGTTTGACCAATATTATAGCTTATTAATAAGGGAGTCCACAACAATGGTGTTTGGTGCTGAAAGTTTTTCTCTATCATAACAATCTTCTGTCATACATTAGGTCTATCTTATCAAATTTGGGGTCTGAAAAATTTATTATTCTATCATTCTGTTAGTTCAATTTATTTTATTTGAAGACAAAAATGCCAATTCAGTTATCAAATAGATCAAAATGGTGATCAAAAGGTTTTAAAGGTTGTATTGGTAGTTAAGAGAAAATTTACATATCCATAAACAATCACTGTCACATATAACAAACAGCACAAAGATACAAAATTCTGATAGAAATCTGTGTGTATGTGTGTGTGTGTGTGTGTGTGTGTGTGTGTGTGTACATACACTCAATACATAGACAATATCTGAAAAGTACTCTATAGCATCCTTTGGTCATTATTCAGTTGCACCAATCACAATTTTATTTATTTATTTTTTAGTTTCTTTTCAGTTTTTAAAAATGATAAATGAGATGATATGTATTTTCTGTGTATAACATGATGATTCAGGGCTGGGGCTGTAGCTCAGTGGCAGAGCATTTGCCTTTCACGTGTGAGGCACTGGGTTCGATCCTCAGCACCACATAAATATGAACAAATAAAAGTAAAGCCATGCTGTCTATCTACAACTACAAAAAAATTCTTGAAAAACATAATGTTTTAAAGTATATATGCAATGTGGAAAGATTAAATCTAGCTCATTTATCCATGCCTTTCCTCACATAGTTACCATTTTTTTATTTTTGTGGTGAGAACACTTTACATCCACTTTCAGCATTTTTTAATAAGAAACTACATTATTAGCTAGAATGACCATGCTGTTCAAGTGAGCTCCTGAATTCACTCCTCCTGACTAACTGAAATTTTTATGATTTGACCACCAGATCCCCAACCCATCCCCAACCAACTATAATTTTAAAGCTATCTCACTGGAAAATTCTGTAAACAGGACTAGGTATTTATTAATTAATATTACTGGACTTGATAAAAAATATATAATTTTAAAACTTTCATTTTTTTGTGAGTATCCTTCCCATAATAGGAAATTTTTCTGTGACTAATATAAGTAAATATTTGGGAATCAAATTTATAATTCAAGGTCAAGAAATTTCTTCATTTCATTTAAAACAGAAAGATGTGTTTGAACTTTTGCAACATTAATACACATTTTTATTAAAGATGTTTCATGTGTAAAAAGTGACACACATATGGATTAGGAAAAAAAAAACTCAAAAAAAAAATGCCCATTAGCATTTGTCTGTAAAACCTGAGTCAAAAGCAGAGGTCTCTATTCAAGTGAATGAACAACATTCTCTTAGTTAAGTTGCCTTATTGTCACTGTTGAATTCCATGTCTATCAACTGGTAAATATTTAATTAATTATAATTATCAAGAGTCTAAAAAAGATATACTATATTTTCTTTAATAGTTGATGAAAAATAAACTTTAACAGTTGATAAGGTGAATCTCATTTAGTGGGTTTATTAACTTTACCTTTTGGATAACTAAATAACTTGTCATGTTTTTCCAATGAGCCTGTTTTATTGTTGTCATACTTTCCCTAAAATAGGAACATATTAAAAAAGAAATGAAAAGAAATGAGAGAACATTATTATGGCTTTGGTGGAGGAGTACATGTTTTTTTACATTGCATGTTTTATTTATTTATTTATTTTTCCATTTTTACCTTCTAGATACTGAGTTGCCACCACTGAAATTGATGCATTCATTTTGTGCATTGAAGGCGGATGATGGGCCATGCAAAGCGATGATGAAGAGATTTTTTTTCAATATTCTCACTCAGCAATGTGAAGAATTTGTATATGGGGGCTGTGAAGGAAATCAGAATCGATTTGAAAGTCTGGAAGAGTGCAAAGAAAAATGTGCAGTTGGTAGGTTTCTGACCCCAAAATTTGGTGGCTATTGAGTCTAATCATAGAGTCGATAATCTCAGAAAAAAGTAATGGAATATTATTTTAACTTTATCAAAGAAACACACACACACACACACACACATTTTTGGCTTTCATGATCAACTACTATTTTGAGTTTTCATGTTATTATTATAAGCTGATTAAACCTGTTTTATTGTAGTCCACTCTTCTTTTTTTAAATTTTTTTTATTGGTTATTCAAAATATTTCAAAACTCTTGACATATCATATTTCATACATTCGATTCAAGTGGGTTATGAACTCCCATTTTTACCCCAAATACAGATTGTAGAATCACATCGATTACACATCCACATTTTTACATAATGCCATATTAGTAACTGTTGTATTCTGCTACCTTTCCTATCCTCTACTATCCCCCCTCCCCTCCCCTCCCATCTTCTCTCTCTACCCCATCTGTTGTAATTTAATTCTTTCCCTTGTTTTTTTTCCCCTTCCCCCTCACAACCTCTTATATGTAATTTTGTATAACAATGAGGGTCTCCTTCCATTTCCATGTAATTTCCCTTTTCTCTCCCATTCCCTCCCACCTCATGTCTCTGTTTAATGTTAATCTTTTCCTCCTTCTCTTCCTCCCTACTCTGTTCTTAGTTGCTGTCATTATATCAAAGAAGACATTTGGCATTTGATGTTTAGGGATTGGCTAGCTTCACTTAGCATAATCTGCTCTAATGCCATCCATTTCCCTGCAAATTCCATGATTTTGTAATTTTTTAGTGCTGCATAATACTCCATTGGGTATAAATGCCACATTTTTTTTAATCCATTCATCTATTGAAGGGCATCTGAGTTGGTTCCACAGTCTAGCTATTGTGAATTGTGCTGCTATGAACATGGATGTGGCGGTATCCCTGTAGTACGCTCTTTTAAGGTCTTCAGGGAACAGTTCGAGAAGGGCAATAGCTGGGTCAAATGGTGATTCCATTCCCAGCTTTCCCATGAATCTCCATACTGCTTTCCAAATTGGCCACACCAATTTGCAGTCCCACCAGAAATGTACAAGATACCCTTTTCCCCACATCCTCTCCAGCACTTGTTGTTGTTTGATTTCATAATGGCTGCTAATCTTTCTGGAGTGAGATGGTATCTTAGGGTGGTTTTGATTTGCATTTCTCTGACTGCTAGAGATGGTGAGCATTTTTTCATGTATTTGTTGATTGATTGTATGTCATCCTCTGAGAAGTGTCTGTTCAGGTCTTTGGCCCATTTGTTGATTGGGTTATTTGTTATCTTATTGTTTAATTTTTTGAGTTCTTTGTATACTCTGAATATTAGGGCTCTATCTGAAGTGTGAGGACTAAAAATTTGTTCCCAGGATGTAGGCTCCCTATTTACCTCTCTTATTGTTTCTCTTGCTGAGAAAAATCTTTTTAGTTTGAGTAAGTCCCATTTCTTGATTCTAGTTATTAACTCTTGTGCTATGGGTGTCCTATTAAGGAATTTGGAGCCTGACCCCACAATATGTAGATCGGAGCCAACTTTTTCTTCTATCAGGTGCAGGGTCTCTGATTTGATATCAAGCTCTTTGATCCATTTTGAGTTAACTTTTGTGCATGGCAAGAGAAAGGGATTCAGTTTCATTTTGTTGCATATGGATTTCCAGTTTTCCCAGCACCATTTGTTGAAGATGCTATCCTTCCTACATTGCATGATTTTAGCCCCTTTATCAAATATAAGAAAGTTGTAATTTTGTGGATTGGTCTCTGTGTCCTCTATTCTGTACCATTGGTCCACCTGCCTGTTTTGGTACCAGTACCATGCTGTTTTTGTTACTATTGCTCTGTAGTACAGTTTAAAATCTGGTATCGCTATACCTCCTGATTCACACTTCCTGCTTAGAATTGCTTTTGCTATTCTGGGTCTTTTGTTTTTCCATATGAATTTCATGATTGCTTTATCTATTTCTACAAGAAATGCTGTTGGGATTTTGATTGGCATTGCATTAAACCTATAGAGAACTTTGGGTAATATCACCATTAGGAAGAAAACACTTAAGGCTACAGGACAGTTTTAGACTTGCAATAAAATAAATGTTATTCAGCCTCTCTTCTTAGCTATGATTTGGTAGGAAAAGAACTCTTAGCTGTGCTGACTTAGTTGTACACAATGATCTTACAGCTGTTTTCTCTTTTGACAATGAACCTGAAAATTCAGTTTAAGACTATCATGGTACTAACTAGAAAATACTGGTCAACAGGAAAAAAAAAAAAAAACAGTTGGAATGTTTTCATCTCCGTTTATTCTTCAGAATAGGGAGATAATTGAAATACAGAAGAATCAGAGTCATTTTATTTCCCCAGCTTCTACCACAATGCTCCCCCATGGCATGTTTTTCGTATTTGCCTGAACAGTTGTGCTATATTTAGAGGCAGCATCTTCAGTTAGTAACACTAGATACCTTGTTTTGTGCAAAGCAGCAGCTGTGCATTCTCTCACCATAGATGTCATAGGAATGTCACTAGCACAGATCAGGCAGCTCGGTGGTCCTCAGTGGTACCATTGGGATTTGTGATTGCTAGGTCCTTTTTCAGCCGTAACAGATTTCTATACACTGTTTTCTCTTGTAAGTGCTGGGGCCAAGTATCCTGTGTTGATTTGAAAATCATTCTTGGTTATTAGATACCTTGGTTAGAGGCCTGGTCGGCCCATGTCTTTTTAATTCTTTTTTTTTTTTTTTTTTATCTTGGAGCCTATTTATTTTCATCAACTGGTCTTTTCTCTGACACATCTGTTTCCTTTATTTTTTCTAATTCAGAAGTCTTATTATTCAACATTGTGCAAAGGATTTTTTCCTTAGAAGTTATCAAATATAATCATTTGTCATTAGTAACATCCCATCTTCTAAACTTTCAGAACATCATAATGGATAAGCACACAAATAAATGTAAATCTCTTGTCGTCATTCACTGTCTCTTCAAAATCCACTTAATATTGTTGTATGAACCCTGGTGTTTTTTATACAGTAGGATACTATTTGGGATATAGCTGGTGTATAGAAAAAATGCTGCTAGACTTAAAAAAACAACAACAATAACAACAACAACAACAAAAAATCCCTAAGGAAAGAGTTATATCTTGAGCCTTGATGGATTAAGTACAGCTGGGTATTCATTTCGAACATAAAGAACTTTTAAAAAACTGCATAAAATATATAAGGCAACTGTTTCTAAACATTAATCAAAAGGTAGTACAGGATTATAATCACTGAGAGAAAGGAAATACATGAGGTGAGCCTCACAGTCTGCCCTGCTTTCTGCATGAAATCATTCTAGACCTCTATTAAGGGGAAGGAACCCAAAAGCAGCACTGTATAAACTTCCACTGAAGGAGATGGAGACTGGGGATTAGGAGGTGGGGGAATATGTAGCTTTAGTAACAATATATGGAAGACAATAAATTTTCACAGAGGGAAAATAAAACTCAGAAATCTGGATAGAATTCCCTCTGAGTGTGTCTCTAAATAAAATTCTTCACTTATTTAATAAAAATCTGATGAGTTTGAGGAAATAATTATCAGGGATGTATTAATAGAACAATTTCAGAAGCCCCCCATAATATAAAACTATATAGAATTTAATTTTATAATAGAACTAAATTATACCTAGAATGAAGAGTACTTTGGATTTTCCCCAACAAGTCTTCAAGACAAACCTTGAGACATCCAACTGATCCTCAAGTGACTTAACTACCCACCAAAACAAGCTTCAACATTCTTTAAATGAAGACAATAAAATCCATACATCAGTAGTATGATGGTTTAAAAAAATTATCATCCGTCCTTGCAAATAATGTTAAACGTTTAAAAAAACATGCAAATTGTGATCCATAACTAGGAGAAAATAATGACTGGATGAAATAGGTAGAAACAATAAAGGTGACAAAGGTAGCAGCTAAGAATGTTCAAATAGCTATTACAAATACATTATAGAATTTGAAGAAAGCATGAACATAGTATGGGAAAAACTGAAAAATATATTTAAAAAAACTAAATGGAAATTCTAAACCTGAAAAATATAATATATAAAGTAAGAAAGTTCAAGTCCACAGAAGAAAATATCAGTGGACCTAAAGACAATGAAAGAAACTGTTAAAATGAAGCACATTTGACCCACTACCCCGCCCCCTCCAAAAACCAAAAACAAAAAAGATGAAATCCTGTCATTTGCAGCAACACGGATGGAACTGGAGATCACTGTGTTAAGTGAAATAAACCAGACACAGAAAGACAAGCACCACATGATCTCTCTCACATATGCAATATACTAAAAAGTTGATATCATAGAAGTTCAGAGTAGAAAGGTGTTGCCAGAGGCAGGGACACTAGCAAAGCAGAGGAGGGTATCCTGGGAGAGGTTGATCAGTGGGTCTTAAGTTACAGTTAAATAGGAGCAAGCAGTTCTGGTATGCTATTGCACACTAGGATGACAGATGACACTAAGTGCTATATGTTTCACAAAACTAGAAGAAAAAAAATTTAAAGTTTTCATTCTAAAGATATGATTTATTTTGAGAAGATATGTTTAACTTCCTTCAAACCTCATATGCATGTATCAAAACAGCACATGGAAACCCATTACTATGTATAATTTTATGTCTTTATTTATTTGTTAAAGTATATTTCTTAAATGTGGTGGATTTGTGGTTACAATAATTGGAAAAATAATCTTTGAAGGAAATGAAAAGAATCTTAATTCTTAAGGTATTCTGTACAAGGATAATGTAAGTGGTAATGAATATATTATCCTAGTTTGTTAAATTCAAAGTCACAATATTACATTATAAACTCTTGCAATTGATACACATGTATTGTTTTTATTGCAGGTTATCCAAAGAAGATATCAAAGAAGACATTTAAAAAAGGTAAACATTCATTTACATTACATGTTAATGGAATTTGTGCAAAAGGCATTTAGATATTCAGTTCTTAGGTTTCTCTGATACAAGGTTGATCATACATTTATATGATGCTTGAAATTGTGTTCTGTTTCCATGGATCTGATGAAAAATAGGAAATAATTTACATGATATTTGGTGGAAGAGATTCCAAACATTGAATTTGTTCTTATTCTAAAGCATCATGGTATTTAGAGTTAGATTACTCAGAATCCAGAGCCACACATGCTATTTTAACATCTTCCAATAATGACTTAAGTATTGCCTCTCCAGTAAATTGCCTTTCCAGTTTAGGTATTTACTCTCCAATCCCATGTTAATCTCAGCATTGTATGGTTTTAGCAAATTTCATTCAATCTCTACCTGAATGGATGCTTGTCTCTGAGTTGTTAATAGGTTTATATGCAAAAAACAGTGGCGCTATATAGCAATTAATAATTACCTTTTCGGCATTATTTTCTGTGCATGAACATCTTTGATTTTATGGTTTTTAAAATAATTATTTATGATTATTTATAAGAACTGAGTATTTTTAGTGAATATATCATAGCAGGACAAGAAACAACATTATAAACAGATGGAAAAAAAAGCAATTTCCTCTTCATAAAGGTTTAGAAACTGATTTATTCCAGTTACTATTTATGGCTTTTTACATTTAAACAATGAGAAGAAGTTATTAACTCAGAATGTGAAAAAATACAAAATTTAAAGTTCATTTTTTTTATTTAATTGTGGAGGAAAGAGTTGAAAATTTATAACTTATTGATATTTTTTAGACATAACTCACTGACCAAAATTTGAATCCAACTGTATAAATTCAATGGCAAAATTTTATAAGCAACATGAATTTATAATTTATTTATAATTTCTAAAAATTTATTTATAACTTCTAAAAATTGCTACTTGTAGGGAAGTACTGACTATCACTTCAAGTAAATGAATTTTTAACTGTCTGTAATTTCAAAGAACACAGCATATTTAGAAAGGGAGTTTTATTTACGAAATATTTTCCAACTTCTATGATATCAACTTTTTAGTATTCCATATATGAGTGAGATCATGTTGTGCTTATTTTTCTGTGCCTGGCTTATTTTCATGAAAGGAAATACCAACATTTAAACATTGACTTTTCCCAAAAACAAAATTAGAAAAAGTATATGCAGGTAAATTTTTTACTATAAAATTTTCTATATAATGTCTTTAATAATTCAAAAGTTAATTATTCTTGATTGATAAGAAGCATGGAAACTAGATAATAAAACTCTATTTACATGAACATTAAAAATGATTAAATGCTAAAACAGATATATAAGGAAGACCTCAATCAACTTGAAATTGAAGACTCCGTAACATTGAAATAGTTGCAAAGACAGTAGAAATTCATTTCAGTGCCTTGGAAAAAGTTTGTTGGAAAGCAATTTCCAAATATGCAGGCCCAAACAAAAGTTCACATTAGAAATTCTATGCTTATGAAAATTTGTATATAGCTTAGAATGTACTTTCTGTGACACTCAATTTTAAGTTCAAGTTATAGCAAACAAGTGTATGCAAATTTGAAAGAATGGTACTTCTTTTATCTACGGACATGGGAAACTAATTTCTTGCTTTATAACCATATTTTAATTTGTAGGCCTAAGAAGAATCATTTTACATGTGTGCATTTTCAACTGTGCACTTAAATAAATTCATGGGCTGGGGATGTGGCTCAAGCGGTAGCGCGCTCGCCTGGCATGAGTGCGGCCTGGGTTCGATTCTCAGCACCACATACAAACAAAGATGTTGTGTCCGCCGATAACTAAAAAATAAATATTAAAATTCTCTCTCTCTCTCTCTCTCTCTCTCTCTCTCTCTCTCTCTCTCTCCCTCTCTCACTCTCTCTTTAAAATAAAATAAAATAAATTCATGTCTTCCAATGGGGCCACATATGAACAATAAGAATTTTCAGATGCAGAATTTGTTAATTGTATATCAGCATAAATTATATTTAATATTTTGTTCTTTATAATCAATATTTTATGCACTTCTCTTAAACATAAAACTTTTATATCCTCTGTTAAGATTACATAAAATTTTATAAGTACATACCGATTAAAACAAATCAAAATGATAATAGTTGAATGTATTCTTTCCTTTACCTTATAAAAAAAATACTATAAAAATTTAAAGAATTGTGGCTTTGTGTTAGAGCACTCGCCTGGTACATGTGAGGCCTTGGGTTCGATCCTCAGCACCACATATAAAAATAAATAAATAAAGGTATTGTGTCCAACTACAACTAAAAACTAAATATTTTTGAAAAATTAAAGAATTTTTTGTATTTCCTTCCCCCATATATTTCACTTAACTGTAAGTCATAATATCATTCACTTCGAAAAACAGGTATATTATGTGGGGAAAAAAAAAAAAAAGATCAACAGCAGGCATAATGAAGGAAATGCAAATCAAATCACAGTGAGTTTTCACCTTGCTCCTATGACAAAGGATATTATCAAAAAGACAAAGATAACACTGTTATCAGGAATGTGAATTTGTGTGGTGCTATGTCAAACAGTATGGAGAGTCCTCAAAAGTTTAAAATTAAAGATAGAAATAATGGATAATCCAGAAGTCCCACTATTGGGCATACATAAAAGGTAAATGAAATGTATATGCTGAATAGATGGCTACACCCCCATGCTGACTGAGGTACTCTTCACAACAAGCCAAGATACGGAATGAACCAAAGTGATCATCCACAGATAAATGGACAAAGAAAACATGATATGTTCTAAAAATGCAATATTATTCAATCATAGAAAAGAATGAAATCCTGTCATTTACCACAACATGGATGGGCTTGAAGAATATCCAGTAAATAAGCCAGACACTGAGAAACAAACACTATGTTTTCATATATATATATATATATATATATATATATATATATATAGTACCTAAAAATGCTGACCTAAAAACAGGGTACAGTAGTGGTTACCAGTAGAGGTCAAGGTGATTAGGGGGGAGTTATTGGGAAGATGTTAGTCAAAAAACACATAAATACAGTTGGATTGGAGAAAACTTTGAAAAGACCTATCATCCAGCATGGTGGCTATAGTTAGTGACCACATATTATAATCTCCAGGAATGCTAGTAAAACGGGTATTAAGTGTTCTTAGTACAGAAATGATAACCCTGGGAAATCATGCATGCTAATTTTCAGCATGTATATATGATTTAAGGCATCATGTTGCATGCATTAAATACATGAAAATTTAACTGTCCATTTAAGTAGATACTTCTGAAAAATAGGAGAAAATAGGGAAATCATACTAAGATTTACTTTAAAAAAAGAGAGGTGATAAACATAAATTGACTTCAAATTGGTACATTTAGAATTCATAGATGATAGCTTTAAGTTATACTAACATAGGAATTTTTATGTTAAAAATAACAACTTTTTAATAGGGGATTGCTGCTTCTCCAGATCTGCAACTGCTGTAGATATCATTTACATCACAAAATAATTACTTTTTTCATAGTATATTACTGGTGGGCATTGGTTCCCTGAGATAGAAGAACAAGTTACTGTAAGATATAAACGCAACATTTAGCCACTATAATACTGGAGTTACAAGAAAAAGTGGAGAAACTGGAGCTTTGTTCACAATATTCAAGCCCAGTGAGCTTGGTGATCATAATCATTTGAGAATCAGCTAGATTCTCTTTACAGAGTATGCATGTAGAAAGAGCTTGCAATGTAGATCATTGTATCACAACTTTTGTGACAGCTGTGTTTAGCCTGGTTGGAGCACTATCAAAGAAGTGGTATTAGATTTTGCAAAAGCCTCTTCAATCCCTGAACATGTATTTCCTTTCTGCCTCTGCACTGTTGGAATCATTCCAGTGCTTGAAGAAAAGAAAAGTTGCAGCAATGGAGGATGTCATACCTACCACAGATATCAATTTCAGCCTAAGAATTCAGGAACTTCTAAGAATAACCATGAAAGCTTCCGTACCCTTCGAATCTTCTTTTCCAAATTTTAAAATTTAAGCCATTCTTAATGAAGCAATACATGGTACTGCATTCCCTAATGATACCCTACACCTCAATAATATGAAAGATTCGTAGACCTTTCCTAAATATTGATGCACAAAGTTCAATATAAATAATTAAACTAAAATTTACCATCCTAATTTGTAATTCCAAAACAAGGACAGCACATGATAAAATAACCCCACATCGTTTATTCACTCCATTCATGAAAAAAACGAGCTAATTCTCTCTTGATTTATTGTGAGAAATGTAGAGATTGAAAAGCTAATTTAAAACCTGTGTGTGACAATGGTTGTATAATCATTATTCTAAATACTACAATAGATATGGTGAATAATTTGCACATTATACAGTTTCCAGAAAAATCAGATTTGTACTTATTATTCTTCAAGTTTACTCTTTAAATATCAGCTAGTTATTAATAAATTTAGTGGATATAACTAAATTATTTACCAAAAAATACTACTTTCTGATATTTTTATAATTTCTAGAAAAGCCAGATTTCTGCTTTTTGGAGGAAGATGCTGGAATCTGTAGAGGTTATATCACCAGGTATTTTTATAGCAATCAGTCAAAGCAATGTGAGCGTTTCAAGTATGGTGGGTGCCTGGGCAATCCAAACAACTTTGAATCGTTGGAAGAATGCAGGAACACCTGTGAGGATGTTTGTAAGTTCATTTCCATCTCATTTTAAACCATTCATAGGCACCCTTTAAAAATAAGGCATCATAGAAGACATTCAGATTTACCTAGGGTTTGTTTTAGCCACGTAAATGAAGATAGTCTTGTAATAATTAGATCTGAAAGAAGTTCATTATTGATTTTGTTTTTTGAACAAAACATAGAGAATTAAGACATTTAAATTGTTTCCATAGATCTCATATTATCTTTATGACATATTATTTAATTTTCCTTACACAGAATAGTATAGTATAATTTTGGCATAATTGTAGGCGTAGTGACATACTTTATTCTTATCAAAATTTGGAAGCAAATATTAAATTTGAAACAGCCACCTTAAATCAATAAGTTTTATCTATTCATTATTAAGGAGATGACGTACACATTAACTGTTATATTTTATTTTTAACCAAGAACATGGAAACATTACCTTATGTTACATTCCCTATTCAGTATTTATTAATTTAACATAACAGTGTGAGTAAAATTGTGCTTTGCTTTATGTGTACAAATATAAAAATATTACAATATTTTCATATTGGGCTATACTTTTTCCAGTGAATGATTTCCAGGTGGATGATTATAGAAAGCAGCTTGATGTTATAAACAATATCTCTGTGACTTCCCAACCTACCAAAGTTCCCAGCCTTTGGGGTAAGAATCTCATTTTTTATTTCAGAAAAATACTAAAATAGTAATAGTGAAAATGGATTGTGTATTAGAAGTATTCTTTGTTAAAAAAATAGATCCTACTTTTTAATTTAATAATGGGCATGTTAAAATAGTAAGATTCTAAGTGTGTAAGACTTTTAATCCTATAAAAGTGATAATTTTCCTAATCTCTTTTAAAGTATGCTTTGAAGTAGGCTTTAATGTACCACATGGAAACTTTCATATGATATTTAATTTGGTGCCAATTTTATGGTATAAGATAGTACTAGGGATTAGCTTCACTATATGATGATAAATCATTGAATTGAAAGTGGCATGTCAAAAGTGGTCTAAATTGAGCATTGACCCTGGGCAAGTTCTCTGGTATTAGTCAGAGGGCACATTACAAAATGTGTTTTAGTAACCATCCCCAAAAGGCATGTCACTCTGGACAGAAACTTCTTTTGGACTTCTTCAGGATTCCCATTTGGATTCTACCCTGTTCATATATTTATTAGATTTTTTAAAAGGATAAATGAAATGTTCCCTCAAAACACAGTGCTCAGAAAATAGTGAGAGTACTGGAAAATAACAGAAAACACAAATATCTGGACAGTCAGAAACACCCTTAAAAAGTAGAAAATTAACAGTATAAAGTTCTACCTAAATTTTAAAAATCACAAGTTCATTCAGAAATTGGGGATTACACTTAGAAGCAGTCCATCTAAGTATGTCAAATCTAAACTTCACATGAGATGCAGGTATTTCTGTGGCTATTAAGATTATAACCTTAGTATAAAAATAAATAAATAAGAGTTTGGTCCAGGAGTTAACTACCCTGGTCATGTGTTTGAATCAGATGGGATTCACAATGAAAATATCATTTATTTATAACAAAAAAAAATAGTAGGAAAACAAAATTTCTGCCCAGATGAATTTAAAGCACTGCAAAGGTTGCTTGAGAGTTGTCTAGAATGAGGTCTGTCAACATCCAGATTAGACCCACAGCTACCCAATCACCTGTGACTATTGCTTTAGTCTGAGAACCACACCTTGGGAGTCACAGAGAATTTGAAACATGCTTAAGAATGACTGGTAAGTGTAAGGAGACTCGAGATCTAAGATCTTGCATATGTTCTCAAAACCTGAAATTCTCTTAAGTCAGGTTGTGTCTGTACACTTCTCACCCTTTAGTCCTGCCCAATCTGGACCTCCAAATCGACACTCGCATCCCCACCCTTCCCTGTCCTCCTGATTAATGAGGATTAGTATTTGAAGTCTAACGCATAGCTATTTCCCTGCAAAATGTTTGTTTGTGTTGTGAGATCTTCAAGAAAGAATGGTTGTCTCTCAGGTTAGCAAATTCTTTAAATCATAGGTAGTCAGGAGCTGCTTAACACATAAGAGGCCATAAAAGGAATGAAAACGTTCTCTGGGAGTTGAAAGATGTGCTAAATTCAAACTGTCTTCAGAATTTTTGATGTTATAATCAGGGAACTGCCCTTAACACCAAATTGACCTATGTTTTATTTTTTAAATATTGCTTTCCTTATAATGAGTATCTTCCTGTTTCTTTATTTTTTTATCTGTAAAAATAAGTGGTTTCATTGCATGGTTTATTTCTACCAGCTCTATATCTTTCAAAGATGTTTTGTTTTATACACTTAAATATTACATGTTCAAAGGAATTTTAAATTTTATTGTTTTAAAAGATGTGAAAGTTTATAATGACAAAATTAACAGGCTTAAAGATACATGTGATACAATAGGTCTACAAATGTATGAAATCGTTTTTCAATACTTCAGTATTGTCTGTTTGAGTCCAACACTAATTAAAGGGGAGATATTAAATCAGTTATCATTAAAATAAGTAGAGTAGTTTAGGAAATAGTTTTCTTTTGCCTCCATGTTTAATAAAGTATAAAATTCATGGTTTTTTGCAAATGTACTACCAAGAAAAAAAAGTGGAGATGAAGAAAGGAGTGAGAATGTAATTTAAACAGGCTTTAAATACTCTGATAGATGTCCATTCTATGCTTTCATGAAGAAGCATATTGAAGTGTCATAAATAAATAAGTGGTTATAAAATAAATTATTAACTAAGAAAGAAGTAAAAAATGAAAGTACATATTTAAAAGAAACTATAAATAAGGATTTTATTTAAAATAGTAGGCATTTAAAATATGTTTTCATAGTAATTGCCTTTAAAATTAAGGCAAATTCTTCCTTCATTTGTTTAGAAAACTTCTAAAATTTTGATTATATATATTTGCCTCAAAAAAATCTATATTCTAACCGTTTGATACTTTTTCCTCTTTTTCTAGAAGCATGAGACATATTCTTTTCTTTGTCTTTTGTTTTGCAATCTTCCTAACCTAAAACATGAAATAATATTAAAATAACTACTTTGAGAGTTTTATATAGTAAGGGTGGCTTGGCATGGGGAGCTTAGCAATGAAGCGAGGGCTGCATTCTTCCTAAGACCTGCAAGATCCCTGAGCTGCCCTGTGCAGGATGCAGAAGGCAGTGTGGGGATATCCCTCCTTTCCATTCAAAACCAAGATAATCCCTTCTCTGCTTCATCCAAGGGGTGTGCTGACATTTATAAAGGTCTCCTAATTTCTCACCTCAAAAAAAAAAAATTACATTCATCACTGCTTGCAATAATCTTAATACATTATATGATAATTTAAGGAAATTCAGTTCTTGGTTTAGGTGAAACCTTGTTATTCAAGGTTTTTAACAAATGTGTAAGGATCTTTGTATCAGTTTCTTTTGAAAAGATGTAAAACTTACAAGTCTCAACTCAGTGTGAAGGAATTATACAACATAAACAGCATTCTTTAAAAATATTTCCAATAAATAGCAATCCTAATAGTATTTAAATATTCTAAAATTTAATTATCATCAATCATTTAAGTGGGATATTTGCAATTATAATTTCAAATGTTTCTCTTCATGATACTAGAAAAGTGTTTCAGAAATTTTGTTTAGTGTTTATCGTTACTAGAAAATGGCTTGGTAAACTATTTTTAAATTTCTACTTATTCATAACTACTAGACTATTATATGTTGGTTTGGGTATATATTTTTTAAGTAATCGCTCAACTCAAGGTTAAGCACAGTTGAGGTTTAATTTTTTTTATTTATATATTTCAATTTTTTTTTTTTAATTTTTACATTTCACCTCTACTTACAAGTTATTCTACCATTTTGCTACCAGACTATATAGGTGATTTTGAAGACTGTGCCTTCCTCTTCCTTAGAGACCATTTTTTAAATGATTTGTAAATGGAATGTGGTGGTGCATGTGTATAATCCCTGCAACTCAGGAGGCTAAGGCAGTAGGATCCAAACCCAGGGCCTCCCTGGGCAACTTAGCAAGATCCTGTCTCAAAGAAAATAAATAAATAAATAAAATAAAAATGGCTGGGGATGTAGGTCAGTGGCAAAGCATCCCTGCATTCAATCCCCAATACAAAAAGAAAAAGAAAGATTGTAAGCATATCCTGGAGTACAAGTGAGAGCATTATTTGATTTAATCAGCTGAATTAAGAGGATATTTAGCTACAACAAATGTGTCTCTATATGTGTGAGAGAAATATTTCTAAAGCAGTTTCTCTAGATGAGTGCAGTTTATGCATAATCTTCTGAATGAAAACTTCACCCCTGTGATTGACTATATGATATTGTAGCTCGAAGATATGGGTTCTAGGTCTGGGGTTGTGGCTCAGTGGTAGAGCACTTACCTAGCATGTGTGAAGCACTGGGTTTGATTCTCCATACCACATAAAAATAAATAAATAAAGGTTTTGTGTTTATCTACAACTAAATATATATATATATATATATATATATATATATATATATCTGGGTTCTAATCCCTACTCTTGCACTTAATAGCTGTGTGGCCCTAAGATATTTCTCTAACCACTTGGAGTCTTACCTTCCCACTGTAAAATGGGCATAGTAATGGTCAATGTACAGATCTCTCAGGACAATGCCTGATACTTTGTCAACTATTACAATAATACTATTACCAAGTATTTTTATCCCCCTTGTAATTCAGAGAAACACACTTAATTCCCCAGACCTTGGTTTCTCATCTGTAAAAACAACTCTGTAAGTTCCCATCTGTAGGAGAAATAATCTCTAATTATTCAGGTTAACACCTCAAGAAATATAGTCTCAAAATCACAACTAACTTTTAAAGAAGATTTCACACTACAACTAAATAAATCTATGTATGGAAACAACCAGTTCAGATGTGTTAATTAAAAACAAGTTGAGATCAGTGGCATGCAAAATTATCATGGGATTTCAAAAGCAAAAGCAGAGTATTTGTTTCATTTTTGTTCACCTTTTTAATATTTCCAACTTTCCACACATTCCAAGTTCTGCGATTGTTTTTATTTCTATTATTCCAGTTTGAACACTTGAAAATGTAATTTGATCACTTTGTTTCTTATAATCATTCATTAAATTCTATTGCTTTTTCTAGTGAGACATTCATTTCTGTTTTTTTTCCATTTTCAGTCTGGTCTATTTTGTTCAGATTGTGAATCTGCTCCAAACTCTACTTAGTTTACTCAAACAACATTAATCTAAACTGGGAAAATAGAGACAGTAAAAGGGAATGCTAAAAAGTTTAAATTATGTGGTTATTTTAAATATACATGCATTGGCAGCAAAGCTGAACTGTCATTTTGATAAATCTATGAAGTGTTTTATTATTTAAAATATGTATATTTTAATGGGATGTGATATGCCCCCAAAATAAACATGAATACTGGCTCAGGCAACCAGGTAATACAGACGTGAGAGAAACAGTTATCACGAAGCTCATATGTAATGGAGATATATGTGAGTATAATATGTAAGAAAGTCAGATACCTGATATAAGTCAATTAAATGTATTTATGTATACATATATATGGAGAGAGGGTAATATATAAGATGAATTATGTATGATCTTTTGGACATCACTGTTTTTGTTCTGCACACCCATGATTTTATGATAAGGCTATCAGAAAGTTTATATATTTTTGCTTCATTATAGAAAAAGCAAAAGAAACAAGAAAAAATTTTACAGATGCATTCTTCCTGTGTTCATTTAGCCTTATATACTTGGTTTAAATTTGTCGGCATTATCTGTTAGCTCTCTACCCAGTCCAGATTTTCTCCCTTAAATATAAAAATTGTCCATTGAAATTTCTGTCTATTCATTATAATTAAACACAAATGGTCATCCACTTTTCAGTCCATGTGATATTCTATGTGGTATCTCTCACCTAACACTCACTGGCCCTCCTCATCTTCTTATCTATGCTGAATTTCACTACCTTTAAAAAGAAAGAAGCCTTCTTCATCTTTCCTCTGGTTTCCTAGTGTGGTTCTTTTAAATGCTTGTATTATTTAATGTTGTGTTTGCTTTGCCTCATTGACTATATTACAAGTTTTGTGAAGGAAAAGATGCTGTATTATATATTTTATAGCCTACCCCTTCCCCCAGCATTTAACCCAGTGTTAAGCACATAACAGATGACTTACATTTTTTTTTGTTTATTAATTTTGTGATCCACAGTTACAAAAGAAAGAACAAATGATGGTTGGAAGAAAGCTGATCATACTTACCAAGTCTTTCTGATCACCTTCTGCATTTATGTATCCATGTCCTTATTAGCATTGGATAGCATTTTATGAATATGTTAATATTTGGGCTTTTGACATTTATTAATATTTATATAGTATCTATGATGTCTTTGATAGCATGCCATTAATAAAGTTTTAACATTTGCATGCATAGTTAATATAGTCCTCTCACTATCTTACTGGTAAATTACTAACTAGCAAAGAACAACTAATATTCTCAAGTATTCATATCCGTTCTGGGCCTTTGGGGTGGACCTGACCATTCATGGAAAAAGTGAGTTACTTTCCCAATTCTCACAGCCCCCTTTGCTTCTATACATCAACTTTTAACAGCTGCCTTGGGACTACATCAACTTTATGATATTTTGGAAAAAATCATCTTTGGGTAGACTTCCAAAGCCTGCTGCCAACCCAGTCTCTGGCACTTGCTCCCTGACTGAGGAAAGAAACACCTACGTACTTCATCCAGGGCCACATTGCTCCATGCCAGCCACCAAGTCTAGGGAGAATGATTGGATGTCATGTTGAAGACCATTTTGGCTACTTGAAACTCCCTCTCTGACCTGACTGTATTCGATGTATGATCTAGTGACCAGATATCATATATGTGTGGGGAAAAATGACATAGAAAGAAAATAAAAGCATATACATATATTCACATACAAAAATACACTAAAATTGTTTTTGATTATCATTGGCCTTCTGGAAGAAGATTATGCTGATAAAGGACCTAATCAAAAGCCAAATACCAGCACTGATAGAGTTGTTTCACAGATCTACAACAGAATATTCCCACATACTTGGCCTTTTCTTGTGAAGATGTGACTGATTACCTGTAGAGGAATGCACAACCATGGAAACTCTCTGGGAAGAAAACACCCCCAAAGAGTTACATGTTCATCTGTATACCCTAGCAATCATGAGCATGCAGACAATTCAGAAAAACCCCATTTCACCACAACCCACCTACAATTCCAAAGGAGGATCCTGCTTTTCCAATACCTTCTCAAACCAAGAAGCATAAAAACATTCCTCATAATCTCAATATGCCCACATAGTAAATCTGGTGCCTCCTGCTGAATCTGGCAAGACAACTTTCCAAAAATAGAAAATCCTTTGGAGAGCATCCATCAGGACTTCTGCTTCCTGGCAGGAGTGCTGGTAAAAAAAAAAAAAAAAAAAAAAAAAAAAAACCCACAAAAATGTAGCACTTCATCTCTGCCAAAATTGAAGCCATCCAAATGCTATCACCCTAGGTGACCACTGCCTGTCTTTCTAACCTCTTTCTTCCTGGACCATCTTGAGTCCAACCAAAGATATGTTTTTGTCCCAGTCATAAGAGTCCTCCAGAAAAGAGTTTCTCAACCTGAATATACTTTTAAACAAGAAAAGAGGAAAGAACTTTACAGCTTCTAAAGTGTAAACTCCTAAAGTTATAAACTATTATACAACTATTAACCAAAATTTATTTACAGAGTAATATAATCCAAACTACTAGAAAATAAATTACTGCTACTAATTTGATAAGACATGTTCTGCCAAAAAGTGAGAGAGAGAGAGAGAGAGAGAGAGAGAGAGAGAGAGAGAGAGATATCCTCATTGTAATATAAATTTAGTATAGTATCGGTGGCAACAGGGCAGGTTATGAATGAGATAGGAATAGTTTAGAAAAGTTCATATGACTCTGTTGTGTGTAATTCTCTGAATGCCATTTTTCTACTTGAATGCAGGAGTGAATTTGAGAAGCACTGATATAAAACCTGTTCGTTCAGAAAATCCCAACTCTACATTTTATAGGGACACCATGGAGTGGTGTTTCTAGCTTTCCTTCATACCTAATGCCATAAAATGGATCAGTCTGACTGATGGAGATATGACCACAGAGGTCATAAAAGCCTGGAACTTTGGTCTGTTATTTAGAGTCAGTCCAGATTGAACATGCCAATATAAAGTTCTTGCCTTCAAACACTGGAACACTCTATTTGGCTCAGTGCAGTCGTCCCCAAGACTTGTTCCCCTCCTCCTTGTTTGGTGATCTATTTTAATTATTTATCTTTCTCCTGTTCAAACTTGATAACTCCAATCCAGACATGTGACTATGGGTAAGACACATCGAGGACACTGTGGACTCTTCAGTGAAGAGGCAATTTGCAGATCAGATATGAGTCAGAAATTATATCAGCTTTCTCTTTAGCTGAAAAAAATCATTAAAACATGTTTGCTGAGTTATTTTTTTTTTAATTTTCAGATTAGTCCTCTGAATAACATAAAGTGGTTAAGAACACTGACTTTATAGACAAAGATGTGTTTTTAAATTCCAGTTCTTATTTCTCCACTTGCTCTGTGACCTTAAAAAAAAAATCATACAACTTCTCTCAGGTTCAAGTTCCTCATTGATTATAAGTGGATATTTGTAAATATTTTAATAATACAAACATTTTAATCCCATGTTTAACACAAAAAAGGAACTCAGAAGTATTAACTTTTGAAGTTGTCTTTGATGATATTGATAATGATAATCATGACCTAGTTCCATCTCAGGCTTATAGCAGAAAAAGAAATAACATAATGAAGGAGTATTGCTTGAAAATGTTATTTATAATTTTAATATAAAAAATCTTTAATCTCCAACTGAAGTATCTTAATATATTTCAAAGTATTATTATCTGAAATAACATATAGCACTTGAAAACATCAAACAAAATTAAAAATACAAGTTTATTTTTGCACATTTAGATTTCATTTCTGATTAGAGGACTTGTAAAACTTGTCTTTCCAACTCTATGCCTGAATTGCACATCTGCAAACTAATTTCAGTTCAGTTCAACAAGAGTTGTGCATCTTCTACATCATAGAAATATATAATGAAGACTGGAATCATAAGAATAATAAGTACAAGGTGGTTTTGTCCTCTACAGGTGTAACTGTTGAATAGAGGAAGGATTTAAATCAATAAATGATTTAACTGTACAGCTGTTAAAAGAGATTAGAGTCACAGAAATATTACACATTCTTTGAGTAATGCCAAAATTAAAATTGTGTCTTCTCAGAACCTCTTGAGTGATCCATCTTGGATTTTTTTTTTTTTTTTTTTGCCAAGATCCTGGCTAATTTGTGGGATAGTTAATTCTATCTTTCTTTAGGGATTTTTCTAAGTAAAGCTAAAATGAAAGAAAGACACAATAAAATAATAAATTATGAAACAATTATACTTTATTTTATAAAGATGTTTCATAATATTATAAAAATAATCCATCTTTTAAGTCACCTAGTGTAGAAACACTTGACTTATTTGTTGCTCTCTTTATACCTACTTTGAGACTGGTGCTTTATTTTATTCCTTCTGATAAAATAGCAAGGGTCACTTTATAGTCTTCTCTATTGAAAGTTACTAGATTCAACCAACACATGCCTAGATGAGTGTGTTCATTAAGCAAGATTAGAACTTTCATCTTTCCATAATTTCAATGATTCATTAAGGTTTATTTCATAAAGTCCAAATATATTAACATTCAAGGACCTTCCTAATATAGTCAAATCAACTTTTCCAGTCTTGTCCTCTTCTATTTATTTTGTTCACAAAGTAGCCTAGAGTTTGCATCATATCTGAAACAAGTACAAACAATCCAACCGTTGTGGTATTACTTTCTTTCACTTATATCTGTATCTCCTCTGCTTATATTAAAATCCCATTCTTCCTTAAAAGACAATCAAAGAACAAAATGATCATTAATTTTCACATTTTGCTAAAATCTTAAGAGTTTTTTTTAATTTTGTATATCACAAAATTTTTTAATGTATTTAACACATACTTGTCCTAGAAAAAATTATATTCAAAGTTGTTTGATAATTCATCATTTCAGTATTGTTTTCTCTTTTTATGGTTTGTTTAGAAATATCCCTGAGTGATCATGACTTTGTGAACTCGGTTCATGGATTAGGCAGTATTTAGGAAAAGAAATCCACCCCAGCAATTTTCTACTCAATTTCTCTTTTCATTTTTCATCTGTGGAGGCTTTCCTCTCTGGGCAAGATTTCTTACAATTTAGTCCCTGTGACCTTTTGAATTCAGATTCCCTGTCACCTTCTATATTTCACCCTTAGTTACGTGGTGCAGCACACACAGAAAACAAAAATAATCCCCGAAGTGACTGGTTTCTCAATTCCTAACCTCCTTTGAGCATAATATGGAATTAAATCCCTGCCAGTTTAACATCACCGGCATAATGAATGGTGATAAGTTATTTTCTTTAGCACAGAGAGAATGGCAGATTTACTATTTATTCCTACTCAGAAACAGATTTGTACAGATCTCCAGCCTTTCATTTACCTTTTGGGGACACTGGACTCCCTCTAAGGCCTTATCTTTATTATGTAACTCAAATAAAGTAAATTCGGACTATCTATCTATCTATCTATCCATCCATCTATCTATCTATCTAAATTGGCCATATTCACATTACAGAGAATGTCAGTATTCTAGAATATTTCATTTTATTCTCTCTTCTACTTTTTTTTTTTTTTTTTTTTACTAAACTCACCATGAAGTAAAGTAAAAGATGAGAAGATGTTGCTGGAGGAATCCCAGCAATATAAAGTAAATCAATCTATTCTAAATTAACATAAATTAATTTATTTTGCAGAATTGTAACGTCTAAGATCATTACTTATTAAAACTCTGGAATGATTATTTATCCCATTGAGGGACACCATCTCAGTTTTATACTTCATGAAAAACATATAACATTTTTCATTCTCATTTATGTGTGACATTATATATGTACGTATGTGTGTTTGTGTGTGTGTGTATGTGTGTGTGTGTGTTTGGTGTGTTGACACAAAACTAAGTCATTTTATTCTTTCTAAGGTGCATATTTTTCAACATGTTAACATGGTTGTAATTATGATGAAGCTTTGAATCAATCATGTATTACAGTTTGTTTTTTGTTTATTTGTAAATTGTAAATAAAATAATGCATTTTAAATTTAATGTCACCTTAGATTCTGTGTAAGTGATCCTTTGTCAAACCTCAGAGAACCGTAAACAATTACCTGTTCCATTTAGTACACTTCTATTTTCATTGGTGTGGGGAGGGGGAAAAAAAAGTAGTGCATAGTTAATAAAGGCATAGAAGTGAGGTCTTTGTTTCATTAAATAATGTTTATGTACTTTTAAACATCATCATAGGCATATAAACTTGTGTAAAATTTTATTGAAAATTTCTGCAACACTTGCCAGATTATAAGCTGAACGTAATTTTTGTACTATTGCACTTTTAGAAATATTTCCTCCAAAAGCATCTGGCCCAGTACAGAGACATTCATGAGCTATTGTCTGGAACTGAAAATAAAAGATTAATAGAAATAATCTATATATCCATGAGAAATGAATCGAATAAATAAACTTCAATCCATTCATAACATGAAATACTGTGCACAGATAAAATATGTAAACATATCCACAAAATATTGTCACGTAGAATAATGAGATGTAAAATAGTGTATTAATATACTTTTGCATATGCAAATATTTTGGAGAAAATATTTACCCAAACATTGAGTATGGTTGAAGCACAAGAATCAAATTACAAGGAACTTTTGTTTTACATTTGTTGTACTATTATATTATTTGAAATTTTAAAAAGGCAATTTATAATAATTGTTTAAATTTATTTTTCTCTTTATTGAAAAATTATATGGGAAAAATCATAAAAGAATGACAATATTCAATTCTTTAAAAATAAAACCTTAAAGAGCATGTAAAATGGGAAAAAAAAATAAGACCCTACAATAAACATTCAGAGTGAATATAAGATTCAATGCTTCCTGTACAAAATTCAAAGTAAATTTACATAAACCACTTTACCTGTGAAACTGAATCTGATACACCACCTTACATTTTAGCTAACATACTGGATTACTGTTATTGCTGACAGGAAAAAAAAATGTGGGGTAAATCTGAATTCTGAAACCTATCAAAATCCTCTACACAGAAGTTATTCAACTTAATAATAATGGTAGGATCAAGACAGAATGCATTTGGTTACTAAATTATCTTTTGAAAATGAATAATGGTGAGGTTAATGGCTTCATATTGTATCTTAAATTTCTGTGAATAATTTTGATCTATATCAAAGAAATCACATTACACAATTACTTCAATCCTTGTACATTTTCTTTTATTGTAGATTTTATAAAAGTCTGAGTTTTGAATAGGTGATTTACTACTTCTAGAATACTTTGTTAATTGAAAATAGTCAAGCTTATCTCCTCGTAGGGTGCAAAAAATTCAATTTCCTTACCTTTGGAGACTTAACTAAATTCTAACAAAGGACTCAAAATTCCTGAGGCTAGGATGTTCTTAAGAAATTATCCATTTCCTTATTTTAATTCTACTGTGGTTTATTCCATATTAACCCAATGATAGTGGGTCAGAGTTAAAATGGATCTTAAATACACTTCAGTTATAATTCATGTTCTGAAGATTATTTACCTTATAAAAACTCCCAAATGGATGATAATTATATTGAACTTTTAAAACAATATCCTCAGTGATTAATTTCAAATTCTAAACCACTATGGAAATATTCTTATGTCTAGTCTTAGAAACTTAGATTCTAAGGTTAAGTTATTAACTTAAGTCAAAACTGCGTTGTGTTTGATTATCTGTGTAAGCAGCGATGGAAATCAAATAGAGCAAGCCAAGTACCTTTGTTAGGGTCATTGTGTTGGTAGTGGCTGGCATCATCTGAGAGGAGCAATGCACATCTGCACACAGATCTAACAGATCCCGGACTGTTAGAGGCAACAGCTGGACACTCGCAGAGTCAGAAGTCACAAAAAGTATCTGGTACCTTGGATAATTTAACTGGTAGGGAAATTTTCTCTGATGGTATCTATACCGTTAATCAAGTGTTCCCAAACCACAAGCCTGCCTTCCTCCTGCCCTGTGCTGTATTATGGGGAATATTTTCCCTCTGACTTCTCAGTAGGTTTAGTCATTACTAAACATTGTTAGATTGCTGTGCTGAGTGGTAAAAAAAAAAAAAAAAAAAAAAAACAGAAGCCATGGTAAATGTCCCCACTATACCTGCAACATGTCCTCTATGGATTCACCACTGCTGAAACAGTCTCTTCTAGTTATAGTTATCAACTAGTGTTCCTGGCTCTTATTCTCTGATAGCAGTCTCCTTTTGCAGTACCACCAGCCTAAGGTCTATGCCCATATGTACTAGGCTAGCATGCCCACAGTTGGGAACCTACCTTGATTTTTATTTTGAGATCAATTTATTTCCTACACATTGTTGTATTGGGGGAAAGAAGAGGTGTGTTCTCCCAGAAATTTTTCTTTATCTTGAAATAAGGGACTTTATGGAAGGCATTGCTGCTAATAATATTTGTTGATAAGCATATTCTTAAAAAATTTCTAAGCACATTCACATATGTTATCTGCAACTTACTGTGGGCTGATACATTTTATGTACAAAATGCTAAAGTGAGGGGAAAGGCGGGGGAGAACTGAACAACAACAGATGAGGTAGAGAGGGAAGATGGGAGGGGAGGGGTGGGGGAATAGTAGGGGATAGGAAAGGCAGCAGAATACAACAGTCACTAATATGGAATTATATAAACATTGTGAATGTGTAACTGATGTGATTCTGCAATTTGTATTTGGGGTAAAAATGGAAGTTCATAACTCACTTGAATCAAATGTATGAAAGATGAAAAAAAAATAAATTAAAAAAGTGCTAAAGTGAAACTGATGTATAAGTCATATTATTTTATCATATAAGCCACCTGAGTGCTTGCTAAAAAACAAGAATAGCAATTTCCTATGTTTATCTAATTATGGAAATTGCTTCTACTCTCTTTGCTTTCTTTCTTAATGTAGGTGATGGCATTGAATGCTAACTTTTGATAACCATTTTATATTCTATAATATGAAAATTTGATAGTCCACTGGAATAGTTTATGTGATAGTTAGACCTGATTACAACATACCTCTCCCAGACTGGTAGAATTCTCTCACATAAATCATTCTTAATGACAGGAAACGTCAATATTTTATAGAACGCTTAGAACATGTTTTCACCAAGTACATCTTAACTTTGACTTAAGATGATACATGTGATGTCCAATAATTTAAAATAGTAGATAATGTACTTTGAATAAGTCTAGACTACATGATTATGAAGAATGTTTTCATTCTACTAATCCTAGAAGTTTCTTTTAAAAGCAGTGTTTATTTATTAGGTATATACTCAAAAGAATGAAAGTCAACATACTGTAGAGATACACATATACACGTTTATAGCAGTGAACTTCACAATAGTCAAGTTATGGAACTGGCCTAAATGTCTGTCAACAGTTGAGTGGGTGAAGAAATTGCATATATATATACAAGAGTTTTATTCAGCTATAAAGAAGAACAAATTTATGTTATTTTCAGGGAAATGAATGGAACTGAAAAGCATCATGTTAAGCAAAATAAGCCATATTTGGAAAGTAAAGAGTTTTTAGTTTTCTCTCATATATGGATGCTTGAGAGAAAAAAAGGAGAAAAAGGATCTCATGAAACCAGAAGAGAGAGTTGCAGGGTACAGGAAAAGGGTCAGGTGAAGAAGGTTAGGACAAGGGGAAGTACTGGAAAATGAAATTGGTCAAATTATGTTATGTGGATGCACAAATATGCCACAATGAAATCCATTAATCTGTATAACTGAGTACCATAAATAAATAAATAAAAGTGGTGTTTATATACCTAGTCAATGACCTGAATAAGAAAATTGGATTATAGTTCTTGAATTTCACTCAAAAATATTGTCATTCTAAAACTTTTTTGCATATTTTCTTCCCATAGTATTTACTCATTTATGTATTTTCCAAATTCTTTCTCTATTTCCTGAATTATTATATCAAAACACTCTAATCTACTAAATATTTAGAAATCAAGAAATGACAAAAAATGTATTTATTGAATTCAGATTTTTCTCTTTTTTTCTTTTCTTTCTTTCTTTTTTTTTTTTTCTCACTTTGCTTCATTTTCATTTTACTCCTCTGCTTTTACAGTCTATTCATCTAGGGTTCATTTGCCAAAGAACTGCTTCTTGTTTTAAACACAAACTATGTATCTTTTTGGTTACTACTTCCCCAAAGTTCAGTTTTCTGACAATGATGGACATATGGCAAATCTTCATCTACATGTGCTGTATCACATGTCACCATTTGGCAAAGGCACTAAAGTTTTCTAACATTGATTCACCACCACTAGGCAACTTACCTATGCACTGCCTTATTTATATCAAGCAGTTTAGCTGGTTTAATATAGAGTGCCAGCTTCCATTTACTGATAGACATTCCCAAAGAAGCTAAACATTACTATTAAGCTAAAACTAATTCTCTTCATTGCTTTACAGAAGTGAGTGGGGTTTTATTATTATTATTATTATTATTATTATTATTATTATTATTATTATTATCATTACCCTAATTGCATTTTTTTCTTCTGTTTTTGAAACTAATTAGTCCCATTGACAGATCAACTTGACTGTCTGGTGTGAACTTGTGTTGTATTTTACTCATTGAAGCAATGTTGCTTCCTTTTCAAATACATTTAGCTTATTCAGAACCAATGCTTCCATTCATGAGAAAAATGTTGTCATTGAGACAAACATCTCTTCTGGGCTCCTTCCTTGAAGTGCAAAATTTACTACACCTAAATGTCTGTACTTGAAATTGTTATTGCATTATCATGTTCAGAATGCTTTTAGTTAAGAGAAAAAACTTTTCTCCAGCTTCAGTGCTTGGGTCACACAGTGAATGAGGCAAGTGAGATTTTGCTAATCAAAATTGTTTTCTGAGTTGAACATAAATGATCAAAGTGTATATAAATGTTCATAGTTTTATATATGTATAACTACACACATATTTTAAAAATTTTTAGAAGTTATTAAATAGTGATTGTTTGGGTTATGCCCAATACTTTGACCATGCATGGCTATTTTGTCCATTCACCAAATATGTCACACACTTCTCTTCAGCAAATATTCATTGGAGAAAGACCTCAGTATTATGTATAACTGCAGTTAGTTAGGCATTTTTAGCAACTTGAAATCATAAATTTTATTAATGTATTACATTTATTCATTAAGATTATTACTTTATATAGACATACCACAAAGAAATAATTTATAAACCATATGTAATCTTCTCTATTACATACAAAATACTTACCATGTTTTCTTAATGTTTTTAGAATTTCATGGTCCCTCATGGTGTCTCATCCCAGCAGACAGAGGACTGTGTCAAGCCAGTGAAAAGAGATACTACTTTAATTCAGTCATTGGGAAATGCCGCCCATTTAAGTACAGTGGATGTGGCGGAAATGAAAATAATTTTACTTCTAAAAGAGCATGTATTAGGTCATGTAAAAAAGGTAAGAGAATATTCTTTCAATTGTATTTAAAATAGCAACTGTATTGAAATTATAAATGAATTTTAATCTATCAAAATATGAAATTAATTCCCCTTATTTTACAAAACAAATTATGGTGATTTAGTTAATAAATATTCTCTTCTCAACTAAATTTAGACAGTGTCACAGGATACATTAACCATAATTCCTCTTGATGTGTCATCATTGAAAAATAAGCAATTAAGACAAATTCATTAACTTTATTCATTTTCTTTGTCAATTTCTTATGTACTAAGAATTTATTTTAAAGAATTATACCAAAATTCCTTTAAGCTTTCTGGCAATGTACAAAGTTTTAACATATATACTATTTTTTCTGAATATAAAATGATGTTTATAATGGAGTAGAAACTATGAAAATATAAAAAAGATAAGAATCATCCATAATTCCACTAATCATTTATAGCCACATTTCTACTCTGCTAAATAAGTTGAGCATGGAATCCTTTGTGAAGAACATGGTTATTCGTTTTTGCTAACTCTTTTTTAAAAATTTTTTATTCTGATTTGTTATATATGATAGCAGAATGCATTACAACTTGTATTACACATATAGAGCAAAATTTTTCATATCTCTGGTTGTACACAAAGTATATTCACACCATTCATGTCTTCATATATGTATGCAAAATCACTTTCTTTTAATCTGATCATTTTTTATTTTCTTTTTAAATTACTAGGAACTGAACTCAGGGTCCTCTACAACTGAGCTACATTCTGAGATTTTTAATTTTTTTTTAAATTTTGAGATAGGGTTTCACTAATTTTACAGTCTAGTCTCAAACTTGGATCCTCATTCCTCAGAAGTTGCTGGGATTACAGGTGTGCCTAGCTAAACTAATCACATTTTTATGTTCAATATTAAAAGAAATTTTGTTCCTTATTATTCATAAATGTGTTGTTTTTCCTTTTGCAGGTTTCATACAAAGAATATCAAAAGAAGGACTAATTAAAACAAAAAGAAAAAGAAAGAAGCAGCCAGTAAAAATACTATTTGAAGAAGTTTTTGTTAAAAATATATAAATATTATACTTTGAAAGCATTAATTCTACTAAATATTTTATACAGAGCATTTCACTATGGCTTCTATTTTCCCCTTTGCTAACATATTGTTAATGAACCTATTAATTAAGTAATTTTCTAGTCTTATACCTGCTATTAATCCATTTTGTATCAGAATTCCTCTTCTAATCTGGTTGAATTGCTTATTCTAGGTACAATTTATTAACTAGCTAATGTGAATTTATTCTATAACTTGAGCCCTAACTATTCCTCATTTAACTACAAATTATCATACTACTAATCACATAAACTCAGTTTTTCCCCCAGTTTAGTGACCATTTATTTGAGAATATGTTTGCACTTATTTGTAGCAATCATGTATGAGTGATATCTTTTATAGTCTATGACCAGATTCAGAAATGCAGTTACTAAAGAACAAGCAACTTTTGGGTTTCACATATAAAATGAATTGAAAACACCTGATTCTAATAAGGATCACTCAACTGAGCATTGAGAAATCACCAATAATAATACAATTGTGTCCCGTGCTTCTATCTGTTGGCATAGCTTTATTCACCTTTTGTACCTATAGTACCTCCATCAATAGTGAGCCAAGCTGTCTTTGAACAAAGAACAGTACACTGCATAATGTGCCTGCCTGATTTTGATTGGCTTAAAGTTTCTTTTGTCTATGACTCATTCTATCAGTAAAATAGTTGAATAATCATGTGTTAAATACACTTCATGTGAAAAAACTTTATGGAAAAGGAAAGTTCTAATGACTAACACAGGAATTTTTTGTATGTACTTCCTAATCTTATAACTTGATAAACTTTTCTCTCACCCAAAATAGCAAGAATTTGAAACCTGTATTTAGTCATTAAGCTTTGCACACAGTGCAACCAATAACTAATGCTCAAAAAAGGCTATTTTTGTGGCAGGAAAATTATTGGCAAAGAAGAAAATCTGAGTCCTATGCACTCGGGGTTTTTATGAACATTTCTGTGGAGTTATAGCCCCAATTCTATATTCAAACTTGTGTCTTTCCTACTGTAATGAGTATGCTCCCTTTGGCACTCAAAAGCCTCCTGGACATTCACCTTCTATAACTTTCCATGAAGTCTCTCGTGGGCACTTGAACCTGTCATCTAGAAGTAACAAACCACTTTGTCTGTTTGGTTTCATTACTTTTCCTAAGCTATTGAATTATCATTCTCTCTCTTCCTCCACACTGAAAGTTTTAATTCAATTTAAAGTTTTTATTTTTCCTCATATACCAAACCACAAATCCTCTCCAAATCCACTTCTTTCCTTTCCCATCAAGTTCATCCAAACTCCAGCCTTTTTACTCTCTACTCTATCCTATACCATCAGCACTGAGTTAATTTCGTATAAATTTAGTATATTTCTCCACTACTCCATATCTTAACACCACAATCCCACCTCCACAATTTTGATATATACTTTTGAATTTACCTAATAAAACTACTTCAATATCTTTAATCACTAAGCTTATAAGCTGATTTTGTATTTTAAAATGTGATGTTCTCCAGGATTTTCATCTAAAGTCAGGGTTTGGCTGATGCCATCTTCAGAGTCACTGTGTTTCAAGATAGAAATGTGAAAAGTTCTAACATACAATGTACAAAATATCAACACAAAATAATATCAACTTGTTTGGTTGAAGGAAAATTTTATATCATTATTTTCAATGTTTGGTACATAAATAATTGTCATGAACTGGGTCTTTGCTATAGAATTTGAAACTTCGGGAAATCAAAATTTCTCATGAAATATGCTTTGCTGTCATTTGTTCCTGGATAGCAATAGTTAAATAACAGAAGTGTCATTAGGTCAAGTGGCTAGTTGCTGTCAGGGACATATAAAGAGCATGTTGTTGATTTAACTCATTCTTTTTTATAGCAATGACAATTCATTAGTTTATTACTTAAACAAGAAAGCATACACTGAGATAGTTTGCAGTGTTTAATGCATGTGAATATTGTTTTTACTATATTTTAAATAAGAATTTCCACCATGATATTGTCTTCCTTTATTTTGTATTATTAAATGCATCTAACTGTGAATTTTATACAGAATTACATTATACAGCACATATGTGCATCTTCTTACTTTGTTCTCTGTAGTCAGAATTAAATGGTCATGCTGAAAATTAATTGCTCAAATGATTTTATTTTTTTTTCATTATAAGAAGTAAAATTTATTATCCTGACCAATAAACTTGACTGTTGTGAAATTTTTTATTATTTAAAAAATATTTGGTGGTTTTCAGGGTTTTTGTTTTGTTCTGTGGTATTGGGAATCAAATATAGTGTGCTTTATCACAAAGACACAGAGTCCTAAAACAAAACAAAACAAATCAAAAAGTTGTTGCCAGAGTTCCATTCTGCTTTTACTTCTTTAAATTGTAATTAGCTAATAATCTTCATCTCATTGTATCCATATATTATGATTTCTTACTTGTCATAGAAATATTATATATTAATACTACACCCTAACAATTTCTATATATTCTGTTTACTCTGCTACATTTGTATTACATCAGTCATTTCACATATAATCATATAAATATAAATAAATGTATCTAAATAAATATCATACAACTGTAGTCCTAACTATTGTAGTTAATCTGGATCACCTTCATGACCAAAGAAGCAAGAAAGTGACACAATATTTGCAGACTATTTAGAAGGATTATTTATTTTCTAGTGAGCTTTTTCTGCTCTATCATGCTTATGTAAAATTAACATTTGTACTTGGGTTTTCCAACTCTTGGCAGTCAGTGCTTGCTTAGGGACTGTAGTTTGGACACACCATGATTGGCTTCCTGCATTCTGCTATGCAGAACAGGACACCTTGCTCTTGTCAGGCCCACGCTTTGAGTTACTCATACCACATAAGTATTGTATTAGCTAAAATTATCCAGAGCTTTTTTAGAGGAAGGATTTTTTTATGATTATTAATACAGTGGACAACACAGTAGACTCTGGTTGTCTAATGCATGATCTAGTTCAGGTTTTTTACTGTTAAAAATGCTGACCTCTCCATTTCTTAAAGGCAGCATTTAGTATTATAGATGTCAAAGTAGCTACCAAACATTTATCTTAAGGCTTAACACCTGTTTCTAACATTATTGCTATTCTTGGCTCCTTCTTCCTCTGGTGGGGGTGGGGTGGGGGTGGAAAGTGATTCGAACATTTCAAGTTCACAGAGCAGATATCCTGCTGCTGAGCAACATGCACAATTAAGCCTAACATGAGAGAAGCTCACTCCACACACCAACAAACCCCAATGGAAGCCTCAATACTTCAACAAATAGAACTGGAGAGACACAAACCCTAGCCAACCACCAGGACCCAAGTAGGAATAACCACAGGAGAACCCAAGGTTCCATTCAGGACATCTACTCATGTATCAAAAACAAAGAGAAATCCCTAGAATAAAAGAAGATAACTATACACACACACACACAGACACACACACACACACACACACAAAACATGTGTTTAAAATAGGGAGAGGAATACATTTCAGCTGATGTGCAAATTTAAGACCTTTTAAATATGAGAACACAGGCAAATTAATCTACTCTCAAAATCCATGATCACTCAACAAAGGAATCTATAGATGTGAAAGTGAATGAAATTTCAGAGATGGATTATGAAGAACTAATTACTTAAATGTTCAGTGAACTAAGAAAAGATACAAAGAAAAAAATAAGAGTTCAAATACAGGAGATGAAAGACCTAATTAAGAAAGAAATAGAGATATTGAAAAGAAACCATTCAGAATTCCTGATCATGAAAGACTTAATGAATCTAATTCAAAATTCACTTGAAAGTATCAGCAACAGATTAGGTCATGTAGAAAATAGGATTCCAGACCTTGAAACAGAAGTTCAGGCTATGAAGTGGATATATGAATTTGAAAATTCAATATGCATTGTGAGAAAAAATAAAATAAAAAACAATAATCAGAACATATAATAACTCTGGAACAGCATCAAGAGATCAAATCCAAGAGTCTCTGAGATAGAAGGGTACATGGAAATACATGCTAAAGATATTAAGAATATCTTCAATGAGATAATAGCAGAAATTTTCTTACTTTACAAACAACATAGATGTTCACATACAGGCAGCATAACTCTAGATAGACAAGATAAAAAAGAACCTCTCCAAGATACATCATAACAAAATGCCTGCCATAGAAAATAAAAACCAAATATTAAAAGCTACAAGAAAAAATCACCAGGACAAATTTTACGTCAAATCAATGAGGCTCATTTCTGACTTCTCAATCCAGACCTTAAAATCAAGAATGGCCTGCAATAAGATATTTTGATTTCTAAAAGAAAACAATTGCCAGTCAAGATTGCTATATCCAAGCCAGATATGGTGGTGCACTCCTGTAATCCCAGTGGCTCAGGAGGCTGAGGCAGGAGGATTGCAAATTCAAATCCAGACTCAGTAACTTTGTGAGGCCCTAAACAACTTAGCAAGACTCTCTCTATGTTATAGTTTAAAAAAAAAAAATTATTCTTGACATAAAGTCCCAGATAGACCTCAATACTACAATGTTGGGTAATAGCCAACATAGCCAATAGAGAAGTCATTTTAAACATAATATTAATAAGGATATTTCTGACCTAAGTAATACTATAAATCAAATGGTTCTAGTAGACATCATTACAACATTTCACCTTAAGACAGCTGAATTTACTTTCTCAGCAGCTCATGGAACTTTTTCCAAATATACTACATTTTAGATCACAATATGATCTGACCAAATACCAAAAACTGATATTATTCCTTGCATCCTGTGAGTTCATAATGAAATGAAACTAGAAATCAACAGCAATAAAATTATATGATCCACATAAACATAGGGATATTGAATAATAGTCTTTTAAATGAGGAATGAATTGTAGAATAAGTAAAATTAAAAAATGAAGAAATTCTTACAAACAAATGAAAATAGAAATATGACATATCAAAATCTCTGAGACAGGAAGTATGAAGGCAGTTCTAAGAGGAAAATTTATAGCATTGAGTATCTACATTTGAAAAAAAAATTCAGTTTCCAAATAAATAATCTAATGCTCGAACTCAAGACTTTTGTTTAAGAAAAATCAGTAGAAGACAGGAAACAATTAAAATCATAGCCAAATGAATAAAATTGAGAATTAAAAATCATTACAAAAAGTCAATGCATAAAGATTTGGTTCTTTGAAGAGATAAATGAAATCCATAAACCCTTGGCCAAAATAACTGAAAGAAAGAGAGAGAAGACCCAAAATCACAAAATGAGAGATTAAAAAAAGGAGATATCACCACAGACACTTCTGAAAAACAAAGGATTGTTAGAAATTACTTTGAAAATTATACTCCAAGAAACTGCAAATTCTAGTAGAAATCAACCAATATCTAGGGGTGATTTCAATGTACCCCTATAGCTAATTTCTAAGCACATACAATCTGCCTAAATTGAACCAGGAAGACAGAGAAAACCTAAACAGGCCAATATCAAGTAACCCAATCAAAACAACAATTAAAAGCCTTCCAACAAAGAAAAGTTCAGGACCAGAGCATTTCTCAGCTGAGTTCTACCAGACCTTTAAAGTTGAACTAAATCTAGTATCACTCAAATTATTCCATAAAATAGAAATGAAGAGAACATTCCCAAATACATCCTATGAAGTTCGTATAACTCTGATACCAAAACCAGACAAAGATACATCAAGAAAAGAAAACTACAAACCAATAAGCCATATGAGCATAGATGTAAAAATCTTTTATAAAATATTAGCAAACCATATTAAAAATACATCAGGAATATAATGTAGCGTTATCAAGTGGGCTTCACCACAGAATGCAAGCCTTGTTCAACATATGCAAATCAATAAAGGTAATTCAAAATATAAATAGAATTAAGAACAAGAATCATATGATCATTCCAACAGATACAGAAAAGCCTTTTATGAAATCCAGAACCCCTTCATGTTAAAATAACTCTGGAGAAAGTAGTGATAGAAGGAACTTATCTCAACCTTATAAAGGCTAGATATGACAAACCTAGAGTTAATATCAAACTGAATGAAGAAAAACTGAAAGCTTTTTCTCTAAAATCATGAACAAGACAAAGATATCCACTCTCTTCACTCCTATTCAATATAGTCTTTGAAACTCTAGCCATAACAATCAGGCAAGACAAGGAAACTAAACGGTCATGAAGAGAAAAGAAGTAAAATTATATCTGTCTGTTAATGGTGTGATCCTATATCTAGAAGACCCCAAAACTGGTTAGAGATAAGTGGATTCATTAAAATAGTATAATACAAGATCAACACTTGTAAATCAATAGTTTTTCTATCCTCCAACAGTGATTCAGATGAGAAAGAAATCACAAAATCTATTTCACTCACAGTAATCTCAAGGCAAAAAAGCAAAACATAACAGAACAAAAACCTCAGAAATTAATCTAATCAAGGAGGTGCAAGATCTCTACAATGAAAATTAGATGACACTGAAGAAAAAAATTGAAGGAGACCAGAGAAGATTCAAACACCTGTCATATTCTTGGATAGGAAGAATTTATATTGTCATAATGGCCATATTACAAAAAAAATGTTATATAGATAACAAAAAAAATCCCCATTAAAATACCAATGGCATTCTTGGTAGAACTAGAAAAAACTGTCCTAAAATTCATTTGGAAGAATACAAGGCCCAGAATAGCCAAGGCAATACTGAGCAAGAAGAGCAATGCTGGAGGCATCACATATCTGATCTCAAATTACACTACAGAGTTATAGAAACAAAACCAGCATGGTATTGGCATCAAAACAGACATGAAAATCAGTGGAATAGAATACAAGACACAGAGACAAATCCACATACAGTTATCTGACACTGGAAAAGGGTGCCAACAATATATATTGGGGAAAAAAGTATGCCTCTTTAACAAATGGTTCTGAAAAAAACTGAATATCTATATGTAGAAGAATAAAACTAGTAACCTATTCATACCTGCACAAAAGTCAAATCAACATTTATTGAAGACTAAAGAATTAAATCATAAATTTTGCAACTGCTAGGAAAACAAAAGAAAGGTCAACACTCAAAAATATTGGTGAAGGCACTGACTTCCCTGACAAAACCCCTAAAGCTCAAGAAATAAAACCAAGTATCAATAAGTGGGATGCTATCAAATTAAAAACTTCTGTGCAGCAATGGAAAAAAATTAAGAGCATGAAAATTGAGCCTACAGAATTAGAGAAAATCTTTGCCAGCTATTCCAGTGACTGGATTAATATCTAGAGCATATAAAGAACTCAAAAAACTTAACACCTCAGATTTCAAATCAACCAATAAATAAATGGGCAAAAGAATTTAACAGACATCTCTCAAAAAAAGAAATGCAAATGTCCAACAAACATATGAAAGAAAGATTCAGCAATCGGACAAGTGTAAATCAAAACTACACAAAGAATTTATCTTACTCTAGTTAGAATAGCAATTATCAACAATACAAATAATAATGAATGCTGGCAAGGACATGGGGAAAGAGTACACTAATATGTTGCTCATGGAACTGGAAATTGATACAACTACTCAGGAAAGTAATATGAAGATTTCTTAAAAAACTAGGAATGGAATAACCATACTACCTAGCTACCCCACTCCTGGCTATTTGTTCAAAGAAAGTAAAAAGAGCATACTATACTGATACAGTCATATTAATGATTATTGCAGTGCAATATATAGCTGAGTCAACTCAGATGCTATCAATAGATAAATGGATTAAAAGTGTAACATATATTATATATATAAATTATATATATATATATATATATATATATATATATATATATATATATATGAATGTAACAAGGGTGTGTGTGTTTGTGTGCACGAGTATGTGTGTATAAACACATGCAATGGCTTCTTAGTCATAAAGAAGAATAAAACAATGACATTTGCCTGCCAAAGAATGGAACTGGAAACATGTTAAGCAAAATAAGCCAGACTCATAAAATTAATGGTTAAATGTTTTCTCTCATATTCAGAAACTAGCACAAAATAAGGAAAGTGGGAGCAGATATCATAAAGATATTGAATAGATCAGCAGAGTAGATGAAGGGGATGGCAAGAGAGGGAGGAGGGACCGGAAAGGGGACAAAATCACAAGGAATTCTACCTTTTGTATATATAAATATATATGTCATGAAACACCAATCTAAAATAAATAAGTGAGAGAAAGACCCATAAAGTAAAGGAAGGAGACCAGGGAGAGGGGGGAGCAAGAGAGAAAAAGGGTCGGCACCAGGGACTGAAATGGAGTAAATTAAATTTCATGCATGTGTGATTTTGTCAAAATGAACTCAACTATTATTTATAACTATAATGCGCTAATAAAAGAAAAATAAAAGTAATTCTGGTGTTAAGATTGCTGTATAGGGGCTGGGGATGTGGCTCAAGTGGTAGCGCGCTCGCCTGGCATGCGTGCAGCCCGGGTTCGATTCTCAGCACCACATACAAACAAAGATGTTGTGTCCGCCGATAACTAAAAAATAAATATCAAAAAATTCTCTCTCTCTCTCTCTCTCTCTCTCTCTCTCTCTCTCTCTCTCTCCTCTCTCACTCTCTCTTTAAAAAAAAAAAAGATTGCTGTATATAAGTTCAACCTATGAAGTCAAAAGCATTATATATATATATAATTTAAAAATAGAAAATATTTTGCAGTCACAATAGAAAGAACTCAAAGGTACCTAACAATAAATCCCATAAAATGTGATTTCTAAAATATTCAGAAAAAATCCATAGAGAAAATTCACATGTTATTGAAAGACATAAAAATGAATATTTTCCTATTAAGTATAATCTTTATAATTAGTATTCAAAGCCAAATAAGACATCAATAAAACTACTTATGAAGAAACTTGGTATTTCAAATACAATAAGCCATTTTTTTAAATACAGTAGTGAAACAAAATTTTAAAAACATCTAAGAATGAAAAAAGCCATAGAGATGGAAAAAAATGGATATTCAGTAGAATACCCTGAAGTTATAAAAGTTCTTGGAAAATAGAAGAGATAAAATAGAAGAAAAGTGGTAGAGAAGGAAAGGATACTGATTTGTTTAATTTATTAAAATGGTCATCATAGCCAGCAAAGAAACTCCCCCACAGCACACCCCATCATAAACACACACACACACACACACACACACACACACAAATTTCAAATACTAACAACAAAGAGAAAATTCCTAAAAGAATGGAAAAGAACATAGAGGAATAGTTCATATACAGAAGTAGCAATAAAAATAAATTCTACATCTCAATGGCAAGAATAGAAGGAAGCCACAGATGATTCCATGAGGAACTCTAAAGTATAAGGAATAGCTGTTAGAATCTATTGTTAGAATTCCGTTAGCTAATAGCCCTAAGCCGTTGTGAGAAATCCTTTAATACCAGTTGGTGTTTCAATTATATTTATGGAGTGCTTTGCTGAAAGACAAAATTAATCATATATAGAGATATTGAATGCCTTTACTTCACCTTAGGCTTTGGGGGAAATTTCTGTAGTGTGAACTAAGAGATAGTTGTTTCTTGTACAAACACTGAGATTAACTTGGTGGATGAAATTGTTCTAATTTCCCTGTCCCCACATTTCCTCATATTAGAATGCGTGTATTGGACTAGATTGCCTACAAACAAAACCTCTTGCAGTTTGAATATTGTGCAATTCTAAGAGAATGTTATTTTAAAGCATCTAATATCAATATTTGGCAATTCCCCAAATATTCTGTAATGGCCATTGTTGATTTTCCACATCCTAGAGTAAGGGAGTCATTAAGCAGTATATATTCAAAAGTAGCCTAGGGTGATACAGCTTGACATCTCTAAAATGTTTATACTTGCGATTTTTCTTTTTAGATCCTAATTAATTTCCAAACATCAAAAGATTATGTGAGAAGCTCCCATGATACTACTTAATTCACTTTGACAGATTCCAAATGCCTTAATATTGGGGCTTTGTTTACTACCAAAAAGCATTTTCTGAAGCAGTGAATATGTCCACCTCCACATTATATATTCTGGAGAAAATAATTCCTGTGCAGCTGATTTACACCAACTGATCAAAGCATTTCAGGCTCATGTAAACTTTTTAAACAATTTTAAAAGCGCTCTTTTTAAACCATTCTTTAAAAAACTAAACAAGTTCAATTAAATATAAAATAATGAAAAAAATTAATGAAAATCAGGCTTTTCTAGTAGAAAATCTTTTATTTTGATCCATAATTTGTCCTAATAACTTTATGTGTGTGTGTGTGTGTGTGTGTGTGTGTGTTTGTAGTTGTCAATGACCTGTTTTGAACAATCAATTAAAAAAAAATGGACCTTTATCTTATTTATTTATATGTGGGGCTGAGAATTGAACCAAGTGCCTCATGCAAGCACTCTACCGCTGAGCTACAACCCCAGCTCCTGTCCTAATAAGTTTTAAACAAACTGAACTTGAAGCCAAATTTAGCCAATTTCTTCCAACATTAATGATGGATTATTGTTCTTCATTAATTGTTAATTATCACCAAGTAAGCTATGAGCCTCAATGTCATGGAGATTGTAATTCAATTTTAATCTGTATTTTTGCAAAGTCTATAATATAGTTTTACTGAAATCTCCTTCTAAGTGACAGAAACTCTCAAGTTAGAAGCCAGAGGAAACTCCTACTTCCCTCTTCTTAATCAAGTTCTTCAATCAGAAAGCTAAGAACTTTGACCTTCCAATAGTCTTTTATTTTTAACATTATCCCCACTCTCAACAGAATGTTCCACAAAATTTGTAAATCACTCTAGGGAAATGTCCAAAGAGTTTCAAAATATGAACAGCTGTGAGCTACCTAAATCATCCATTTTGCCAAGAAATTGCTACTCCAGAGATGAAGAAATAAACAATTACAATTTTTTTTTTTACTGAAAATATCAAATATCTGCCACTGTTCAATGAGAAAGTCTTTAATATTGTAAAGCTAAATATAAGTTACAAAACTTTTAACTGTTTATTTTGTTCACTTTTTCACAAGCTATACACATACAGACATTTAATTAGGGAGAAAATCTTTAAAATCTAGTCATCACAGCTTCTCTCATTTCTACTATCTGCCAATAAACTGTCAAACACAAATGGGAGAAAAAAGTCAAACACCAGATTAGATATACAAAGTATACTGGATCTGAATTCAAATCAACTTGAATTTGAGCATACAGGCTGTTTTAGTTAGCTTTTATTTTTGTCTCTGTGATGCAAGAAACTGACAAGAACCATTAAAGGAGGACAAGTTTGTTTGACTCACAGTTTCAGAGGTTTCAGTCCACAGAGGGATGACTGCATAGCTCTGGGCCCAAGGTAAGGCAGAACACCATGGCAGAAGGGTGTGGAGCAGCTCAGGACATGACAAGAAGCAGAAAGAGAGCTCTGCACCTCAGAGACAAAATATCAACACCAAAGGTTTGCGCCCAGCAATCTACCTCCTCCAGCCTCCTCCTATCTGCTTGAATTTAGTTACCACGCAGTTAATCTACATGAATGGATTAATCCATTGATTGTTACTGCTCTTATCATGCAATTATTTCACCTCTAAATGTTCTCACATTGTCTCACTTAGAAGCTTTTGGGGGATGCTAAATATCCAAACCATAACATAGGCTTTTATATATATATATTTTGAGCAGTAACAGTATACCTTTTTATTATGTTGTAAATTGTTTTAATTAGTTATACAGTGCTGAGAGCCATAGCCAAGTAGGAATGATGCATGGCATTTTTGGTTGAAAGGTGACACCAGCAAGCCATTGAGATGATAATGATTATGTTAAGATATGCATTCAATTGGAGATTAGACCCCTGCTGTCCGCCTTGGCCTGCTACTTTGGAGCTCTTGGGGACTCCTGGATAGTTCCCATTGGTTGGGGAAGTGCGGTAGGAGGAAATTCCGGAGGACGGACTTCCTGTTGGTCCATGTGCGTGGCATTTGCGGGAGTTTTGGAAATAAAGTTTGTTCCTGCTTGAGTGGCTCGTAATTTTGTGCCCAGCCAGACTGCAGCAATACAGGAGAATGCACTTTGATATCTTTTAAATATTCACTGTTTTGTCTGCAAAATGACTGAGAAAATAAAAACAGCAGCACAGGTGCAAAGTGCTTGTAGCATGCTGTCCACTTCTTCTCAGGCATTCCATGAAATGGTAACTGTTGCTATTACAAGTTACTAAATGCTTAATGGTTAAAAATTTTAGAACAGTCTCTTTGAGCTATAAGAACCATTACTCAAATAATCTAGGAAATTAAAAATTAAAGGAGGAAATCTGGCAATTTTTTTTTCAAGAGAGAGAAGAGAGAGAGATAATTTTTTTTAATATTTATTTTTCAGTTTCTGGTGGACACAACATTTTTATTTTATTTTTATGTGGTGCTGAGGATTGAACCCAGTGCATGCCAGGCAAGCGCATTACCGCTTGAGTCACATCCCCAGCCCAAAGAGGAAAATGTTAAAAAAAAAAAAATTATACACTTAGAGAATTAAAACTTATATATTTATTTTTGAGATAATTGCCTAACAGGTAGTAGTAACATTTTTAATATAAAAAAATTAACAAGGGTAAAAATCAGTGAATGGGGGCTGGGAATGTGGCTCATGTGGCCCTGGTTCGATCCTCAGCACCACATACTAACAAAGATGTTGTGTCTGCCAATAACTAAAAAATAAATATTAAAACTCTCTCTCTCTCTTTCTCTCTCTCTCTCTCTTTAAAAAAAAATCAGTGAATGGTTCTTTTTATTTTTCTAATGAACCTATGCAAAATTCATTTAAAAATATTTAAATGTGTTCCATGTCTCTAAAATATATTTTTTTTTATCTGGGAATTGAAATTAGAGGTGTCTTACCACTGAGCTAGAACCCAAGTCCTTTTTATTTTATTTATTTATTTTTTTTTTTGGAACAGAGTCTCACTAAATTGCAGGAGCTGAAAGACCCACCAATTCCCTGTCCAAGAAAGAAGCACGAGGCACTGGCTGCAAACGCAAGAGGTTTATTCAGACACAGACACCTGCGGGTGCTCAGCAAAACCTCAGCTGGAGCTTTGGTGAACTGGCACACCGGGCTTTGGGGTACAGGTCTTTTATAGGATAATGGGGCAGGTTTCGCGCGCGGTAAGCAACAGGTTTCTTATTGGTTATTTTGAACCCAGCATATAGATTACCTAAAGGGCAAAGTTGTTCTTCACTTTATGTTATCAGTTCCTATTTGCCTAAGAATGCCCTGGGACCTGGTTTTTTTTGTTCTTTTTCCAACCATCCTGTCCTTTCACAATAGACTACCCTTAACTGATTAACAGATAGACCTCTCCGGTGTTTAGTGATGGTTTCACAATGGGGCCTGGGGTTTCTGGGCTGGGGTCTTTCAGAGCTAGGCTCAAGCTTATGATCCTCCTGCCTCAGACTCCCAAGTTGCCCAGCTCTAAAAGAATTTTATTTTGAAAAATGACCTCTATTTCTTGTGCTATTTCCCTAAATATTTTGAACTTTATCTTTGTGTTCATGTGTGAATAGTATAAGAAATCACAATACGAAATAGAAAACTAGTCAAGTGAGTGTTGATGTTTTAATATCATCGTGCTATTTTCTGATTTGCTAATACTGACTACTTTTCTTTTGTCAATGTGGAATTATGTACAGGAAGCCCAAACAACCTTATTATCTGGTTTATCGTCTATATAATTTTCTTCTAAAGTATCTGAAATAGTTTGCCACCTTAAATATTTCTTTAAGTAATGGGATATGAGCATGTTGTAAAGGACAGATTTAGTAACTCAATGCTTTACAAACAAGCCTCAGTTCTACCAGTTCCCAATTGTGTCAAAAGCTCTAAGATTCTGTTCCCTCACCTGAAAAGTGAAAATACAACTTTCACAGGATTAAATAAAGAAAATACCTAAATCATATAACATATTTCTGAAAAAATGCCAGTCATAAACATTATTAGTATTCTGCCTCAACTTCCCTTAAAATACAACAAACCCAATATTGCTATTAGATATTATTAGATACTTAAAATATACAAATTAATCTAATACACAATTGAATTCTTGTTTTGTGCATCCATATAATTAATCCAAATACAAGAAAGTCTTCTGACTGTAGTATTTTTATTTTCTGGAAAACCACAGGTGCCTTTAGAAATTAATTTTAAGAATATCACATATAAGGGACTATGATTAAAATGTGGACATTAACGTCAACTAATACATTATAATAAGACATTCAAATATTTCTCCAGAAAATTTCTTTGTACTTGCTTCCTTACCTTAATCCTACCTAGCTCAACCAGAATAAAGCATACTTTTAAAACATGCTTTAGATTATATGACCCAGACACTAAGTAAAACAAATCCCTTACAATAGTTCACTTTTGCCCAACATTATTTGTCCTCTTGTTCATGTGGCAACTCTTGTCTTGCTTAATGGACTCAAAACTCCAGAATAAAAAATTCAGATGCAGCACTTTTACAGGTTTTGTTTACCTGTATCAGTCTTTCTTTGAGACTGGGTACCCTTCCCACATACCCTTTAATTGATCAGATGCCCTTAACTCCTAGTTGCCTGGAAGAATTATCTGCTAGAAGCTACCAGCTGTCATATACATTGAAAAATATGATGCCATTTTAATTTGTGTCTTTGTTTACACCATGTTTTAATAGTTAACTATTGTTTGCCTTTGCGATATTTTATGAGGTACCTATTTTCACTGTAAATGAACTGTTGTTTTAATTATATAGTCTACCATAAATACCCATCTAGTGTCACTCTAGCTATAAAATGCTTTGAAATGTTTTTTTGGACATCTTCCCTACTTGTTGGAATCTTTTCATTACAGAAAAAGAGAATTTCATTTTTCTTCCTGTTAGACAGCAACATTTTGTAATTTGAGAATATTTGACACTAGAGGGCAGGATGAGACTGTAGATATCTAATTTCTCAAAGCTAAGTATAACAAGAAGAATCTGACACCTTCTCAATGGTCTGAAGACTTTTGTGAGGCAAACACATACCATTATCCTTTTATATAAGCATTATATATAGTTATGCATTCTTTTTTTCCTTTCTGATGTGCTCATGCTGAGTTTTTTAAAATTTTATTTTATTTTTTAATTTGTTCTAATAAGTTATGCATGCTCTTATATTTAAAACTCACATTGTCACAATAAAATTAATATAATGTAAGATAGAGTGGTGTTAAATGACATGAGTAAGATTTTGAATAAAGTAGAGAAAACTATAAATGGCTAATACTTTCACAAATTATACAATTACTATGATAATAGTTGAATAAAATTATTAGTTTGGAACAAGATTAATACCATTTGAGATCTTTTGAATCTAATGGTTAAATTATTAAAGAAAACTGTGACTTATTCAATTAAATGCTACTTCAGTGAAGGTGTTAAATACACATTTAAATCAATCTTTTGTTTTCAAAAGCAAGATCAATATACAGCAAATAAGAGGCATTTCAGAACAAATTCACAGAAAATTCAAACCCAGAGATGAAAAAGCATTTTTTTTTTAATGTGAACTAACAACTATCTTAGAAATAGCAAGAATTATTTTAAACTCCTCTGGCAAAGGAGATCAAAGTCTTCCCAGAGAGTTACTCACTCTAAGCACTTATTTACCACTTGTCAGTATGGATATATATGGGCTAAGGTGACCATATACATACTTTTGTCCAAACCAGAACACTTTTGAGTGTGGAAGTATAAATTGGGACTTGTCCTAAGAACCAAGACTGACAATCACCCTACCAAAGAGTGTTTAACCTCAGAAAGTTTATTTAAAGTAAGCATTTATAGTTTTGTTCTATTTAAAACTCATTTTAATTGATTTATTACATACTCCATTTGCCAGTAGTAGTTCTTTATTCTACCAATAGTCAACTTTCAAACATTAAAAAAAAAAGTCTGTATGCTTATTTCCCCAGAACACACAAACCCATCAGAAATTAAGAAGAGCATTTTTTTAAATAGGAAACATTTAATCAATTTTTTGATGTTACTTGACCCTGCTGAGAAACAAAATACTATATATCGACAAGTAAAATTGTTCTAATTTAATTAGATATATTGACTTTCTCTGCTTCCCTTTCTCCCTCCCTCCCTCCCTCCCTCCCTTCTTCCCTCCCTTCCTTCCTTCCTTCCTTCCTTCCTTCCTTCCTTCCTTTCTTCCTTCCTTCTATTCTTCCTTCATTTTTTCTTTTCTTCCTTCCTGCTTTGTACTAGGATTGAATCTAGAGGTACTTTACTACTGAGCTACATCCCTAGCCCTTTAACTTTTTTATTTTGGTTTTAAGACAGGGTCTCACTAAGTTGCAGAGGCTGACCTTGAACTTGAGGTCCTCCTGCCTTAGCCTCCCAAATCACAGGATTATAGATATGCACCACTGTATCTGGCTGGGCTGCTTATTTTATATTTAGTTTTCTGCAATTTTCAAATTCTTACTTCATAGTGAAAATTTTTAAAACAACAGTATTATTTCCCTTAAAATGATAAGTTGCATACATAATTAAAGTGAAAAGCTGACCTTTGATTTTGGTAATAGACAAGAGCACAATCTTTCAATGACCCAGCCATTAGATACAGATTCTTTACCAAATGCGATTAATTTAGCTTTGAGAAGTAATGTGGAAAACTGCTAACATCAATTGCTAGGTAAAATGTTAAAAGATCAGGCCAACTTGTTTCGTAGCTAGAGCAATTTTTTGATGTAAAGTATTATGTGTTTCTCTTCAAGTCATTGGTGTGTGTGTGTGTGTGTGTGTGTGTGTGTGTGTGTTTTGCTTGGGATTGAACTCAGGCCCTTGCACAAGCTTGGCAAACTCTCTCCCACTGAGCTACACTTTCAGCCCTACTGCTGAATTTTTAATAATTCAGAGTGTACAAACTTTTATTAGGTGAATTAAGTATCCCAATATTAGTAATGACTTTCATACTATTTAGAACACAAACAAATTATTAACTCACAATATCACAACCCAAAATCTTAATAACAATTCTGTTTTAAATGCTTTCTTTGACTTCTTATTTTTGCACCTTCACAGGGATGGCCTGTCCATAATATATTTCATGTAAAAGTGTTTCATTTTTGTTTTTATTCGGTTTTCTTATTTTCACAGAACTGTGCCATAGGGATTCAAAATAAGTGGTCAGCTTACTCAATAAAAAACTAAGTAATTACACCATATTTTTGGCCTAATTTGATTAATTTTGTCAATACAATCAGTAATCCAGAGATTTTGAGTTAGCATCTTTCTGACTGTAAGGCCAGTGCATTTCACATGGTAGCCTGCATTCCCTATTGGGGAATAATGGCACTTATAGGTCTATATAGGACAATGAGGGTAGGCATAAATCCTGTGCATGGGATTCTGCAATGGAAATGTGTGATTGCTGTGCGCACCATTCTTCACTCCTACAGAAAACCCTATTGAAAGTGCTCTGCATAGTCACATGAAGACTCTGTTGGCAGCATCAGTTGCTAATTGCAGAGAATCTGGCACTTGAGCCCTCATGTGCTTGTCAAGTATTCTGTAAATGACTAAATAGCAGGACACATTCTGTTTTTCCTTAACTCCCTAGAACAGGGTCTGACTCAAAATACAGGCTTAGTCACTCAACCCACCTCATTGATCATTGAAATATATTTTCTTAGTTCTGCCAGTTTTTTCAAAACACTAATCATGTTTAAGTGTATATTTGAAAGATTTTCCACATGTCTTTTCACATAATTTGGTATACTCAGATGAGCCCTCTGAAAGTCCTCCTACCATTATTTCTTCTGAAGTTTGTAAAAGGCCAACTCTTTTTAATTAATTATTTTATGTCTTATCTAATATCCTTTCCATTCCTTTTTTATCCTAATTTGTTATATATGACAGCAGAATGCATGACAATTTATATTACACATATAGAGTACAATTTTCATAAATCTGGTTGTATACAAAGTATATTCACACCATTCATGGTAAAATGCCAACTCTTAATGATCTGATTATTAAGATGCCATTTTCCTGTTGTTTCTCATATGAATGATATTGACAGTAATTTATCCAAGATCTTCATGGATTACAACCATTGTGAATAGCATTTGACAAATAATAGAGGAGAAAGAGCACTGGATTACTAATCTTACCAACATAAACTCTAAGCACGGATATTACTTTGCTACTATTGGGCAAATGTAATGAATGCAAAAAAAAAAAAACTGATTTCACATATTTACTTGAAATTATTAAAATAATTTCAAAAACTACACTTTGATCCTTTTGAGATGCAAAGACAAGGCCTAGGATTACATAAATGTTAAAACCTAGTATTTGATTTTGCTGTGAATCTTAGTGTGGGAACACCAAGCCTATAGAACTTTGTCAAGACCACACCAGAAAGGATCTGATCCAGTTCTGGAACTTCTTGTCTCTTGGTCCAACCCAAGTGTTTTCTACTTTTTTCTTAGTAGCTCCCTGAGCAGTATGCTAGCTCCACATCAGAGCTCACTACAGCTTTCACTTAAGCAATATACACACTGGTTTTCTGATTGAGGAGTCCTGGTGGTGTCAGTAATGATTTGCAGCACTGAATTTTCTCCTCATTGGCTAAGGAAAACAGCTTAAAAAGAAGTATAACTCCATGACTCTCCAAAGCAAAGCAAAAGTAAGCTCTTATTTCAAAACATAATACTATAAAACTAGATAATTTAAATTATATGGTTATTTTTTATATCCCAGTAACCACAATAGCAGCATAAACTCAGTTGCCTAAAAGTCTTCTCTCTTAGCTATAATTGATAGCAATTATCAACTATATATCAAATTTTATGTTTTTATCATGTTTTTATATGTAATTTTAAATCAAATTTGATCACACTGACCAAAAAAAAAAAAAAAAAAAATTAACAGATTCTGTAATACATTTTCTTCCATAGATCCAGGTAATAAAAATATCAACAGGAATATTTCATTTCAGAAACATGATGTTCTTTAATTTCAGTTGCCTTTGCTTCTATTCTTAGTCTACAAGAAGTCTGGGCATCTCATTTTGGTCCTTAATTGCAATAACTTTTCTATATCTCTGTTCCTCTGATCTCAATTCAATATAATTTGAATGACCATCATAGCATCTGATATATTTCTAAATGTTATGAAATTTGTTGATTCAAAGTCTTAAAGACAGAAAGGATGTCTACTGTTAGATACATTTTTTTTTCTAGTTAATAGATGAAAGAGATGCCAAGATTAATGAACTTCTAGTATTGTTTGGATTTAGGAGTTAAAATTATCATTGCATCTTATACAGGACTATATTATAAAAAATGACAAGTACATTTAAGTTTAAAACTTTTTCCCCAGATTTTATTCAACAAATTATTAAACATATTCTGGGCATAATTATATTTGGGATTTTTTTCTTAAAAATTAAATTCATTATATATTTTGCATTACTTTATAATATTATATGATAAAATATCCATGTTTTCTTTAAAGTTATTTTAAAGTTTAAAATATTATAATTTTTACATCATTGACAGTGAGAGTTTTACTAAATATTTTAAAGTATGTACAATCATTTTAAAATTATGAATTTTGAAAAAATAATGCATTCTATATGCTTATTGGTTTTATGACACATAAATTTACATTATGGAAAAAGTTTTTAAAAGTTTAAAAAGCTGCAAGATTAGATTTCTTGACATAATTAGGGAATGTTGAGGATTAAGATTTACCTATCAGTGCTCCAAATTAGTGAGTCAGATTACAGAATTAATTCTGATGAATGTTGGTTTTCTTTTTTTTCCATGTTCACTTTATAAAGATGTGTTAGAAGTTTTTCTTGTGATGCTTTGTAAACGCTAATTCAACCTAGAAACTCTCTCTCTCTCTCTCTCTCTCTCTCTCTCTCTCTCTCTCACACACACACACACACACACACACACACACACACACCCTCCTAACTCCTTTGATTCTTTTATATTCAGATTTCTTTCAAATCACAGGCAGCCTTGTTTGGCAAGTTCTAACAGAACTCACACAAGGTGAAAGCCAGCCAGCTTTTGCTGGTAACAATGTATTCATACAGCATATGATCTCTGTCTGTTCAGGCTGCTTCTTGCTCTGGTCTCAGAAAAGAAAGGAGTGCTGCTCCTTTCCTGGGGTATGCTATTTGAGAAAGAGAGTAACCTAACACTAACTGCAGGCGGGGTCAGAGTGATGTAACAGGAAGCTCTGATGTTTCCCTTCTGCTGCTGATCACTTACAATCTGACAACACTTCTAATCTACTCAGAACAACCCCTGTCTCTCCAGCAGAGTGTCACCTCCTGCCTTGGACCATCAGGCTCTGCTAACCAGAGCTCACCCTGCCTGCAGGATCACATTGCAAGGCTTTCACTCTTTCTCACCTTGCCTGGGAGTAAATCTCTTTTGCGGAATCTCAGAAAATCAAATTCCATCCTGAGGCTATTTCACCAAGAATTTCCTTAGGAGCTGTGCTGGGTAAGTGCATTATTCAACATAAATATGTTTATTCTGAGTAGTGTTCTCATGTAGTTTCACAGTGTTTCTACCAAGAATTTAGTAAGTGGCATTGAAATAATGTTGAAACTGTCTCATTTATTTCACATGTTAGAGAAACCACAGCATATTAAACAAAAGTGCACACAAAATTTATTTACTACTGCATATTGTTATTTACAGTGATATTCTAGAAAATAAATTCACCAAATAATAAAAATCTAAATGGATTAAAAGGCATATTTCTGAACAAATACCTTCTTCAGGGAACAATGCCTTTTAAAATTAGTTCTACTATGAGCTGAACTTGAATCATGACAGCTGGAAAACATTTCTCCCCCAGGAAGGGTCTTCAAACTTTCCATATAATCAAAGTTCTAAGAAAGGAGTGAAAGGGGTGAGTCCCACTCTGTGCTTAAACTTCAGGTGGAGTTAAAAGTAATTAATTTAGATTCATTATATTTACCTTCTATTCGCCTTTCACTTCTATTTAAACGTGTACCTCTAAGTATTGAACTAATGGAATTTTCATTGTTCATTGCTGCCAAATGTGTTTAAATCTCTTTTGTTAACCCTAAACTGTTTCCGTTGTATTTGGATTAAGGGAGAATTGCAAAGGGGGAAAAGAAAGCACCCTAGAGTTAATTAAATGTAGATATTAATTCTTAATTTTAAAACTGTTTAAAAGAACTTGACCAGTATTCCTCTAGGAGATTTTGGGGAGAGGGTGGGATATCAAGATATCTGTGGATAAAGAAGCATAACAGAACTTTCTCAAATGAATTTATTGGGTCATTAAACAGAGAATTAAATTATGTATTAAAAAAAGAACTTCCAGAATAAAACTTACTGAAATGTTGAGATGAGACATCTGTGAATGCTCTTTCCAACAGTACAAACTGTCCTGCACAATAGAAGGAACTAATGTCTATGTAGTAAGTTGTTGGTATAGAGATTTCACAAATTTGTTGAGAAAGAAAATGAGATATCAGATTTGGGACTAAATTATGTTGATTAGCATATTTTTAAGTAATATGTGTTGTTACCTTAATGAAATTATGTTCCACAAGTTGTCCTTCACTGGAAGCATCCTGGGCTCAATCACTCATAGTCTGGCACAGTAACAGTAGACAATGGATTCATCCTGACTAACTTCTTGGTGACTTTTTACTTGATTTTCCTGCAGATTTTTTAACATAATGGAATCTTTAATTAATTTTATATTTGTGATTTCTAAAAGTATTGCGGCTGATTTCTCTCCCCTTTTCAATCTTTAATTCTACTTCAATGTTCCCTGACACATGTGTAGAAATGGGAGAAGTGTTTTTAGAATATGATTTTGTAGTCTTTAGATAATTAGAAAAAGAACTGGAAACAGCACATGACATAACCCAATGTAAGTGGTTAGTAACAAAAATTAAAACAGCATTATTTTAAGTCTGATTATGTTCTTAAAAGGTAGTATTACATTAATACCATATTTTACAATAAAGTAACTCCTCAAACTTTTCTAATAATTATTTAACTGTTAACCCAAAAGACATAATTTTCTTGCATAATTTAATCAAATATACATATTTGTACTAATAGTATAATTCATAATCTTTGCTATCCAAAATATTGTTGAAAAACATATGTAATGAACATTGAGGGTCATTAGGAAAAGACTTATTATTTGAGTAAATAACTGGAAGTTTGAACTAAGCATTCATATTTTCATATAATAAAGTTTGTTTTTTTTTAAATTGAATGTCAGAGTATTAGTGCATGTTTTTATCCATAAAGTCAATTTACTTTTCTAGATGGTATTTTCCTATGGCGTCATAAAATCAATACATAAAGTCTTCTACTAGTTTTAAATATGTAAAATGAAACACAGAATTGAGAAATTCTATAACAATGAGAACTAAAATAGATTTAACCTAAATATTCTATTTTTAAGAGATATGCTTTTGCTTATTGTTTCAAGGTCTTTTTTTCCTAATGTATTTTATCACATGCCAAAGCATTATTTTATAATGTAAGATATCAAGATTCATTTACTTTGAAAGAAAGCATAAAACAGAAAAATCTGAAAAAATTATAACTGGATTTGAACTTCTAAAAATTATTTTAAATGAATGGCCAAGATATGTACGCTTTACTCACTGGTGATTCCTAAAAAATATATTCGGGTTTAAATAGAGTCTACATCTTAGAATATATAAGAATATTTATATGCACCTGTGTATACTATACTATGATTTTAATGCAAGTTGGAAATAAATGTCAGTAAAAACTTAAAAATATTATTAAGACAACATATTACTTTATTTGCTTCATATTGGTGTATAAAATTTATTAAATAAATACAAAACTAAATGAACTTTAGTTAACAACATTATTCCATACTTCTAACTTAGATCATATTTGGAACCCACATAGCAATAATTTGTTATCAGTTTCACCTCTATGTTTAAATTTTGATAGAAATAATTTTTGTACATTGTTTCAGACCTTTACAGAAAATTAACATAATTTTAAAGGATCAACATAGTTACTCACTAAACAAAACTTACGTCATACTTTATGACTTTGAATGGTTCTTGGAAAAAACAATTCTGCTTTTAAAAATGTAATGACTGTGATGTCAACTTTTAAGAATATAAATATATTCAAATCACATTTTTGTAGTCTTTAACTTTTCTTATCTTTGTTTAGAATTAAAGATGCTTTAGACCCACAAACATAACCATATTATTACAACAGTTTTAATGAAAAATACTCAGAAAATCAAGTTCGTGGTAAGTCTTAGTTCTTGACTTAATCAGAATGTGAGCGATACACTTAATAAGATGAGCAAATAACACACAGTTATTTAAAACCATTCTCTGTGTCTGGTTTTGAAGTCTGTGAGTGAAATGCAAACTGTAATTTTTTAGGAACATATATTTTTTTTTTAACCAAAGTATTTGTACTATGCAATATTATTGAATTATTTCAAGAAATCTTGTCATTTAATATATGAAAACTTTCTGATGCAGTTGTGTAGAAATAAAAATTTACAAGAAATACAAGTTAAGTTCGGCATATGAACCAGATACCTTAGTTCTTTTCCATTTACTCACATGGACGCCATTCCACCAAAATTATTTCATCAAGAAGAGTTATGCAACTCACAGATATCTAGGTAGTTTTCACACCATAATTTTAGTTTATCTACTTTTAAATTGGTATATAATTTTGGAGATATATAATTTTAGCATAAAATTGAAAAGATAACAGGTAGAATACAATAGTAAACATTTGGGATATAAATGTGATGCAAGCATGATATAGGAAAAAAGAACATATAGACAAGATATGTGATAATTGAATCAATAAAACTCATTTAACTAATAAGAAATATATTTTTATGTCCCTAGTAATTCCAATTTAAACAAAAAAGTTCTTAGTAAATTTATATTATAATTTTTTCACATCTAATTAGGATTATAATTTTTTGTTAAACCAGTTTAGATCAAATAATCTCTGAAGTTTTCATATTTGAATAATCTTAAAATTATTAATTTATTTTGATTTAATAATCTGTCTTATTGAAAAGAAGAAATGTATTTAATTTTAAAGACTGCCAAAATCTTACTCCTTTCTATTAAAAATAAAATATTATTTCTGACTGCGAACTGACTAAGGATATATTTCCTAGGTTACTAGATAGAATTACTATCAGGTTATAAGTCATAAATATTTCCTAGTACATATATCTTCTGTATTTTTCTTCAATTAGTTTCTTAACAAAAGGTTTTGTACAAAACTAACATGCTAATATATTATTGTTGGCAAAAAGGGTCAAAATAATGCATTTATTTTAAAAATGTAAACAAGCTTTATCTTTTTAGATTTTCATGATTTTAATTAAATGTATTCCTTTTATATCTTTTTATCAATTAAAAGGACAAAAATCTCAACCCAACATAAGCAAAAATAAATAATAAATAACTTCTATGATATAGTAAGTAAGTTCTTATTTTATTAAGATAGTTGGATAGAGTCTAGTTTTCAGAGCAACCTTATTCCCATTTTAAAAAAAATCTTTATATGGTATAAACTTTTAAACAAACTTGTAGTCATGTATCTATTCATGTTGAAGTTAATCTGAGCTCAGTTGTATTTCTCAAATAAATTACAGTGACTTCTGTGTATATCATTTTAAAGATTAGTGATATGGTAATATGGCAACTGAATGAGTTTTTACAAGAGTATTCTCCTTCATAGTCAAATGGAGGATCAATAGTCCATTCTTGAACACTTAACTTTGGTCTTATCAATTAAAGCTTACATAAATGTCTTATCTAAGTATTGATTTCAAAACTTTCACAAATGAGTCCTAATTTGAACCCGTGTTCATTAATCTACCTAAAATTAATTGTTATGGAGATATGTTGCATGTAAATCTCAATTTTACTTCCATTTTGAGGGGACTTTTGTAAGTTCCATAAAAGAATATGTTGTCTTTAATAGGAAATGAGGATTAAAAAGTATCATCAATTCAAAACTATATTTTCTTCATAATTTTCTAGATTTTTTCATTATGTGAGGCAAAATAGTTTAACTTAATTAGTGGAAACCTAATATTAGAGTAACATGATTAATATTTTATTAATAAATATGCATGTCTCTTAAAAATTTATCTCAATGATTTTTTTGGGGGGGGGTAAATCTTTTCTAAAAATATGCCAATATACTTAGTTAGCTAAGGAAAGAAAAGCTTACATGTTTGTTTTAGAAACTCAGGTACATTTTGTTTACAAAAGTATAGCCTACTGGACTTTGGTTTAGCTCACTCAAATTTGAATCCTGAATTCACCACCTAATAGCTCCATTTCACATCTATAAATGTAATAATCATACTGCGTTATAATATTTCATATGTAATATGTGAAACCATACATAAAACATGTTTAGCAGAGCATTTAGCAATTAGTAGATATCAGTAAATTTTAGCAGTCATCCTAACACTTTTGTGAACAAGACTGGGCCTGTAAATGTTTTTCTATTCACCAAAACCAACATACAGACAATTAGAATACAATCTATTCATAAGACAAAGAGTGAAAATAAGTGTGGTGTATAACTATAGATTCAGAATGGTCATCCTTTTGTTATGATATAAAATATGCCAATGCATGATAAAACTGATGCTGCTGATTTCTATTTCTACAGAAATTAAACATTTAGAAAATACCTTCATATTAACAATGGTAGATGATATATTATGCAGAAATTATTGTTTTTTCTATTTGTATGCATGAAACCCAATGACTTGCATGCCCAAAGTCAAGCCTCAGGGGCAAAACTCTGGTTTTAACATAGCCTACTAACTCTAAATTCTAAACATTTTGACCAACTGTTGTCTATTTTCTATTATTTGGCCTCTTATTACTGATGTTATATGAAGTCAAATATCAATACTGATTCACCAAATGTAATCTTTGGTAAAACAAAATGGAAGAATAAATTTTATTTGTTACTTATTTGAATTTTGTGCTAAATAGTATATAAGATGTGAATTTAGAAGACTGACTGACAAGACATTTATGTTGTGACTACTATAACAGCTGTGGAAGCTCAAAATAAAAACTTTGGAATGATCCAATAAACTCAATTTTTAGAGTTCCAAGTTTTTCTTGGATTTTTCTTTTTCTTTTCTTTCTTTCCTCCCCCCCTCCTTCTCCTCCTCCTCCTCCTTCCCCTCCTCCTCTTCCTCCTCCTCCCCTCCTTCTCCTGCTCCTCCCTCCTCCTCTTCCCTCTCCTCCTCTTCCTCCTCCTCCCTCTCCTCCTCTTCCTCCTCCTCCTTCTCCCTCTCCTCCTCCTCCCTCTCCTCCTCCTCCTCCCTCTCCTCCTCCTCCTCCCTCTCCTCCTCCTCCTCCCTCTCCTCCTCTTCCTCCTCTTCCTTCCTCCTTCTGCTCCTCTTCCTCCTCCTCCTCCTTCCTCTCCTCCTCCTCCTCCTCCTCCCTTTCCTCCTCTTTCTCCTTCTCCTTTCCCCCGCTCCTCCTCCTCCTTCTCCCCCTCCTCCTTTGTAAAAGTGTCTATATTAAAGAGACTTTTTACTTCTTACTACTACTGCCTAGTGGTAAACACATATTTTCTTATTTATTACTCTTCAAAAATGTAAAGAAAAACTACCTGTGCAATAGAATAACACAGGTTTGGAAGACAATCTACTCTAAGTATTTGTTTTTGAATATCTATGAATTTGATTCACTTTGGGATTGTAATTAAACTACAAATTCTTTCTCAAGAAATATCAAACTAATTACATTCAGAGAGACTCACATTTTGTGAATAGTTTCATGAGTTTTATGGGATCTCCCTTTTTGATGGATACATATGTTTTCCTTTATGTCACCCATATAGGGTTTTTTCAGAATTACTCTTCCTTTAACCAAAGTAATATCTGTCATCATTGTCATTTCTATTCCTGTTACAATTTAATACTGTCAGAGAATACCTATATTCAGTTATTTCTATTCCAAGATGTTAGGATTAAACAGCATAGCATACAATGGGTTCAAATTCAAGGAAATCATCTTTGTTAAAGTATAGAAGGTCAGAGTTATGTTAGAAGCAATAGAAAAGAAGATATTTCAGAATATCATAACCAAGGCACATGTAACTGTGAGCCAAGTAGGATTTATTGTATTGCTTTTTATTTCAGAAGGTTCTTAGATGATTGTTCAAAATATTAAGGAGAGAAAATAACTGATTTACCAAGTGTTGACACTTCACAAAACACTCTATTTAATACACTGGCTACTGACTTTATGACAAGATGAAAAAATAGAGTGGCAACAGCAGCATGGACTGAGTTCCTACCTGGATCTGTGTTCTTTGTGTGCATGGTGGAGGGAGGTGATGTCCTCCAGAGCAGAGGGTGGTCCTCAACACCACCTCAAGGCCTGGAACATACACATGCTTGTGAAACTGAGACCCATGCTCATAAACTCTTTTTAATCTTGGTATATTTATTTTGAAGGATGTAGGGTGGATGTAATCGGTCCATTAAATATAAACGTGTATTAACTTGATGATCAAAAAGACAGTCCCTTCTAATAACTTTTAAACCAAAAACATGGAACATAGTCTGGCAAATGCTTTGGGCAGTTATAAACTTAAGAAACATAGCTGTTGTGAGGAATTTAATTAATTAAAAATTAAATATATTGAGAAATCTATTTTGAAGATTTCAAAGCAGTTTGGATATATAGACCTTAATATTTGATCATATCTCATTTGAAGGCCTTCCTTTTCAAATTGATGAAGCTAGACCACCTAGTCACAGTTTCATTCTTAAGAAAATCACTTTGTAAACACACCTATTTTGTTTTCATAATTAATAATTTCTTATCATTAAATTGATACATTCATATTTAACAAACCAGATTCTATCCAGCCTATTTGGTTCAAAATTAATGTATCAAAATTAACAAAGAGTTTATATTTGAGTTTTGGTATAACACAAGTATCCTTTAAAAACATCCAAAAAGTGGATAATTTTTCAGACAAACCTTGAAAGCTAAGTTTATTCACTGAGTTCTCAATGGTCTCAACTCCAATACTATGAAGGAACCCATGTTCAATACCTTTGATGCTACATGCAGCTGCTGAAGCTAAAGATCTAGGTGTGTTTTAAAAAATATATTTAATAGACTCTTAATTAAAAATAATAGATTCTAGCTCAATATGTCCTCAAAATGTTTTATTGAGTCTGACCTTGACATAAGTCTTGAAATGGCATGTGCTTTAAAATGGAATAAAAGATATGAGCTCTTTACATTTGGACAACACTCAGCTCTAATTACCCCAAATAATAAAGACTTTAAGTATTGTCCTCCATCCTCATCTACATTTTATTTTTAGAAATAATTACATACTGATATAACTATGGAAGATAAACAGTCCTTATATATAATATACAAACTTTCCTGGCTGGACTTCTATCACAATGTATCAATTCCAATTGTGAAAATTATTTGGAATAAAATAAATTTTCAATAAGCAACAAAGATCATTGTGTATTGCCTCACATAAGAGTACAACAAAAGTTTTTTTTTTTTAATTGTACAACAGAAGTCAGTAAGAGAGTACTAATGTGCATGAAGTAGCTGAGTATATTTCCAAGTTTATACTGCTGCCCGTTCTGTAATATTTCTAGGTATTTCTTTATAGCAGTCTCTACTTCATAGACAGCTGAATATTTGCATTATATTATTTTGTATGCAGCACACTATATATGCTGCAGGTACAATCCTGTAGGTGCTAGAATCGTTGCATATTTCCAAATATAAAATAATAACAAAATATTCATCACACATGTACCATCATAGCATTTGAATAAGAAAAAAATCCTAATCTTCCTTATTCATGGGGCCTGTATTTCCTAGATTACAAATATTAGGGTTTCTTCTTCCTCTTGTTGAGTTCCTCAGTTCTAGACAAATTTCCTTCTTGCTAGAACTTCTGATATGAATTGGCACAAATTTAAAGGAAGGTAGGTTTATTATCTAAAAGTGGTTTCTTTGGGTGGAGCACAAAATATTCTCCTTGTAGATATCAACATGCTTAACTCCTCCAACCCCTCACAGTGTTGCCAAGACATAACCATTTCTATGGGGCCTACACTACCCAGTATTTAAAATCAGCCTACACTGACCCTGCCAGAATCCTCTTGCCCTCTTCATGGATTTTAGTTTGTTCCAAATTCTTTTTATAAAGATAAGCACTTTGCTGCAAACCACTTACTACAATGTACATATTTGTTATGTAATTGCTTATTTTCTGTCCATTCCACTAACATGTAAGCTCTACAGGTATAAAGATTTCCACCTGTTTTTTCTTACTGTATTTCAAGCATTGGTATAAGTGCCTGCACATAATAGGTGCTTAAACTTTGCTTAATAAATAATGAAATGAATGAGTTGGTATTTCTTACAGCAGTCTCTACTTCATAGACACCTGGATATTTGCTTTGTATTATTTTTTATGCAGCACAAAATAGATGATGCAGGTGCAATCCTATAGGTAGGTACTAGAATCATTGCATATTTCCAAATGTAAAATAATCACAAACAAATGACCATTTTATAATTCTTAGGTCAACCTAATATTTATCCCTTCACTGTCTTTGTAAGAGTGACTTTTCTAAATAGTACAAATGGGAATGTTGCTCAGTATTTTAACACAAAACGTTGAAGTCTTTCCACAAATGGCCAACAGTGGCTGGAACTGGCAGAATTTCTTATTGAAACTGGAAATCTTGCCAACTGTTGCCTCCCAACAAAAGCCATGCTCCATAAATTATTGCCTGGTGGACAGTAGCACAGAGAGTCTATAAAAGAAAAAAAAAAGACTAAAGTTGAAAGAAAGTGAATTGTTTAAAATGCATATATGGTAGAATACAAACTCTATTTAATTAAAAAACGCATATTTGATCACTAAATATTTAAAAATAATTCTTAAAAAGTAGCTGTCAATGGCCTTTCATCATCGTATAATTTTGTAAGTTTTGAAACTTTAAGCCTAAGGACTAATTTATAAATTAATCATATATATTTGTGACTTAATATAATCATGACTTGTTCGAGATTCTTACGATGAACTTCCAAAAGATATATTTTGTGAATTGACACAAGTCAAAACTTATCACAATAGCCATCTTTAACAATTTAGATTCCTCATTTTTGTTTTTGAGAATCAAAGAGCTAACTTTATTGTTTTCAATTAAAACAATTTCAATCATTCATTTATCAATATAAAATAATATATTTGTGATAAAGTTATGATTGCAAAACAAAGAAAATAGTATCCTAAAAAAGATGTATTTGTTTTAAAAATTAGTCTACACAATTTATTTCTGGTGTGCAAGAATTTCTGTTTGTTTTTGTTATTTTTTTCACTAATATATCCTAAAATCCGGTAGAACTGCCTACATGTATGTATGTAACAAAACAATCTAGTATCATACGGCACATAATCTTTGTCCCAAGTAGCTTAAAATAGAAAATAATAATAAAAAATAAACTTGGGTCTAATTATAATTTTAAAAGAAGAACAACAATTTCTAATTGTAGTGGATTTGGTGAAATGGTAGAAAATACGTGTAAAAATAAATTTCATGTAAATAAATCCTTGACAGAATTTTCAGGTCAATTACTTTACCCTTATAATTTGAGGGCAAAGATTTCTAATTTCTCAGTTTGCAAAGCCTCTCCACACTCCCCCAAGATAGTACTGGTACCTACAGTGACAAAAGGGTGCTCCCAATATTCTTGTTCAGAAAAAGGCAGTGCCAAATATTTGTTCCCTCTCATCAAGATTCAGCACAGGAAGCAAATATTCTTAAGAGCCTTCTCTAACAAATACTATTTGTAGGCTGCATAGTCTATTATAATGGTCTAATACTAAATTAAGTATACAAACTTTGCTATAAATTTTAAATACTTTCACTACTTAAATTCCCTCCTCTTTGCATGGTTTTGTTTTAGTGGTCTTTCAGCTTTTCCATATGTTGGCTCACCATGACTATGTCAAGTATCTATTCCAGGAAATTGGTACTAGGAATAGAAACATGGCTAGCTAGACTTTACCATGAAATAGGACCTTAATTTAATTTGTAATTCATGATCTTGCCAACAAAAAGTTTTAGCAATTCTCTGATAAGTCTCATTTTAATTAGTTCCTTCTTATACCTTGTTCTTAACTTCAGATTTTTCTAAAGAATTGTTTACATATATCACATTTTTACTCACTCTTTTAAGCAAATATGTGAAAGTTTTGCACACCCTACCTTTTTCTCCCTTCGAATACATCTAGAACACCGCATTTTGTTGCAGCTGTGGTGATGGAGTCTTTGGCAGATGGCAAGGGTTAGAGGGCTTGGAGATTCACAGGAAAATTGAAATTAAAGGAAAATATTGGGAGTGGAGCACCAACCAGGAAAACTGATAATGTTTCAAAAAATTCTCACCTCGAAGATAGAAAGTTTTTATTGTAAGAATAAAGTTTACTTAGTAGTTATTGCTGTGTCGAAAGACTGATATAAAACCAAGTTGAGGCTGAAATGTGGAAGTAAAAGAAATGAAAAGGGGATTGAGCAGAAAAAAGAGAGGAAAAGATAAAAAAAAAAAGTCTACTCAAGAAGATAAACTGGTTTAAATAAGATATTTTCTTTGTTAGAATAGTTAGGAAATAACCAGGCATGGTGGTGTATGCCTATAATCCAAACAACTAGGGAGGCTGAAATAGGACTGCAAATTTGAAACCAGTCTCAGCAACTTAATGGAACCTGTTTCAAAGTAAAAAAAATAAAAATAAAAAGGAGTGGGGATATTGCTCAGTGGTAAAGCATGCCTGGGCTCAATTCCTACTATTAAAAAAAAACAAGGAAGGGAGAAAGAAAGGGGAGAAATAGGGGAAAGGAGGGGAAGGGAAGAAAAGGAAGGGGAGAGGAGAAGAGAGGAGAAGAAAGGAACAGAAAGGAGAAGAGAGGAAAGGAAAGCAGGATAGTTAGGAAATAAAAAAAAAGAAAAAAGAAGAATCCAGTGCTGAACCACATCATTTAAGATGGCACAATTCTTCAAATACATGACCATGGCCAAGGAGTACTCTAAGGGATACCATTTCTAGTTGATGTGTAAAAGTCTTTCAGCTGCTTACTCTAAAATTTGGGATGAAAAACTTCATCTGCTCTTTTGTTTGGGAAATGGGGTTGAGTGTTAATCCCAAGAGTCACTCGTTGGGTCAAGAGCTGAGAAGTGTTTATTAAGAAGTCATGAGAAGCAAACATCACCTCTTGGGGGGTAATCATTGCCTTCATGTTCAAAAGATTGAACCCAGTTGCTCAAGATAATGACTCTGCTTTTAAGTGGAGGGGTCATAGACTCTAACCTACTGACTAGCCTTAGTTTTTCAGAACAGTTTCCAATGGTCAGCCCAGAAATTGAGCTACATTAATTCTATCATATAGGAAGGATTAGTGCTGTTTGGTAAAATGAAAATTCCTCATTCTAAATCAACCAGATCACTCTGGAGCACAGATGAAGGTGGCACTCAAATAATTATTGGGAGCCCCACAACAGTTTTCTCTTTACTGAACTCTGTATATTGTGAGAATAAGACATTAGGTTGAATCACACAATGACAAAATAAACAAGTGAACAAGGCATGTGTTTAAATCCAGTGATGTTGTGGTAAAACAACTAAATGCTAAATATTCATTCTTATTGAACTACCTATAAATAAAAAGACATTTATAATACTTGCTCTTTGTTTTGTGACTTGGGAGCATACTTTTCCTGTCTGAATTATTCCAATATAAAAGTCTCAGGAACTTGGTAAGGGTACAAAATACAACTTTAAGTCAAACCTTTGCCATTCTGACTGGACTTGGGAGTAAACACACACACACACACACACACACACACACACACACACACACAGACATTCACACCCCTATGCTTTGATTCAAGGGTCTGTCACAATTGGTGTCCTAAAATTCCATCCATGTTAACTAGGAAAGTAACCTGAAATAAAATAGAATTTGCCAACCTAAATCATATTTGTCATATATTAAGTGTATAAATTCTTCATGTGGCAATATCTCTGAAATCATATAAGGGGTCTAATTTTAATATTCTTATAAAAGGAAATAAACTTTCAAATTGGATCAGTATTGTGTGAGGCAGCTCCTTCTCCCACCCAAATTCCCCAACCTGTCCCAAATATGTTATATTTTCATATGTTTTGACTCATGGATTCAAAGCAAGTATTTGATTATAGAGTGAGAAATCATACTATGTATACTTTTCTATAAATTGATTCTACTTATTACAGTTCTAATATATGTAATATGTATACAGCATATATGTACTCTTTAAGCCTCTGTTTGAGTAGAACCCAGCTTGTACATCATATTCTTCTCTGATAGACTCACACATCCATACAGAGAAGTAAACCATTAAACTGAAGTTGCATTAATTATTACCTTGCTTTATTTTATGGCTTTACCACATATATATGTGTCTCTAAACAATATATTAGCTTTACTATTTTTTATTGTTACTTTTATGAAAGTGAAACCATCAGGAATATATTCTTTGGGGCTTTTCTTCTTTCATTCAGCTTTATGTTTTTGAGACATATCATTGTCAAAATGTGCAGCTATAGTTCTTCTCTTCACACTGTTGCTGTGTTTCCTTGTATGAATGTATTGGAATGTCATTGTCCTTTGTCCTGCTGAGGGACATTTGGATTGCTTATACCATTTGGCTATCAGAAACAAGGAAGCCACAAACATATTTTCTACATATCTCCAAGTATTCAGGTCTCTTGAATTTCTTTAGGGAATATATTTATGAGAGGGATTTCAGGATTCCAGTTTTCCTTTGTGCTTGAACCAATTTATCTTCCCATGAACAGTTCGTGAGGTTTCCATTGCAGCATATCCTTTCCAATGTTGTGCAATATTGTCAAACTTTCTAATTTTTGTCAGTCTGGTGGACATGATATAGTATCTCATTGTGGTTTTAATTTGCATTTCCCTGATTATGAATCGCAGTGATTTTGTATGTAAAATGAATTAAAATTTTCCTCCAAAATAAAACATTTGTTTCTAATTGAGTAGTAATGACTTGGACTGGAATTGTGGTCAAACCACTTTTTGCTTATAATTATTCAAGAAAAGGATGATCTCTTTTTTGTTGTACAGGGAAGGGAAAGAATATGTTTTATTGTTTTGAAAATTGGGAATAAATGAATGGGTTTCACATCATGAACAAGAACACAGATGGATAAAGATGGATAACACCTAAAATTATAGCTCTAACTTTCCACTTCCCGTTTTTCAATAAACTCATCAAACATCTATCAAAATCTCCTTTAAAAAGTAAACAGAAGAAAGTGAATAATTCCGTGTGTGTGTGTGTGTGTGTGTGTGTGTGTGTGTGTGTGACTTTAAAAAGTACTTAAAAGAATTTATGGAGCTTACAGATCTCCTGTACTTGACTGTGTCTCTCTTCTTCCTGTTATAAAATTATTTCTTATATATCAAAACATTATAGAAGACATTGGAGCTTATTTTTCACATAATTCTTCATTCTGGAAACTACTTAATGACATTTCTAGCTATTAGCTGAATTTAGCCAATGTATTTCTTCAAGGTTTTGATTTCCTCAATAAATATACTTGGGTATGTATTTTTTCTTTTGGCTTAATTATTATGCTTCACTATGGAAACATTACATGAAGAAGCTTTATTATTATAATTATTATTTTTTGCTGTATTCTTTTCTGTATTCCCAGGATTTCGTTGATTGTAATTATATTATCCAATCACTTTAGTCAAGCATACTACTTGAAAAAAATTAACTCTTTCATGTTTTCCATAGTTATATTTATCATTTTCATTGCAGTTTTAATGATGTTTCTTTATAAACTCTCATATAGGGTATCAATCTCTTTTATTTATATAGTTTGATACTGTAGATACTGATATTTTTGGAAAAAAACATTAATACATGCTAACACATAGGCTATAGTTTGTTAATACATGCAACGCAGTTATTGACCAAAATTAATTCTTCAATAAATTTGCTGATAATCAGAAGTGACCATTTATATGTCCAAAACAAAAAAGGGTAGGAAAAATTCTTTCACAGCATTTTTGTCTGGGATGAAAAATAAAATCTTTGAACTGCACAGAAAACAAATTGTCCTTTGGTCAATTTCTATTTCTAGTGGCATTTTCAAAGTTGGGAAAATACTTAAAATAAACTTCAACTTTGAACCCACTAAATTCCATATGTATGCCAATAAAGTCTGAGACTGACAAGGGTTTTTATTTTATCCCAAAAAAGCTTTTAGATAACCCAGCTTCTAAATATATTATGTTTATCTTAATTTTCAAATACATCTCTTCAATAAGACCAGACTGTGATCCTAATTACAGCATATATTTGTTTATAATCATACATAATAAATTATTAAAATGTTTAAAGTATAGAACTTACAAAGTAAATAAAATGATTTTGGTTCTTAAACTATTTTATTGCAGAAGCTGTTTTTAATAATGTTTCTTAATATTTTGGAGTGTTCACATAAATGTTCCTTTTGACTTTATAGAAATCCCTGACAATAGCACAGATTAATCTTAGGTGTAGCAGCACAAGGGTCAAGTCAATGAAAGATCAAATCACAATATAAGTTAATTGAGATAAATAATTTATAAGTCACAGCTTGTCATTTTTTAAGTTGTATAAGTCCAGATGCCTTTTTAACTGTAAATTAAGGTAAACTAATTTATAGCAATACTTTGTTTTTAATAATAGTTTGAGTCTCAAAAGATGTAAACAAAAGACATTTATATAAAGTAAGTCTTTGTTTAGCAATGGATGAATTTAACTTGTTGCTCACACCCTATGTGTAAGGAAAGTTAAAGCTTATTTCTGACACTATTGACCCTCTAATTCCTTCTTGGACCAGGTCTCTAACCATGCTTTGCTTTCATTAGTCCACTCAAACCATGTGAACCCTCCCTCCAAGTACCTCCTGCCTCACAACTACTGGCCAAGTCACCCCTTCTAGGAACAACCCTTCTCTGAACATTTCCTGGTCGGCTCCCTTATTTTAAGTCATTACACAAACGCAGCCTCTGCAGAAAAGCTTTCCATGACCATTCTGTCTAGTATACCACCATCACACTGGTCTTCCTATACTCCCTTAGCCTACTTTATGTTTCTTCATAGCACTTAGTACCACTGGACCTTTATATATTCGTTTCTTATTTATTTTCTCCTTATATCACAAGTTCTATGAGGGCAGGAACTGCTCTATCCCTCGCCTATAGACTAGAGCCATTTGTACATAGATTCTACTTCTTCCAAGATCTTGAAGGGGAAACATGTGCCCTCATATTTGTGCCCCTTAGAGTTGTCATTCTTAAGAGATAAGATGCCAAGAATAAAGTTTATGATTTCTTACTAACTTAATGGTCACCTAAATATTCCTGATATATCTCATCCTAAGTTTCCATTCAAATGCAGCATTTAAAATATATGTTTATGGTTTTAACAAAGAAGCATACTGGGTATACCCTTAAGTTGTATTCTGTAAAAATTCCCTATCTACTAGTGATATCACCAAATTCACAGGCATGTTCTCTTGTCATCCAGGGCCGTACGATGATACACCAACTACTTGTGCTGCTACCTCTCAAAAGTTTGGATGGCCCTACTTTCAGGTATTGCATACATTCCAAAGAATACTCATGACTAATGAAAATAATTTGCGGATTTCCAATAAAGTTAAGGATATTAAGAACATCTTAGGAACAGTAAGAAATATTTCAAAGAATGGCATATAGTTAGCTTCTGAATAAAAGGATAATTTGAAGAGCAATCCAACAAAACACTGATAAAGATGAAATTATGAAGATCTGTCAACTTTCAAAATAGTTTTCTTGGGACATTGGAGAGTAGAATTAACTCCATGTTCTTGTTCATTTGGTCAGATGACTTAGAGTCTTAAATTAATTTGAATGTATCCTACCAGATTTAGTATTACTAGTAATGAGTAATATTAGCCACATACATCATGAATATGCATTATATATATAATTTATAAATAAAACTATATGCATACATATATGTATATATAAAAAGGGAGAAAAATTATATTCAGTATTATAATAGAGCTAGTTATTCTTTCAAGCTACATTTCTTTTCCCTCTTCTGCAGGGTTCTTTGTTTTCTGACTCACACAGTCAATGTTATACTTCTGTAAATGTGGTTAAAACTCTCAAAATTGTAATATAAGAAGATAACCTTATTTATCAAAAGGGAATAGGAACATAGAGTGTGAGTTGTTTTAAAAATTTTAAATTCCTCTCTATACTATTTTAATTTTCCCTGGCGAAGCAGTCTCAATTTCAGTCCTTGGCATGAACTACAGGCTTCAGGGCATTAGACTGCTGTTGCAGACAGATTTGTCATCCTTCGGCATTTTATTAATTGTGCAGTTTTTATTACACCTCATTGCCCCCCTCCTTACAAAATTAAAGTAGATTTCCTGTCCAAATTTATTTTTAGACTGGGAAGTGTTTAACAAGTCAATAGCTTATTGTCCTGATAAATTATAATAACATTAATGAAAATAAGGACTACTAAATTATCTTAAATTCAAAGCCGTATGACATAATTCTTTCTTCTGGATTTAAGCTGTGATTTTTCAATTCCTAAGTTATACTGTTTAGACCCAAAAATAGACTGTGTGTAATTGTTCTTTGTCCCACAGCGTGTCTTTGGGAACTCATCACTGTTGTTCTATCCTTTTATGTGTCAGCTTCCTTTGTACATTACATTTCACATGACTCACTGTTCCTTAGTGCAAGGTTTGAGTACTCAAAATGCCTACTTATATCTGACAGATAGATTTTGCTTCCTGAACTTTTTTATGTGATGCTGTGCCAAATCAAATTTTATAAGGTCCCCATTTTGCTTAATGAAGATATGTAGGAAAGAGCTTATAATGGAAGAAAATTCATTTACTAGGAAGAGCTGATTTTGACCTCCCACTGTATGGACCCCTCATTTCTTCATGTGCAAATTAAGAGGATTATGCAATAATTTTAGAATATCTTTCCAATGTATAATTGTAACCTATATTTGGTCATTTTAAAAGAAATGCATTGGAAGTGGCTTAAAAATAAAAGGTGCATATTTTAACTGCTTTCCCTTTATTAGCTTCTCTCCTAAGATTTTCAGAGCTTTGATAAGATTGTGTGTGTGTGTGTGTGTGAGAAGTGAATTGGTGACATCATCATAATTCTCTTTTATTTCTAATGACTGCAGTTTAAAGTGTAAGTGAATCTACATTTCAGCTGGGAGGAGGTTGGAAAAATACTCCTGACAAAGATTAAAAATATAACTGAGAAGCGGGATTAGTTTGCCATTGCAAAGGGGCATAGAACTGAGACTAGAGACAGGACTGTTCTTAAGCTCATCTACCATGATTATGGAATATATGGCAATTCACTGAGTCTTCCTGAACTCCTAATCTCTTAGCTTATAAAATGAACAAATTCTACTATACATTCCTGGTTGGAGCATTTGGACTATCTGACTATAATTGCTCTGACCTAAAGATTTGAGCTGGAAACAAAATATCATTTGAAATTCTGAGAAATAATGTGATTTTTAATATTTCCATTCCTCTAGCTTCAAGTATTTTTATAATCCTTTATTTACATAATCACTCAACACACTCTAAAATTTGATAGATGGATAAGAAATGGGAAAGAGGAAAAAAAAGATGATATGTCTTTGAAATTCTCTGGATTTTCTCTGAGTTTATTAGTCATGCTGAAAATTCTTTCTAATGTCAAGAGAGTTAGGATATTATCTTTCTAATAAATATCTAATATTTGATAGTTTAATTTTCAGATTTAAATCTTAATTCAATTTAAGTTGAATTTCAGATATAAATTTCCCCAGAACTGAAAAGTTTTACCAATCCTCTTGATTAAATAGTTTATCCTTTCCAGTACTAATGTCTTGAAATTGAATTAAATAATTATATTTGCTAATTTACATTAACAAAATTATTTGGATTCTGCACTTAATTTGTTATTTGTTCAGTTGACTTGAAAATTATTTATTACTTTGAATGTATTTGTAGACTATTTTGAGCATAATTAGCATCTTTATAATAAATTTTAGTTTGGCATGCATCACTAAAAATAACTCTTTATTTAAAAAATTTTATTTTATGACTAAAAGAATTATATATTTTCTTTGAAAGGGCTCTGTATTATGGTGAGAGAAGTGCCTGGTTCTTAAAGGTTGGGCAAGACTTTCACAACAGGGCAAAATGAAAGTTATCCCAGAAAACAATATGGATACTTCAGAGAATCAGGTGTGGGTTAGTCCGATTAGAGCAGTGGGAAGTAAATTAAGGTAAATATATGGAGAAAAAAAAGAATAAAAAAAGGCAGAGGCCTTTGACTTAAATAAGACCTTCCTGAAACCCTGCACTTAATGTTCTTTGTGTGATTTTGTACTCTTTTTCTTAAAGGGGACTTCTATGAGTAGGTTAGTTTGAGTCCAGTCAAAAGCCATAGCATACAACACCTCAGGCTGTCAGTGAGCTGGCCGCTATATATATATACTCTGGTGAAAGGGTCAGGGAAAGCAGGGACCTGGAGCACCCTGGTAAGCAATGTAAAGAACAGCCTCTGAGAATTGGCCTGGTTTATATCACATCTTTCTTCTAACTAAGCCTTTGACCTCTGCATGTCACATAAATAGAGTGGAGTTTGGTTGCCACTTCAGCACATTAAGATCCATCTAAATCTAGAAACATAAATCCAAGGTTGTCTTAAATAATTTCTAAGGCCCTCCCTTATTCTAGTTCTTTCTGGTCACTTTGCCTTTATCTCTATAATGTAATGGCACATTTCACATTTTATCCTGTCCTTTGATTTCTACATCCATATTTTTGTGAGAAAATAGCTAAGTTAAAGAAGTCTCTATGAATATGAACTCCTCTAAACTCTTCTGGATCTTTTAGTAGACTTTTAAAATCTCATTAAGGAATGTACTGTTACTAAAATTTACTTTTATTTAAGCAAATTATGTATTAAAATCTATGACAAGTTTATTAGATTTTCTTCTGGAGTGTAGTCTCTTAAAACACTGCCTCACTTACTTCTGAATTGACAACCTTTTAGTCACTTGGTTAAGTTAATAAACTGACTGCCTCAGTTTCCTCAAAGGTAAAACTTGTATAATCATATGTTTAGAAAGTTTAATATTACTTTTTAATGTATTATTATGTAATATCATTTGCCTTTTCATTTCTAGATTTTGGTGGCTACTCTGTACGTTGATAGAAAGATAAAGTCGAGGTATAAGTAGTTAATGCTTAGATTAGTGCTTTAAATTTAGTAAGTCTTCCAGAAGTGATCCCTACAGTTATTATCAAATCTTAATTCAATTTAAGTTGAATTTCAGATATAAATTTCTAATAAATTTATATTAATTAATTATTAATTCTAATAAAATTATAATGATAATGCAGTCTGGAAGAATTTTATAAAAATATTAATTTATAGCCACTGAGCATGAAATTTTAAACTAAAATTTTTATCTATGTTCATGTTTTGTTACATATAAGTTTTTAAACAGGGGGAAGATTTTCAAGAGAGATTAGAAGAGGTTTACATAGTAGCAATGCAGACAACTGCAAAGAAAACATAGACATCACAGCACAGATTTTAAAATGTCACCTGCTCCCTGTACCCTGAGGCAATCCCAGTGGCTCTGGAGGCTGAGGCAGGAGGATCATGAATTCAAAGCCAGTCTCAGTAATTTAGCCAGGAAACAATTCAGCAAGACTCTAAATAATATAGATGAATGGATAAAAAAAAAAAAAATGTGGCATTTATACACCATGGAGTATTATGAAGCACTAAAAAAGGACAAAATCATGGAATTTGCAGGGAAATGGATGGCACTAGAGCAGATTATGCTTAGTGAAGCTAGCCAATCCCTAAAAAACAAATGCCAAATGTCTTCTTTGATATAATGAGAGCAACTAAGAACAGAGCAGGGAGGAAGAACAGGAGGAAAAGATTAACATTTAACAGAGACATGAGGTGGGAGGGAAAGGGAGAGAAAAGGGAAATTGCATGGAAATGGAAGGAGACCCTCATTGTTATACAAAATTACATATAAGAGGCTGTGAGGGGAATGGGAAAAAAACAAGGAGAGAAATGAATTACAGTAGATGGGGTAGAGAGAGAAGATGGGAGGGGAGGGGAGGGGGGACAGTAGAGGATAGGAAAAGTAGCAGAATACAACAGTTATTAATATGGCATTATGTAAAAATGTGGATGTGTAACCGATGTGATTCTGCAATCTGTATTTGGGGTAAAAATGGGAGTTCATAACCCACTTGAATCTAATGTATGAAATATGATATGTCAAGAGCTTTGTAATGTTTTGAACAACCAATAAAAAAAATAATATGTAAAAAAAGGGCTAGAGATGTTGCTCGTGGTCAAGCACCACTGGTTTCAATCCCTGGTACTTAAAAAAAAAAAAAAAAGTCACCTGCTCACTTAATGACCTCTCTCTACCTTTTTCTTTCTGGTTACACCTGTTCTTTAATCCCTTCTTTTTGTGCATTATTAGTTTTTCTCACTTTTTTCAAGGGATCATCTAAAATAACTCTTAATATAAAAATATATTTCAGTAGAATAAAATTCTGTGTGAAAAGGGTGAATAGTAAAGAAGAATATGATTTCATAAAGAGAAAGAAAGTATAATTTCCAAATGTTAAGAAGAGCAAGCACATTCACTTATTTTTCATAAATGTGGTAGGATATTAAACTCTTCATGTATTTATATTTCATTGGGAACATTTAAAAGAATGATACATCAGTTATAGTTTCAAATGTCAACATTTAAAATGTGCCCAAAATTACATGCTTTGCAACTGAGCTGTCAATTGAAATGGGTAGAGTTCTTCCAAAGTTATTTTACAAAAGGTGTCAATTAAAAAAAAAAAAAAACTGAAGAATACTGCTTTAGACTAGAGTGTTTTTTTTTTTTTATCTTTGTTCTTTCTCCCCCATGAGAAACACAATTAAAATAATTTGATCAATAACATGTATATAAATTTTCTTATCATGGAAATCAATGAGTAATAATGTCATGCCTTTCTAGATACCATGCATTTGACCAGAACTACTGACTTCATTTTTCAAACTTAATTACAGGTAATGAAATTTCAATACAACATATAGAAAAAGGAAAAGTGCTTGTTGATAATACTAGAAAAGGAATAAATATGACCTTGAAAGTGATGGGTTGAAGATATTGGAAGGGCTTCACTTTTGATATTAAGGATAATAAATTATAAGGAAGTTAAGAAAGACCAATTGCAACTGGGGTTGTATAATACCATGTGTCATAATTTCATGTGTGATATGACTATCAGCATAGAGTTTGTTTTTATTTTTGATAATAAATTATACATGTTCACAAGCACAAGCTGTTAACATTTATGTTGTTATAAAAGGTGAGAAACCTCCACAATCTTTTTTCAAGATGGATTGACACATATAATAAACATTCATTCAGTTCAACCCAAAGTATTTAGTAAAAAGATTTCATCAGATCCCAAATTTTGCTCTATGGGATTCATTCAGTCCTCCACTAAGGAACTGACATCCCAGGCCAAATTTCAGTCAAAATTCATTAGACCCCAGTGAATTCTAAGAGTCAATAAATAAATAAATCTAATAGTTTAGATTTTCCCTATGTAGAAAAATCCGCATTAAAACAAACAAATAAAAACACTTTGTTTGTTGTGCTTAAATGTTTTATTTTTGTCTTGTTTTCCATTGTGTCTCCAGGCCTTACTTCAGCTTCCTTTCAAAGCAAGTTAGTTATCTGTTAGGAATATATCAATTTTGACAAACTATTTCCTGTTCCTAAAATATGTAGACCCTATTGTGAATACAATAAAATGGAATTTTCTCTCTTTTTCTCTCTCTCTCTCTCTTTCTCTTAATGCTGGGGATTGACATCAAGATCTCATACATACTAGGCAGGCACTTTGCCAAAGCTATACCACTTCCTGTGCCACTTATTCATTGATACAACAGAGTTACCAATCTGACCATAATTAAATTCCAACCAGCTCTTCTGCACTGATGATCTTTATATCTTTCCAATAGTATCCAGTTTCTGTCCATATTTCTCCATTAGTCTTTGGATTCTTATGAATGACCAGATGCCTATTGTCTTATTGCTCTGATATATAGAGTCCTACTAATATATTTTACAAAAAATTATTTATGTTTCTACTGCTTATTTAAAAACAAGCCGGGCACAGTGGCACATGCCTGTAATCTCAGCAATTTGGGAGGCTGAGGCAGGAGGATGGCAAGTTCAAAGCCAGTCTCAGCAGATTTGCAAGGCACTTAGCAATTCAGTGAGACCCTGTCTCTATATAAAATTTAATAAAGGGCTGGGGATATGTTCAGTGGTTAAGCAACCCTGGGTTTACTCCTCAGTACAAAAAATAATAATGAAGACAAAGTTACATTTATGCATTCATGTTAAAATGAACAAACTTCTACCTAAATCATTCAAGAAATGCCTAGGACATATGAAGAAGCAAAGGGTGTGGCTTAGAAGAAGGCTCGTCATTTACTGTATTTTTACAGGAAGTTCCTGCTGTGGCTAAATGTTCTTTGCTCTCTCAGACTGCTGTAGATATCTCACAAAGGAAAACCCAACACAAATATTTGCAGTTTTTAATACGCTCCCTCCAAAACACTCCTGCCAAAAAGAAACAGTCCTTGGATTTAAAGGAAATTTATGATTCCATAAGCCTGGTAAATGGACCTGCCAAATTATATATTCACATTTTATAGTGGCTGTTTGGAAAAATCAATTTCTTTACAGTCAATACAATTTTTATGACATTTTGTTATTATTTTCCAGTCTTATGTCTTTGAAGGTCAAATTCATCTTTAAAAAAAATTTAGTATTGAAACAAGGAAGCCACTTATTTCTTTCACAGTTCTATTTAAAGAGTATAATCTGAATTGTAACCTCTATATTCTCTATTGGAAATCTCTTCCCCTGGTGTCATCTCTTGGCATGGACTTCCAAAAACCCTATATTCACTTCTTTTAATAGATTAGCTTTGTAGGTTCTTAGAACTAGAAGGAAACTTACAGTACTTTGATACAACTTACATCATTTATAAGATAAAAAACTGAGAAGCAGAAAAATTAAGACATTAATGAAGCACAATAGTAATTTGGGGTCACAACTAGCATTAGTGTCCATTTTTTTCATTTCATTCATTTATATTGACTATTCAATAAATTGCCCACAAACTAATCATGTCTCCTGAAAGTTATTTATAAACAACACTCTATTTTTCAAATTTAATTTTTCACCATGTTCCTCCACACATTTTTTTATATATTAAACTTGGAACTCAATGAAACAATCTCTGATATTTACTGAAATAACCTCTGAAAGAGATTTCAGAAATCTTGCAAATGCCCCAAAGCAAATTGCCATTTATTATTAAGCCTGGACTTTGGGAAATCATCCCATTTTGTATTCATGTCCATTTCAATGTCCATCAAATTTATCAAGTTGTTTCCTAAGTTAGAGTACATAATATGCTGATTTATCTTAAATTTCAGAATACTTATTGCTGCAAGATCTCTCATGGAGTATTGTTCAATTCTTATTTCAATAAGAAGTATGATTGACATTTATATTGAAAAATTTTTACCCTATTAAAAAACATTTTGAAATTGCTCTCCACATCCTGATATAATAATGGGGCCACTCAATTAGCATAGCCCATACATGTACTTAGACAATTTGTGGATACTCTGAATATACCAAGTCTTTCAATTCCTAATTTTTTGTGTTTTTCCCTTTATGCAGCAAGCTGTACTAATTTTTTTTAGCATTAGAGCCTTAAAAAAATAGTCAAATAAGTGCATTAGAAAGGTGAATTAAAGAAAGGGAAAGGGAATAGGAATAGGAAAGACAGTATAATGAACTGGATATAACATTCCAATGTTCTTTTATGAATACAAAACCAATGTAACTCCACATCATGTACAACCACAAGAATGGGAAGTTACACACCATATTATGTATAATATGTCAGAATACACTCTAATGACGTGTATATCTAAAAAGAACAAACTAAAAAAAAAGAAACTAACCACATAATCAATGTTTATTTTAAAAATGATTGAGGAAACATTTTTTCTATCACACAAAATGAGGCTGGAATTGTTAGCAGGAGTATCAGCTTGTTTTGCATTGGTGATAAATAAAGTACAGACTGCTTACTACATGTAATTCTTTTAATTTATTGTTTTTTTAAAATGTGCCTGAACCCTTATATAAATATATGTAAATTTATATAAAAATAAATAAATGTGTGTGTGTGTGTGTGTGTGTGTGTGTGTGTGTGTATTCCCTAAAATACTTCAAATTGAATTGTGGTATTAAAGGGCACTTTAACTGTGGATAGAGTTGGCTATCCACTTTTTATATTTACTATGTGCTTTCTCTATGTTGGTAATAGATTTTTGAATTCAACTTCAGTCCACCTGATTTTCCTCTTACTAGTAAGATGGAACCAGGATGAGATGCTTCGTCCAACCACTCTTCCTTTTGCCCACTTCCTGGCACTCTTCCACCAGCATCCATGCAAAATGCTTTTCATTTTGCTGCAAGAAAGAGGAAATTGTTTTGTTATGTGGGACCTTACCTGTGGTGATGTGGACATGAAGGGTGGCATAGCATCTGTCCTTCATGGGACACTTGAATGGATTTGGAGCTTCTAGGGAGATGAAGATGAAGGAGCTATTTTAAAAAGAGAATTAGTAAAACTCTGCAGAAGAATTATGTTGATGAAGGGGCAACTTAGTAAGGGTAAAGTCAAAGGGAATTTTCAACCAATTCCATGCAGAGCTCTGGCATCCCGAGAGTTGATGACTTTGAGAGCCATGGGAGATAATGTCAGGATAAAGTAGAAAACCATATCAAGAGTGAAGTCACTTAAATAGACACCCATGCATAAAAGATGACAAACGAGGTCAGACACTACAGAGAATAATGCTTAGTGGTCCTATAAAAGAAAATGGCTTGTGAACCAACCCATTCAATAAATATTCAGTATGCTGCAGGATGCTGGAGTCCTGTGCTCTCATGCACATGTGAAAGCAGGAATTTGTGAATTATTGATAATATGACTTGATATTCAGAGGCTGATGGGACCTAACAAGGTTTAGTCACAATATGAATTAGGAAGAATTTTTTAGATGGAAAAAATGTAAATATTTACAGAGTATAGAATTGAGAATAGGATTTAAAGTGTTTGAATTTATGAAAACATTATGTAGACTATGGGAGTGCAAGGCTGATTTAAGTATTCTTTTGTTTTACATATGAGTCACCTGGCAACAAGAATGTATGTGATATTTCCTGATTAAGTTAATTTTAGATGAGGAAAAAGTGAATATAGCTACAGCCATGTGGGTGGTCTTGCTGCAGATCTTCCTAATGCTAAGGATTAATCTATTTCTGGCTTAGTTATAACTATGAAAGGCAACAAACATGTGAATCCTTGCAAGTCAATCATGATATAATAAACCAGCATTCAGGTAACCTGTAGTGTGTTTAGGGGAATCTGTCAAATAGCTTGAAACCCTTAACAAAATCCAGTCTCCATATCCTTGCAGAACTTTCAATATTCAGATGTGTAAAGTCTGCCTGAAAACAAGTCTCTAGACATGTCCTGTACTGTATTTATGCTTAGGTAATCCAAGACAAGATATGAGAAACTAACTCTCTCACCTTCTGTTCTGAACACTAGTCTTCCTTTATACCTCAACTTTCTTCTATCCCTTTTTTATACATTTAAAAATTTTTTCTCCTTCTTACTTGAGATGTCTTTCAAAGACACCCTGAAATGTAAATTCATGGTACCTCTCAGTGATTTTAGACTAACAACTAAGTTGTGTGAGGCCATAATGATTTGTTTTCCTCCTGGCAATAGTTGACAAGAACTTATATCTGGTTTATCTGGTTTCAATTTGTTCTTTTAATAGATTTTTTTCCTGCCCTGAGGTTTACTATATCTGTAGTCAAATACATGAAGATTGCCATAGTCACCATTTTCTACAGTAATCTTCACCTCAGGGTCAGATTCTCTATTTTTTTTTATTTCTAATAAGAAATATGATTATGATTATCAGGCTATTTGAACTATACCCTCCACAAATTTCATTATACTTCCACTTGAAATATGAAACCATGGTTTAAAAATAACAGATTTTTCTTTGGTATGGATTGCAAATATTAGGTCAGAATCTTATGAAAGAACTATGATCTTTTTCAGAACCAGGTGATTAAATGATAAGTGATTCTTTTAATCAAACTGATTTTTAACATGAAAGACAGAAGTTTCTCTTACATTCATTATCTGGGAAAGCTATTATCTTTTAAACACATGAAATACCAGCAGATTTGTTTACTTTAATCTTCTACATAAAATTTTTTAATGTTCTTATTCTGAAGACTCAGAAATGTCAGGATCTGTTTTATGTATTTTGGAGTACTTTCTATTAGGAATTTGTAGTTTAGTTTGACAGTAGCAAACTGCAGGCTGGATGATTCGTAGAGCAAACAGAGGTTAAGTCAGTATGAGAGCCAGCTTCTGCTTCCAAAAGGATGAGCATGTGCACTCCAGAACTAACAGTTATTAATCATAGCTTTTTAAACTGCTGTGAATAATGACAGTCTCATGCATTATGTGTTATGTGTTTAGGCAGACATGATGGAATCTTTAGAGATAGTTTTATATGCCTAACACATATGAGCTCAGGAAAGTCTTTTTAAACACACATTATTTTAACCTCACATAACAGAAAATATTTTCTTTTCTTAGCATAAATTGTGCTTTTGAAAACTAAAATGCATATCTTTGTTGTTCTCATCTTTGAATAAATAAAATGACATACTAATGGATAAAAAGGCATTTAAAGTGAGATAATGTTTGAAATACCATTAGTAAAAAGCATTTATAAAATTCTTGAAATTTTTTAACCAGCTTTCACTTAAAGTCAACTTCTTAGAGCTGGCCCAATCCAGTGGTTTTAGTTTACTAAGGACTTCCATAATAAGATGTCTCTGAAGAAAGGGCTTAGATAACAGGAATTTATTTTCTCCCCCAGTTCTTGAGATTGCAAGTCTAAGATAAATGTGTTGGCTTGTTGGGTTTCTCCTCATTCTTCCCTTGCTTTGCTGTGGCCGTCTGAATGCTACATACTCACATGAGTTCACCTATCCCTGATGTCTGTTCCTCTTATACAGACTCCTCAAATTGCACTGAGCCTCACCCTATGACTTCCTTTAATTACTTCTTTAAAAGGTGCTTTCTCCAACTATAGCCACACTGGGGGTTACAATTTAAATATACAAAGTTTGGAGGAACAGAATTTAGTTCATAACACCAATAATTTCTGAGAGATTATTTTAAAGAACATGGAATGTTCTAGAATATGAGCAAAACTCAATAATGATAAAAAAGAAAACACATTTCTAAATCTGAATTTTACTTGATGAGATTAAATAACAATACACAACAATAGGTTGGCAGATTACCTGATCATTCTGATTTCAGATCAACTGAATACCAATTTTCCAAATATTTTCTGTGAGCTTTTTTAAATGCAAGAGGAGAAGAAAAGGATGAATAAACTTTGGTTTCTTTGGGAAGATTTAAATAGCAATGGAAGTAGATATTTAAGTCATGATTAGTTTTATTACTCCCATGAAAAACTTACAGGCTAATGAAGAAAAAAGGAGAGTCAAAATCAACATGATATAATGTTATTAGTAGACAAAATATGAATATACAAGGAAAATTAAGAGTTCATATTATCTTCTAGATTTAAAAAAAAAAAAGAAGGTCTTGATAAATATTGGCGAGGATGTGGAGGAAAAGGTTTGACTCACACTTTGCTGGTGGGACTGCAAATTGGTGCAACCACTCTAGAAAGCAGTATGAAGATTCCTCAAAAACTTGGGATGGAACCACCCTTTCACCCAGTTATCTCAATCTTTGGTATTTACCCAAAGGACTGAAAATCAGCATACTATAGTGACATGACCACATCAATGTTTATAGCAGCTCAATCCACAATATCTAAGCTCCCAAACCAAACTAGGTGTCCTTCAGCAGATAAATGGATAAAGAAAATGTGGAATATATACACAATGGAATATTATTCAGCCAGAAATAAGAATGAAATTATGGCATTTGCTGGTAAATGGAAGGAACTGGAGACTATCCTGCTAAGTGAAATAAACCAATCACAAAAAAAACCCAAAGGGCGAATGTTCTCTCTGATATCAAGATGCTAACAGACAATAAGAGCAGGGGAGAAAGAATAGAAGTTCATTGGATTAAACAAAGAGAAATGAAGGGAAGGAGGAGGGATAGGAATACTAAAAACAGTAGAATGAATTGGTCATAACTTTCTTGTGTTCAGAGATGAGTACAAGACCAGTGTCATGTACAACCACAAAAATGGGATGTTCTACTCTATATGTGTATAATATGTTACAGTACACTCTACTGTTAGGTATGTATAAAAAAGAATAAATTTTTAAAATTAAAAAAAAGAAGAAAAAAAAGAATTGGGTTTTATGCAATTGTCATCTCTTCTTTTTGGAATTGTCCATGAAATTACATCCACAATTTTACTTGATTTTTGGTTGGTTGATTGGTTGTTTTCCAGTTGCCTGTCTTAATATCAGTGTGGAGAGTAGCTTTGGGGACCAATGCAGACAATAAAAATCAAGACATTTTTAAGTGACCAGAAATAACATGGATGCTTCTAAAATTTTACTGAATGAAAGTGCTGGGGCAAAATAAGGTCAGAACAAAGGATTCTGCAAGGAGACTCTGAGAACCTGATGACTCAAACCCAGTCCTGCAATATTTGACCTCAGATGAACTAAGTTGAGTTGTCATTCAACTGCACAGAAGCATGCTTGATCACACTGCAGACTGGCAAAGATATTACTGGGGGTTGTTTGTTAGTTTGTTTGTTCAAGGGATAGGGTCTTGCTGTATTGCCTAGGTTTGTCCCAAACTCCTGCGCTCAAGTTATTGTCCAGTCTCAGCATCCCAATATCTGGGACTACAGGTACACACCACCATGCCTGGCTAGCCGAGGTACTAAACAATAGAAATGTAGGTGATTTTGATAAGGAAGTAAACACTAGACACTTTGAAATATTAAAGAAGTGTATCATATGGGTAACTTTATATTTTACAAACCATTACAATAACAAATAACTCTAGAAACATCCTCTTTTCTATAGTGGTTTTATACTTCATAATTTAAAATTAAGTTTACCACATAATTGCCAGGCACAGTGGCCCATGCCAGTAATCCCAGCGACTTTGGAGGCTGAAGCAGGAGGATCACAAGTTCAATTCCAGCCTGGGCAACTTAGTGAAACAGTTTCTCAAAATAAATAAATAAATAAATAAAAGGGCTGGGGATGTACTTAGTGGTACAGTGTCCCTGGGTTCAATCCTATGCGATAGATAGATGATAGATAGATAGATAGATAGATAGATAGATAGATAGATAGATAGATAGATAGATAAAATGAAGTCACATAACCTAGATTGAAATAAAAAAATGAAAAGTATATATTTAAACTTCCTTGTGTCCACCCTGCTCCAGTGTCCTATTGAAGTAGATTTCATTATGGTTGATATTATTTTAGAATCAGTATATTAGCATAAGCATTCTTATATTACTACTTACTCATCAACAGTCTCTTGGGTTCTGTAGTTCTTCATCACAGGTAAAAGAAATAAAAAATTATTAAGACATCTGTTTAGTAGGAGATAAAAGAAGCTTCTATTTTTTGTAGCATACGCATATGTCTCATAAAACATTTCAAGTCTTGATTTCTTTTGGATTTAAATGCAGTACAACAATAGAATTTCTCTGGCATAAATTTTACATGTTGTTTATTCTGGAAGATGTTCCAGAAAGTGGTGTTGCTGGGTTCCATTTATGCTTTCTTTTCTTTTTTTTTTTTTTAAAGTATTGCAGCTATGTTACTTTAAATAGACCTTGGGACATCAACTATGCCCTAAACTATATATTGAATGGTTTCCAAAAATGTTGCTTTGGGAGCATTTTTAAAAATCCACTTGAGTTTAGAAAATAATTGTTTATTTCAGGTACAAAAAATTCAACTTCAAACTAATAAGAGAGCTTTTATTCAATATTTTTTCAATGTTTATCAAATATATACTGGCTAAAAATCTCTTTTAAGAGAAAGAATATATAGTCTGGATTACTTAAAATATATTTAGTGCATTGCATCCTTCAGATAACTCAAAATCTATCCCTAACTGAACTCAAATCATCAGATTAAAAGGCCATATCATATTAAATTTATGTAGAATAATTTTTACTGATGAAAGTGATAAGAAACAGCCCTTTGAAAATTGTTAAATTTTACACTGTTGGATTTAGATGAGAAGCATATATATTACATTATAGAACGCCCTCCTTTTGAAGATCCTAGAAGTCCTGTTAGCAATTAGTTTGGAGCATAATAGCACTTTTCCGGAGTTGTTGGTTAATTGCCATCCTATCAATGGTATACTTGGTAACTTGATCTGCTAAAATGGTTGGAATCAAAATTTTAGACCATCCCTAACAAGTAAAGAGTTTTGTTTATGAAATCCATGACATTGTTAGTCTTATTCCTAGCTCCATTCCATGTCAACCCTTCTATTTGTTTTCTTTTGCCTTTTCATGTATGTGAAACTACTTGTGTTAATGAGTTTTGTTTAGTTCAAGGAAACAGATGAGTATACTTAACTGGGCCTATTACCAGAAAAAATAGGGAAGTTGGGAGTAAGGGAGATATTTTATGTCATTTAAAACACCATGACAGCTGTATGTCATTCAAGATGAAGGAATTTTGAATAATTATATACAGAAACAATAAGGGCTGAATGTTTTGTTTAACCATTACTTAATTAACTACCCATGACTGTTGCATTATTTTTCAACCCAACCAAATTGTAAAATTTAGCTAGCTAATATAAGCATCACCTCACATAAATTTTGCTTTTGGTGATGAGAACATTTAACAGCCACTCTTCCAGAATTCCTCAAGAATACAATATCACCATTAATTATGTTCACAATCATATACAATAGATCTTCTGAAATTACTGCTGTTATGTGACTAATTTTTATTCTTTAACCAAAATCTCCCCAATTTTTACCCTATCAACTACTAAGGTTCCTAGTTACTACCATCTACTCTCTGCTTCTATGAGATCAACTTTTTAAGATTTCACATATCAGAAAGATCAGGAGGTATCTGTCTTTCTGTGCCTGGAATATTTCACTCAACATAATGTCTTCCAGGCTCATCCAGGTTGGCACAATATTATAGCTGAATCGTGTTCCATTGTGCACATATGCCACATTTCCTTTATCCATTCATCAGTTGGTGGACACTTGAGTGGATGCAGTATCTTGGTTATGGTGAATAATGCTGCAGTGAACATGGGTAGTATCTCTTCAACATGCTGATTTTATTTCCTTTGGATATATACCCAGTAGTGGGATAGCTAGGATCATATGGTAGTGTATTTTTAACTTTTGAGAAAGTACTTTTTTCTATACTGGCTATTATTCCCACCAAGAGTGTGCAAGGATTTTCTTCACTATATTAGCTTTCATAGTCATTCTGACAGGTGTGAGGTGACATCTGATTGTTGGACAGGGTTAGGGAGATGTTGAGCAAAGGACACAGAATTACAGTTAGATAAGTATAATAATCCCAAAGATCTATTGTGCAGCATGGTGACTGCAGTTAGTGATGCTATATTTTATTGATATATAAGACTTTCAAAAAGAATTTTTAGCCAAATACTTAATAATATGTTCATAATTTTAAAATGTTTTATAACCTAATGTCAGATGGATGTCACATAACTACTACTTTCCTGTCAGAAACACTATTAGAAGCTGCAAACATTTACAAAAACTTTGTATAGTCCAGCATTGTGGTACATGTGATAATTCTAGTGATTTGGAAGGCTGAGGCTGAAGGATTGACAGTTCAAAGCTAACCTCAGCAACTTAGTGAGACCCTCAGCAACTCAGTAAGAACTTATGCCAAAATTAAAAATAAAATGGACTGGGGATATAGCACAGTGGTAGAGCATGCTTAAATTCAATCCCTAGTTTTCTTCCCCACAAATGTTTGTATATTACGGCATACATTTCAGATCTATGTTCTTCTTCTGATTCTTCAAAATGATTTGTTTCTCAATAATTTCCAAGCAGGCCATTTTTTTTAATTTGTTTTATTGTGCATGGTAATCATTTTCTGTTGACAGATGTGCTTGCCCGTACACACTTTGGGTAGGCTCACTGTTCTTTAGGGATCCATTAAAACACCTTTTCAAAGATAAGCATGTAAACATAACTAAATGTCCCAACACTTGAGAAGCATTTGTTTAGATTTGCCTAGTGTGGAATTGTTTATATCTCATATCCTACCATCTGATGTGCTCACACTTTAACCAACAGAATTCACAAAATCCTCTTTCTCAATATATTGCTACCAAGACTTTGCTATTACATTCTTTGCTCATAGGGCTTTATTTATGGAATTAACATTTAAGTCCAGAGATATTATGAAACCAGCAGGGTCTACTCCTGACTAAACCAATCAGTCAAAAAAATAAATTGCAGGGCTGGGGATGTGGCTCAAGCAGTAGCACGCTCGCCTGGCATGCACAAGGTGCTGGGTTCGATCCTCAGCACCACATACAAATAAGATAAAGAGTTGTGTCCACCAAAAACTAAAAAATAAATATTAAAAAAAATTTATCTCTCTCTCTCTCTGTCTCTCTCTCTCTTTAAAAAAATAACTTGCAATTCATATTATCTTGAATTAATATTTTAAAAGTATATATATATATACACACACACTATGTATACATACATATATATAATTTATATATATTATTTAAGTTATATATATATAACTATATACAAAATAAATGTACAATTTATATATATATATATAAAAAACTGGCAAAAGTATATATATTAAATTAAATGGCAAATTTATGCATACATATATGCTTTTTGTATTTATATAGTATACAACTTATATAAACTAAGTTATATATAAAAATATGTATGTATATACGTAAATTTTATTTGTATATATCAATTGTAAGTAGAACAGCAATCAGATAGATAAAGCAATTCACTTACAAGGTTTTAAGCATAATACATGACAATAATCATACATAATAACATGACAGGCTTTCTCCCTGCCTTTTGTCTTTGCCTATAATGGTTCTCTTATTTGGAATTTCCCATTTTTTCTACTTATTCCTCAAGGCCAAGCTTAGATTTCCCCCTTCTCTGAAACTTCAACCTTATAAACCTCCAGATCCAGCTATCTTGGATAGCTTTTTCCCTGAAATATTACAGTGATTCATCTTTTTTAGCACATACCAAGATGTAGTAGCCCCCCTTTACCCATAGTTTCAGTTTCCACAGTTTCAGTTGCACATAAGCCAAGCTAAATGGAAAATTCCAGAATTAAACTATTCATGCTTTTAAATTGTGTGACATTCTAAGTAGCATGATGAAATCTCACACTGCCCTGCTCCGTCTGGCTCAGGATGAGGATCCACGTGGGCTGTTCCTTTGTTCGGCTCATCTAGGATGTACATCCTACTTGCCCATTCGTGACCCATGAGTCACTTATGAACTGTGTTGGTTATCAGACTGACTGTTGTACTGCAGTGCCTATGTTCCAGTAATCCTTATTTTACTTTATAATAGTCCCAAAGTGTAGCCATGCTGCCAGTTTTATTGCAGTATATTGCTATAATTGTTTTATGTTGTTGTTACTGCTGTTAATCTCTTATTGTGCCTTACTTACAAATTAAAATTAATCATAGGTATGTGTGTGTGGGAAAAAATATAATATACATAGATTTCAGTGCCATGAATGGTTTCAGGCATCCACTTAGGTGATGAAACACATTCTAGGCAGAGAACTACTGTAATTTGAATATTTACTGTGTATAATTTGCCCTCTGCCCTAGATTGCAAATTGTCACAGTTTCTCACAGTAACTATGATATAATACTACTGAGAGAAAACAGTCAATGAAAACTAGTTAGTTATTGATTCATGTAGAATTATTTACTAAGAGTTATTTACCAAGTGACAAACATTTGAAGATGACCCAGACTTTAAAAATCTGAAGGCTATTTACATTATATAAATATCGCATTGCATTTTATATTAGAATCTTAAAGCTTCAATCATGTCTTACTTTTTATTAGGCACCTTCCTCCTCACTTTTATCACAAAACAAAGTGCTTTACAAGCACATACAACTCTAATAATTCAGATACGACTGCATGGTTTAATTTACATATATAGTCATGTCTTTTATGATGATTTGCTCAATACACTGAAAAGCAAGATTTTTATTTGAAGCTAGTAAACATTCAAAAGTGTTAAACAGAGATTGTCTTAAATATTTAATCTTAGTGATGAAGAAAGTACAGGGTCGGGGGAATAAGAGAATCTGCAAAGTTTGCCCAACTGGGACACCAAGTGAGAATAGTGCCATGGGCCAGAGTCACTCATTGAGGACTCCTCCAAGTCTACCCTGTGGCCTCTCTCTTATCTTTGGATGCCTTAAGAGGAAAGTCATTTACATCCCATAACACTTTGGATTTCAAGAAATTATACCTGCTCAAGCTATTCTGACTAAAAGGAAATGCAGAAATGTGTGGAAACTAGGAAAGGGCTCTATCTCACACAGATGAAATGCAGTTCTAAAACTGGAAGATTCCAGATTAATTCTCACAAGTTTCAGTTTGTGAATCTTTGTAATTCACTGGCATTGAATCTGCCAATACTATCTCAGCTATCTACTTCCTGTCACATCCCTGTCTCTCAATGCCTCTTGTTAGAAAGGTGCTGAGTCTTTCTCTGTGCCCAAGATATTGTTATCTACTGTAGTCCCATGGCTCACTCTCACATCTGCTTCTTTCTGCCTGTGTCTGGCACAATACTCATGATATCTAATTGCCTCATCCCATATCCTTTCTCCTAAGGTTGGGCACTGATTCCACATCTTGACTTTTCTCTAGGTATCATTTTCATTTCATTATCTATCATTAATCAATTCTCTCTTAATTACAAATTTTGAGAGATTTAAATTGAATCAACTCATCCATTTAACACTAGATGATATCATGGCTGATTTTCTACATTGCAGATTGTTGCTTTTGGATAAGGTGTGTTGTCTGGCTAAGTAAGTGTTGTAGAGGGAGAGGTGGTTTCACCTGGAAATGCTTTAATCTCACAGACACTGTTATCAATGGGGCTGGTACACACTCATGAATGAGAATCAGTTCAATAGTATTTATGGTAAAGATTTTTTTTTTGTGTGTGTGTGTTGTGCTGGGGATCAAACGCAAGACTTAGTGCATGGAAAGCATGTGTTCTACCACTGAGCTACATCCCCAGACTCTATAGTAAATGTTTTATTTACAGTTATTTGTAGAAATTACATAATGCTAAGCTATTGCAGTTTTTATAGGGTTTACCACAATTATTTTAAGATTACCTAAACTGATTTTTGGGGGCTTTTTACTATATTACTTTCAGTATTTCCAGATATATCTACATCTAAAAAGTGAAAAGGGAACTATTTAAAAAGGAAAAATTAGCAGATTCCAATTATAAAAAAGATCATGATCTTTAGATTTTCATCAGTAATTGAAGTTTATCCTTTTATGCCATCCGTTCTCTTATTGCACTCCAGAAAAAAAAAATGACAATTATTTATTTATTATATTACTGGTACTAAGAATTGAACATGAAAGGTTCAACCACTGAGCTACATTCTCAATGTGTTTAATATTGTATTCTGAGGCAGTTTCTTTTAAGTTTCCCAGGCTGACCTCCTGCCTTAGCTTCTTGAGTTTACAGGCAGGTGTCACCATGCCCAACCCACAGATATTTTTAGTCAATCTTTTACCTATAAGTTTATAAAAGGATGCATCAGAAAAAAAAAATATTTTGGTGCCATTAAACTCTGTGGCCTCACCTGTCATGCACACAAAACAAAATAAAAGACTCTTGAGACATCTACTATGTTCTCATCCCCAGGTGTAATGACCCAAACTACCAGAGCCCACCTGGACCTCTCAACTGTGGTAATTTCATTCCATGACCCAATTCTCAATTCTTCTTCACTCCGAAAACCATTGCCACATAAGCTATGAATGAAACTGATGTCCCTCCTAAAATCAGCAAAATTTTACCTTAGCTCAAACCAGATTGTTCCTTGTGCAGAAATCCTATTTGGTTTAATTAGTCAATGCTTTCTTCCTGTGTCTAAAAGAGTTTTTCAAATTTTTTGCACTTTCTATTCTTTTCCATCGCCCTTTTGACTCCTTCCTTTTCTCTCAACAATCAGTGTTGTAAAAAGACCAGAAGTACACAGTATACAGCTCTCCTACTTTAATATCGCCACGTTTGCATATCAAAATCAGGGTTCTATATTTTCCTCTTTCACAATTTTCAAGTAGGGCAGGTATCATCCCTTCCCTTTTCCAAGGTGGATTGCCAATTGCCAATGCTGCTTTGCATTCTGTTTCCTGTAATTTGGGGGTAATTTTAATATTCCTGATATCTTTTGTACATTCAAACTCTTCCACAAAATGGGTCCCCTAAATATATTAAAATGTTCATGTCAATCTCATCTAAAAATAGCACTCTAATTCCACAGGTTCTCCCACACACACCAACCACTAAACCTCTTCTCCTTTTAAAAAGCTGAACTTCTCAGAATAATTCTTTGTTCTTATCATTTCCTCCCTCACTCCTAACCCAACTCCCTTGGTCTTTTGCTCCTCAGCACTAATCCAACCCCCTTCTTGTCAGTCCATTACGGAAACACATGTTTGTAGGTGTTAGAAGACAAACAGCAGAGTCTTTAACAAGTTATCTAAACTCTCAGTTTGACCGGTCCACGGTTCTGCCCCCTTCTGCAGCCTCATCTCATACTGCCCTTCACCCACTGAGAGCATTCCCACGTGTTACCCACACTGGCCCCCGCCCCCACTTCACAGCCCTCTACCTGCTGCCTAGTCAGTGACAATGTCAACTTCAGATTGAAGTAAAACACCACTTCTTCTGAGAAATCATCCCCATCCTCTCTATATTAGATCATTTTCTCTATATTTGTATGTTAATTGATTCCTGCTTCCCTACTATAACTTTATAAGGACGTTCAATTTAATCTCATTTATTTATTTATTTATTTCGGAGTCAGGGTCTCATTAAGTTGCCCAGGCTAGCCTGGAACTTTCCATCCTTTTGCATGCCTTCCCCCACCCCCCACCGGACCAGTGGCTAGTATTGCAGATATGCTTCACTGCACCTGGCCTACTCTCCTTTTAAGTGCCATTATTTTACCCGCAACTAATTCAGGGTCACACACTAGTGTCACATACTATCCCAAGCACATATTAGAGGCTCAAAATACATTTATTGCATGGGTGAATATGAACATTCAGAGTACAAAATGTCATCCAGTAATTTGTAGATCATGCTTTGGACAGCTGCTATCCTCAACATGTATGCAATCACTGTGCTCAATTTATATTACTTCAAAGTCAAATATTTTCTACCAAGTCATTTTTTGTTTAAGATTATTTGCATTATTTTAGAAAGAAAATATTAGAACTTGCTTATTTTCTGACAGATACTAATATCACACTAACATCTTCTTCACTGGTCTAGAGAGCAAAACATTATACTCTTCTAGGGTTACTCCTGAATCAAAACAAATTTGAAAAGCTGACCCAATGAGGGAGAAAAAAAGGACTTGATGTTATAAACACTTTCCCAGGAAGATCAGGGCTATTATCCATCATTATTTGGTAAACAGAGTCAATTAAAGGCATTCACATGTAAAACATTCCTTTACAAAATATAAAAGTCTTTGGGAGAGAGGAAGGGAAGAGGGGAGGAGGAAAGAAGTCAGGCCTCTAAGAGAGCTGTGAACATTGTATGTGATCTGAATTAACTTATTTATGCTCCCTTTAAAATGCAATTGCTACTTGTTTTTAGGAAGAAGTAAATCCTATACTTCTCCGAAGCACTGTTTTAATTACTAACTACCTAGAGCATAGAGAGAGAGAGAATGGGATAAAAATGGCAAAGAAAAATTGCACTTAAAATTTTTACTTTCCCTCACCTGGCTATTCCTTAGGTGTCCCCGGAATATAATTATCTCATTCCCCTAAATACAGTTAGTAAATTATTTCATTTCTTGGTCTAAAATTTTGCTAGTACCTTCTCTGAAGTGTGGAATTTTGTACAAACATTACAGTAAAAGCCAAAGTCATTCTGGATCATCCCAAGAGCAAAAGCCAAACAGCTGCAGAACACAGTTTTTTAATTTTTGCTTTGTTTTGTTTTGTTTCCCATCTGTATACCACAGAGGACTGCAGCACAAGGCTATATTGAACTCATTTATTTATTTCTAAGATAGGTTCTTGAGCTTCTGTATCCTCACTTTTTAAAAGAAAGATACATACAAAATATAATTTGGGGCTGGTATATATAGCTCCATGGTAGGTAGAGCATGGGCATAAAGCCCTGGGTTTGATCCCCAGCACTGTAACAAAATAATAATAGTAATTATTTTATGGAAATCATAATCAACATCTTTGGGTTTTATTTTTAGATTCTCTGTTTCTTTAGTAATGTTTTAAGTGATTTTTAGAGTATATTATCCTGCTTATTAGGAGTGTCACATTACTCATTAATTAAGACATTGGGAGGAGAAAGGCAAAACTCAGCCAAAATCAGTTTTCTAAACATTTAAATAAACATGAAAATAGCAATCTGTTGCAAAATGTAATATGTTGCATGCATAATCTGAAGTAAATGTATGGGAAAAGTTCCTTTTAGTTTGTAATTCAATATTTAATAAATTTGCGTTAATATACATGTCTTGGATGTAACACATGTTTTTTCTCAGAAGATAGAATTAAAGAAGAGAAAGGGAATCTAGTGTAATGTCCTTATTATTACAATCTAAAACAAAACAAAACAAAACAAAGTATGTGGTTTTGCTCAAATGATATAGAGCTTGCTTGGTAACAAACAAAGATAATATGTGGAGGTCTGGATATTAGAAAACTTAATGTAGCTGGGCAAGAAGCCTTAGAATCACACCTGTTGTTGCTAGAATAGACTTCCTTCTGTCTCCTCTGTAATCCCTAGGTTTGGTTAAAATTAGAACCTGCATTTATGCATATTCAATGTAATGCTGTTTGAATTTTTAAAATACAACATATTACTTAAATACAAGTCTGTTGCTAAAGAAAGTGTTAATGTCAATGCTTTGTATATTTATATTTACTTGCAACCTAGTCCTTATCTTACATCCAAAAACTTTTTGTTTTATTTTTAAAATTGAAATTTTTCTCTCGTAATATAAAGGTCAATGTCAGCATGATTTGTTTTAGGACTAATGAGCAAAAGTATTCTACTAAAGTTTTGAAATGTGTGCTATGATAAATTAAAAGAAATATCTCATCTGAAAATGATTAAAATCTTCCCATTATGATTCCTATGATGTTATCTTCTAATATATTTTATGTTCTTCACAAGTACAAGAAAGCCTTTCCTTTGAGAAATTTAAGTATTTTCACACATGTACAAAAAGAATCATTTCAACTAATCTTTAGTCACTATGAATACATTTGAATTGATATGGCCAGTCCTTGTAAAGTATTAAAAACAATGTTAATTATTGTGACTGTGGACGCATATTTTGTAAATATACAATCATTACATTTATTCTTTCATTTAAAATGTAGTGATGATTAATTAATGCACACTATGTGATTCCCTGGGGACAATTATTGGTAAGGAAATACAGCAAATGCCCTCAAAAGATAAACACTTTTAAGGCAGCTGTATCTTTATCTTGTATAATAATGTACATAGATGGTGCATAAAGAAGATGCGTTCAGCCTATATGTAGTGCAGACAAAATGTGAAATGAAACTAAACAAATGAGTAGCTCCAATAATGTTTCCTTGTGCAGATAAAGCCAAAGCTGAGTTTTAAAAAGATAGTCAATAGTTTGATTCTTCACAGAGCACTATCAGTATGATTGTACAAAATAATTCTATTTGCCAAAATGTTCTTTTCATATGTCCATCTAAAGATTTGTCAGATAAGCTGGGTACAGCGGCACACATCAGTGATCCCAGCTCCTTGGGAGGCTGAGGCATGAGAATGGCAAGTTTAAGTCAAACCTGGACAACTTAGCTAGATCCTGTTTAAAAAAAAAAAAAAATAGAGAAGGCTGGGGATGTAGCTCAGCATTAAAGAACCTTGGGTTCTTGGGTTCACTCCCATTATTGCCCTCCTCATCCCCCCAAAAGATTTGATGTTAAATGGCTAATTTATGCATTTTAGATGTTGATTCTAGCACTCCTTCTTTTATAGGAAATAAACTGGGGAAAACTGTCCTATTTTAACAGTTTTAGCTTGTTCTCTCTCATCTACAAATACAAACATACATAAGAACACACACCCCAAATGTCAATAAACTACGTCTTTACCCAAACATTTATTGGTCTTAAATACCTACCATGTCACTACAAGAAAGTTTAAAGACCATAGATTTTTAAGAATGAATAAATAAATCAAGGTTAGTTTATCAATACTTCCTCCTTTATTTATTTATTTATTTTTTAAAATTTGCTTCTCTTTCTTTTCCTAACTCATCCTACAGAATCAGAATTCTCTCAACTTTATTTGATGAATATTTTTACATTTATTCTGTACACCTCTACTGGTTAAAGAATTTAATTCCAATTTTTGAAGGTGCATGATTTCTTACAAATAATTTTCATGAAATAATGGCAGCTACATCAAAATATACACACTAGTACTGAACAAAAATTTAGTCTTTCTTGATCTTCACAAGTCACTTGAGATGGTAAAGTGGTTTTTACACACACTGGTTGTGTTACTGTTGTTGCTTTCCCTGTTGGGCACAGTGGTGGGGTGGTCTACTTCAAGTTTTGACAGGACATTCCATGAGTAGGGTGACAAAGCCAGTTATGTCACAGCCACATATAGAAACTATTTTATATTAACACTTAAGATTAGTTTTTCCAAAATGATTCAAGCATATGTGCACAAACATTGAATATGTTCTATCTCAGCCCCTTTGCTGTAAAGTCTTCCTTTAAAGAAAGCTTGGAAAAGTTGGCACTGTTAAACATTCATGTAAAATTTTACTCAAAATTACAAGTCTTGTAACTGAGGCCAATTAAAGCAATCCAAAACACTCCCTTTCTGCTGTGGGGAGAGACACCAATTAAGATTGAGCAGTTATCATGTCTCAGACATTGAGAGATGTGAGTGTGGAGATTATCACATTAACTCTCATATCATAACTATGATATAGGGTACCATCCCCATCCCCATCATAGGGCTTAAGAAATCCAGGTAAGGTTGCAGTTTAAGTTACTGCCTGCATTCATTCCCAGTTAGCAAGCAACTCAGCAGGCGTCCAACTCCAGAGCCATTCTGTGCAAAATCTGTGCTCTCTGCCCTGCATTTCACTTTCCACTGGTTCCCCTTTTCCCCAAATACAAGTACATCCCCTACTCTTGTTTCTTTAAGGTATCATTATCTGCTGCCACAAGTGGCATAATATTCAGATAATTGTACTGACTCCTACTGCAGAAAGCTCCATGTGAGTTTTCCAGCCAGACTACCCCCTGTCCCGCCACACTCCCGCCCTGATTGTTTTTGCAAGCCTGAAAGATTTTTGTCAAGAAAACTCCTTACTGGAAACAGACACACACTGTGTTATAAGCTACACATTTCTGCAGTTTTAGAAATGTAGCCCAGAAATGCATGGGGTACATTTTGACATGATCAACACAAACCTCAGAACATTGTGGTTATGTTTATTTGCTCTTACATACATACATATACATGTATATATATATATATATATATATATATATATATATATATATATAGAGAGAGAGAGAGAGAGAGAGAGAGAGAGAGAGACAGAGAGAGAGAGAGAGAGAGAAACTTTTAGATCTTAGAGAAAAATTCCATATGATTAATTAATTTATTTTTTAATGAAATGGGGTCTAGCTGTATTGTCCAGGCTGGTCTCAGACTTCTAGGCCCAAATGATCCTTCCCTATCAGTTTCCTGAGTAGCTGGGACTATAGGCATGGCACAATTTAATTTATTTTAGGTTTGTTTTGTTTTGTTTTATTGTTACAAAAAAAAAGATTTATTTTCTTTTGTAATTTTTTTTCTGTACTTGGGGAAAGATATCTACTTTGCTGTACAGATTTTTACTAGATGTCTTCATTTAGCATGGTGACTGGGGAAAGTTGTTGCTTTGTTAGTTTCTTCAGGATAATTTGCATTTTGAGGAAAATGCACTGTCCTAAAATTTCAGTAAGGGAGAGGGCAGTCAGATTAGGAAAATGTTTCCCTGTTGTTGTTAAGGCCTATTAGACCCTGTCAATCGTGACAGGGCATTTTTTTTCTTTTTTTTTCTTCTTCTTTTTTTTTTAATTTAACACATCCTGCTCCAGTTAAGGCTGAGAATCAGAAAAAGTGCTTGGCACAACAGTTTAGCAGGAAAGAAAGCTATTTTAAATGTCTTTTGGGAACATGTTTGTGCAACAGGAAAAAACATACAATTGAGTTGATAATAGCACTCCGTAAAGGTTGGACTCTCCGAAATGGATTTGCCACCCTTTTCACAGGGAACGTGTTGTCCTTAAGCGGCAGTTCTCACTTAAGCACAGCTTAATTCAGCAAGGAACACTTTCCTGTGCAACTCCTTTTGCACTGGAAAATCTATTTTTACATTACAACCCAGACTTAGTCACAGGAGTAAATGATTAAAAATATGTTGTGTTTGGTCTGTGCTTCATTACAGGAGTTCACAGAGTGTGTCACGGGACAGTGTCTAGCAAATGCCTCAACTCACACACCCAGGTTCCTATTCCTTAATTCCCCAAAGAATCTCAGGTTCCTCAAGGGCTGATACCATTACCTTCCACACAGCCTCGCTTGTTCTTGAACCCATCCATGCCTTTGTATTCCTAGTTCTTCATCCCTAGAAAGCTCTACTCTTTCTTCTCTGCCAACATACACTTACCCTTTGAATTTTTAAACACAAATGTTTTGAAATGTGCTATAATTTAATCAACATCTATATTTTCTCCCTGCTCAACCTCAGCAGATCTTTGTGGCCAAAATATCAACTTTCTTTAATATTCTAGTATAAGGTTATGAGCATGAACTTCCCATTTCAGGGTACCCCTTTGCTGATCTCTAGAGCTTTGAAGACAAACATTCCTGTATAGTTTTTCTTCAGGCTATCTGAATTGCACTCAGGTATTACCCACCACCTCTTTCTTCTGCCATATAAGTGATTAGACTCCACCCAGATATACATTATGATAGAGTTAAGAACCTTTTTAAGTTTCTTACAGTTACCAAGTTCTCATGTTCTTGTAAGTGAAAACATTTTAATAGTTCTGCCTTTGAAATCTGCTTTTTTGTCTTAGTTTCTGTTGCTAAAATAAATTATCATAGAGTAACAATGAAGTTCTAGAGGCTACCAATCTGAGATTTAGGGTGACAGCATGGCTGGGTTCTTGGTAAGGACATTCTTCCAGGGTAAGTCCTCCATGTCCTTTCCTTGGTAGTACACACCCACCCACCCAAACTCACATACATGAACACATACAAATCTCTTGTCTTTTTCTCTTTTTTAAGATCACTAATCCTATCATGGTTGTTCCACCCCCATGACTTCTTCTAAACTAATTACCTTCCAAAGGCTCTATCTCCAAATACCAACATATTATGTCTTACAGCTTTCATATGTAAATGGGGAGGACACAAACATTCAGTTAGTATTAGGGCTTTGCCATATAAATGAGGTGGGGGGACACAAATATTCAGCCCCTAGAACTTTCCATTTCCATTGCTAGTCCTAGGTCTATTCCTCGTGATCATTTCTTTTCCTTACATACTTCCAATTACTTGAAGAAGACTTTTAATCTGTCTCTCTGCAACAGTCCTTACCTCTAACTTTGAATTAATCCCCCTTTGTTATTAAAATGAAAATCTTATTAAGTTGCTCTATTGTAGATATATAATATCCTATACGTATATATAATATCTTGTAATTATTGTTCATCATTTGCGATAGTTTAGCGAACCTATAAGATACATGTCATCCCTTCTCCAGTTGGTGCACCTGGCAGACATCATTGAATCAGGGACTCTTTCTTACTGTATCCACATCAACTTTAACCCGCACAGCACCACAGTTCTAGATGCCGCTACCAGTAAGTCAGAGCAGGCATTCAAATAAAAATTTCTATACTAGAGCATTAAACCAAAACTCTTCTCTATGAAATAAAATTTCATCGTTAAATATGTCCCATCTTCCTGGGAAGTCTTATCCTAAAACTCTCAAACACCTGCTACTTCCAAACTCCACATAATAAATGTCATGTTCTCTATAAAGACCTTTCTCACACACTCATCTCTCTCTCTCTCCCTCTTTCTCATCGCCGTCCCACATTCACTCCTGTACTCAACCCACATAAAATATATAATTTCATATGATCAATTTGACACTAAAAATATTTATTGACAATATGTAGCACTTTATTACTCATAGGGGTACCTATTTGTCCTCCTGCTATGTTTTAATTGAGAGCAGAAATCATAGGGTTTCTGGAACCTCATTATTAACTAATCTTTGGAACATATTGGGGTATATTTACACATGTGTATATGTGTGTATGTTTACACATATTATACACACATATATATGTGTGTATGTATGTTTACACATATATACACACATATATATGTGTGTATATATGTTTTGATAAATGAATGAATATGAATATATTTTAAAATACTAAGAAAATATTCTGTTTAATAGATGTAAAAAATGAGTCACTAGTGTGAGAAACACGTTCACCTATTCAAAACCAAAGAATGGACTAAGAGACACAAGGTATAGCAAAAAGCCAGGCTTTGCTTTTCTAATGGTCTTGCAATGCTGGGTGTCCTGTAAGACCCAGTGTCAAGGGGAGCAGGCACACATATTGGGTATAACCATAACCAGCTTTTTATCCCCTAGAGTATAATGTTCCTCCCCTACGGTTCCTCATTAGTAGAATACTATGGGATTTACACTCTTCCCGAATGTCACCTAGCTTTTACCATCTCATAATGGGTTAAATATATATATATATATATATATATATATATATATATATATATATATATATATATATATATATATACCTACCTTCAGTTGTTCCCATCTCCCTTTGTTTCTCTTGTGGTCGGAAAGTCTTCTTGGGGTGAATGCACTCTGACATGTATACACAGCAGCTCTACTTCTTTACCTAAGGTACTCTTTCTTTCTCTCTCTCTCTCTCTATTTTTTTTTTTTTTTTTGGCACTGGGGATTGAACTCAAGGGCACTCAAACACTGAGCCACATTCCCAGCCCTATTTTGTATTTTATTTAGAGACAGGGTCTCACTGAGTTGCTTAGCACCTTGCTTTATGCTGAGGCTGGCTTTGAATTCACAATCCTCCTGCCTGGGATTGCAGGCACGTGCCAAATTACTCTTAATGGAGAGATTTCTCTCTCTGCTGGTCAGGCCCACCCCTTCCCCCACCTCCTGATTGTCAAGGGGTAATTCAGGTGCCTGCACTTTGGATCTGCACATCCTCAGGCTATGGTGCTATTGTCACTTTCCCTTCTGCTCTATTTGCCCTCTGGCTGCCTTTCTTACATCCCAATTTTACATTTAAGGCTAAATACTATATTCTGAAAATTGACCACTGGACTTGCTATTCCTCACACTATTGAAGAACAGATTTCAATACAATCATTTTGTAGGCTTTTTTATAAAAATAGAAGGCATTACTTTTAAATAAAATGTGTATTTACCATAGAAACACATTTTTTTTCTTTCTTCCTCCATATGTGGCTCTCTTCCTTTTCTCTCCCTCTCCCCCACCTCCTACTCCTACCACCCTCTCCCCTTCTCTTCCTCCCTCCTATCTTTCTTGTCTCTCCATTTTGTAACTTCTCTCTCTCTTTTTCTCTTCCTTGACTTTTAAATTTCCATCCTCCTTTTTTTTTATCTTGCAATAACTCCACAGAAAAGAAATTATTGGGATGAAAAATTTCTAACCTGTATTAATTTCCAACAAAGAAGCAAAGTCTGATATTTCTCTTTTCCTTCTTGTAATATTTCTCATATATTTGATATTGTTGTTTATAATAACAATTAAAATGTCACAAATGTAATGAAAAATCTACATTTTGCACATAAATTGTCAGTTTTTCACTGTATTATGAAAATGAAATAAACTCTAAAAATGTGAAAAATAAAAGCACTGGTAGAAGGAAAAAAAAAAAAAAAAGAGCAATGACATATCCTGTGTAAGCCTAGGGGGAATTTTTAAAGTATAAATTAACAAGTTTGCCTTAAAGACATGTAATTTAAAAAAAAAAATGTAAATTTATTTATAAAAGAAAATATATTTTGTACATGAATGAAAAATAGTTTCTGAAAAAAACAAATTTTGTGGAAAATTTTTCTTCACAAATCCATACAATTTTATACATATGAAATCCATTTATTTTTTGTTGTTAAGCATGAAATAATGCATCTATTATAGGGACAATTCAGCTTTTATATCCACAATATGCTGTAATAAAGCTTAGCAAATATTTTGGTCAGTAGATATTATTTTATAACATGAATATTAACTGTCTCTAACAAAGGAGAGTGGAGAGTGGGGTGGATGTTCTAGTCACCTTAATTCTTCCTTAGCTATACATGCCGCTTTTGCACTTATTGATTTTTAAACAGCTTTATTAATATATAAATCACACAACACATAGTTTACTCACTTACAGTGTAAAGTCCAATGGTTTTAGTCTATTCATGAGTTGTGCAATTAACACACAATCTATTTTTAGAATAGTGCCCCACCCAAGGAAGAATTCCTGTGCCCATTAGTAATTACTCATGGCCATCTTCCCTCAATTCCAGGCATCTACTAGTATAGTCTTCATTTATATAGATTTGCATACTTTGGACATTTCATATAATATATCAATAAAGTATTTGGGTTTTCTTGACTGGCTTTTAGCATGTTCATTCTGCAGCAGGCATTAATACTTTTTTCTTTTATTGCTGAATAATATTTCCAGTGTGTAGATTTATCGCATATTCTTTATTTGTTCATCAACTGATGTACATTTGAGTTATTCCCACTTTTCAACCATTAAGATAAGTTAATGCCAGGAACATTCATGTATAAATATTTGGATATATGTTTTAATTTTTTCTTGAGTATATTTTTTAGAGGTACAATTTATGGGTCATATAATAACTTTGAATTTAACATTTAGAAAAACAGCTGAAGTGTTTTCCAAAGTTGCTGCAACATTTTACATTTCTTCCAGCAATGTATGAAGGTTACAGTTTCCCCACGTCCTTTCTTACAGTTATTATTGTATTTTTTAACCATAGCTGCCTAGTGGAGATGAAGTAGTATCTTATTGTGGTTTTGAATTGTATTTTCCTGATGACTAATGTTGCTGAGCCTTTTTTCAAGTGCTTATTGGTCATTTGTCAAATCCTTTGCCCACTTTTAAACTGTGTCGTTTAACTTCTTATTATTGAGTAGTAAGAGTACATTGTATGTTCTGGATAAAAATCTGTATCAAATATGTGATTTGCAAATATTTTTTCCCATTGTGCAAATTATTATTTTTTCTGTCCTTTGGATCAAAACCAAACCCTCCTGAATGTTAGGCAAACTCCATACCACTTTGCTACATTCCTATCCCCAAGGGTGGAGATATTTTTAAAAATGGGACTATCTCTTTCACTTTCATTGAAGTCATTTGTATTTTGGTGGTGGCTTTCTAATTTGTTTTTGTGTGAATGTATTCATGTGTGTGTGTATGTGTGTCTGTCTGTTTGGGGGGTTGAACCCAGAGACTCACACATTCTAGATAAGAGCTGCACCACTGAGCATACCCTAGCCCCTCATTTTCTTGATGGTACTATTTGTATGAAGAATTTATGATCTTGATGTAGTCTAGTTTGCTTATTTTGTGTCACGTGTAATTTTAATGTTATATCTAAAAATGCAGTAGTGCCTTAAACAAGGTGATAAACAAGTTTTTGTCTAAGGGTTGAATTTACTCTTTGAGCTGGGAATAATGTCTTGTCAGAGGCATGCATTAGCTGTGGATTAATAGACAGCATATATTGCAAAGTCTATTTCATATTTAGAAAAAAAAATACATTATAGATATATATGAATCTAAAAGTTGGTTCTGAATTCCTATTGGCTGGGCATAGATATCCTTTGGTTCTGAATAATGATGTTCTGCTTTGGTGAAAAAGAAAACAATCTGTAGGTATTTTGATGGTATGGTGGGAGGAATTTGAAGTTATCTAACTTTACAGGTCAGGAAATGGAGACCAACCAAAGTGATTAACTCAAGAATATTCATGTTTTTCAATCATAGTTGGAATGCAAGATGAAACCTTCTGATTCCATACTCCATAATAATTTCACTACACCAGCACTTCTCAAAATGTTAGTCCTGAATGTTTTGGCTACAAAATCCAATTTAACAGTTATATTGATGAGGAATTCCAGAATTGTAGCTGACTTCAAATATGGCCACATTCGAGTGCTCTAATAATGTTATAAGATTGTCTACTAATCCTCAAATCTCAGCTAATTTTTTCCTGTTTTCCTGTTTGTCTCCATTTTTTGAATAGTTTTTTTCCATTAATAAGAAGGATGAATAACCCAATACTCATGAGCCCTATTTGCTTTGAACCCTAGGGGAAAGAGAAAATCATCCTTGATAACACTGATGGAAATGTCCCAGGGACAATCCAGATGGTGGAGCTTGCACTACCTGTCCATGGCCAAGCCAGCCTAAATCAGAGGACTGTGTTAGTCCTGACATTAGTCACTTCTCACCTCAATGACCAGGAAGGCAGTCTCACTTGAACCTGAGGGAATGGATTCTCTATAGGAAAATAATTCATTTTATCAAGGAATAAAATAAATGTGCCATAAGAATTCCTGTCATTAATTTCTTAATGTCAAAATGTGCTAATAGGTGCTATATAAATTTTGTTTTAAAAATGATTGAAAAGCTCCATGTAACAAGAATACCATAACTTTGATCAGAGACTAAAATTAAACTTAGATCATAGGTTTAAATTAAAATTCTAACAAAGTTATATATCTAACAAAGGAACTCTGGAGTTCCTTATGTTACATGAAAGAAGACCAGCATAGAAAGATGTGTACTACATGATCTCATTTACACATAGAAACTAAAATGTTGATCTCATACAATGGTGGTTACCAGAGGCTGGGAGAACAGATGTGATGGGGACAGGGTGTAAGGTTGATTGTCTGGAATGAACAGTTATCACTGTTAAGTTATATATTTAGATAGAAGCAAAAAGCTCTGGAGTTTTGTTGCACATTATGGTAAATCTAGATAATGATAGTGTATTTTGTACATATTTTAAAAAGCTAGAAGAAAAGATTTTGAATGTTTTCACCAAAAAGAAATGATCAACATTTGAGGAGATAGATATGTTACCCTGATTTGAACATTACACAATGTATACAGATAGGAAAATATAATATAATATCCTATAAACATGTATGATTTTTATTTCAGTTAAAATTAAAAATTTAATTAACATTAAATTAACATTAATTTTTTTTCTGAAATTATTGTTGGTGGAAGAAAATAGGTTTCCTCCTAGAGTTTTACTCTTGACTTTGTGGAAGGGAAATATGTGTAAACTTGTAGTTCAAAGATTTGGAAAGATGTGTTTTGTTTCTGTTTTTTGAGCAATTAATTCTTTCCATATTAGATCTCCTGGAGGGAGAGTGTTCCATCAAGTACAAAGCATTTTTTTTTTCAAGTTCCCTCCCACCGTTAGGTAATTGGGCTGATATTTGGACACTTGCCTCTTTCAAATAAAAAGAGAGTGGCCAAAATCACCGGAAAATGGCTAATTATGCCCACAATGGGAAAATTATTCCCATGAGTAAGTACTTCAGAGTGTAAAATGAAATCCCAAACTTAATCACAAAATCATCTCTCTTTAATAGTTATTCAACTATCCAACCTGGAATGTTCATTAGATAACAAGTCAGCATGGACTCAATGTGAGCTTTTTGTTGTTCCATTACAGTGTTAGTAAATGCTATTGTAGTTCATTTTAAATTACAGTCAAATCTTAGAGGATTTTGAACTTATTTTTAATAGGATTAGCATGCTTTATTTTATAAACTGTCACTATTTATTATAATAGGCTCAAAATTTTGCTAAAGCTTCATTTTTTGTAGGCTCGGTATTGGGAAATGTGTAGTATTGTTAAGTACTACACATTAAGTATTAAGTAGATTTTGTAATACTGTTAAGTACTACACATTAAGTATTAAGTACTACACATTAATATTAAGTAGATTGACATCATATCTGGGACTATACTTAATTTCTGCTTTATTTGATTGTTTTATAACTATGTAAATGAAATAACAGAAAAGAACCATATTATTTCTGCAAAAAATTTTTAAAAACTACAGATGTAAATTGATTACCTTCTTGAAATAAAGCATTAATTTTTCACTATAATGCTATTGAAATTATGGCAAGAAATCAAAATATGTTTAAGCTTCTTTATATTTTGTTATGGTTTAGGTCTTAAACGCCCCCAAAGGTTGTATGTTTAAAGCTTAGTTGCCAGTTTGGGGGGCTTTTGGGAGGTGGTGCAAGTGGGGCCTTTGAAAGGAAATGAGGTCAATAGGGATAAGTCCTTGGAGGGCATAGTGGGAAGTTGGCCACTTTGTTCTACCATATGCTTCTATTGTAATATTTAGCTTTGCCATTTATCCAAAGTCATGTTGCTAAGTGAAATGATTTAAAATCTTTGAAAATGAAAGCCAAAATATTGTTTTAACATTATTTATCTCAGGTATTTTGTCACAGTCAAAGAAGCTGACTAACACATATTTCTACAAATTTTAATATGATACAACAATATAGCTAGCATTTTCTGAGTTTTCAGAAGGTCATATACATTATCTTATTTTCTCAGTAGTTTTCAAGTTTAGGAATTATTTTATAGATGAAAAAAATATTCATAAAGAAGTTGTCTGACTTGCTAATATATGGATGAAGTTGGACTTTAAGATCAGAAAGTCTAATTAGTATTTGCAATACAAATATCGCCTCTACTTGTAACTGATATCATGTATCACCCCTCTATTATGCCAATTTCAATATCTATCTGGAAAAAATCTACCATTAATCAGTAGAACAATATTAATATTCTTAGCATTGGAACCTTAATACTTGGAATTAAATTCAAGTGTCTTCTCTAAAACAAAATGCTTGTGGGGGGAGTGGAAGCAGGCTATTGTTTAAAGTTCATCAAATGACTGAGTTCCAACACTAATTTTGTATTGGTGAAACCATTTCTTATTAAAACTTATGAATATATTCTAAGGACAGAGTTTAAAAGTAGTGAATTAAGCCAATAAAATCAGCATAAGATCATCTCTCCAACTTGATATTTTTATTGAGAAAAGAAAACTTGATTAACATTTTACCCTGCAAAACATGACTTCACTTCCATCTCACTGAAAGATTAGAAAATACATGCTCAATAAATAGTGTAGGATGACTAATTGAATTTTTAAAAGTATTTAAATGTATTTTTATGCACTCAAAGTTGAAGCAGTATATGCAGTTTTTGTTTGGGTACCTTACTAGAATGGCAAGTCTGAGTTGTCAAGCCATTTACCAACAAAACAACAAGAAGACCATCACACATGACCACATCAGTCAGGAAAGGAATTTAAAAAAGAAATTTTGCAGGGAGGAGTATAAATCTATCTATAGCAAAATTAAATGAGAAAATGAATAAGTAAGATTTATTGAATAAGTACAGCAAAATGTATCCAGTATTTTTAAAAACCTTAATTGTCTAAACCTTAACTGTGTCCATTCTCCAAAGTAGTAAAATATAAGGCAAAGGGCCAGAGAATCTGAGTTCTGAGCTTGGAGTCAGCCATAGACATCTTTGTTACCATGACCAAATCACTTATATTTGTATGTTGGACTTGTCTGTTTCATTCAGTAGAAATTGTCATCCTTGTGATTATACATTATAGAGTGATACAAATAATAAGCTAGTGCTTGTTTTGAGACAAGTTAGGAGACAAGTTCTTTATATCTGGTAATTTAATATGTAAAATAATTAGGAGACAAGTTCTTATATAGGAGACAAATTCTTTATATCTATCAGGTAATTAAATATGTAAAATAATGCAAGAAGATGAGTTATGACAAAAATCAGAGGCAACATCGACTGAGCCAGATATTAATTGAGTTTATCTCTTTTATAAGTCATATCAAATTTCTAAAATAGCCAGTACTTATACACCTATTTTCAGGTTATGAAGTCAGCTTAGAGAGTCTAAGTATTAAAAGACCTGGAATTTGAAGCTGTTTCTTTGATTTTAGTGTACAACATCTAACAAGTATTAATAGAAAGAAGGAGCCCTATTAAAGGTCTAGTTCAATTGTCATTTTCTCATGAAGTAAATGAAGCAGAATAAAGTCAAGTTGATTTTATCAAAATACTCAACCTGGAAAAATCACTGCTAGTTTGTGTGACTGTCTTACACTGAGATGAATATAATATAAAGGTCAGAGGAATGACTGGTTAGTTGGGAAGCATAAAGATACCTCTTAAATTTGATGAGAAGATATAACTTTGATCAAGTCATGATTTGTATTCATTTTTCTTCCAGGTACAACAAATTAACATGAATTTCATAGTTGGAAGCAACAAACACTAATTATCTCACAGTTCTGTAGATTAGAAGTTTTAGGTGTTTCAAGGGTAGCAAGCAAGGACCACATCAAAATATTGGCAGAGCTGTCTTCTCTTTAGAAGTTCTGGGGGAAATTCTATCTGAAGATTCATTCAGGTTGTTGGCAGAATTCAGTTCTTGTGATTGTAGTACTGAGGTCCCCATTTCCTTGCTTGTCAGGTTAGAGGCCCTGTAGGAGTCTACGGGTCTTTGCGAGTACACTCCTATATCACAGAACCATGAACAATGGATCCATGCTTTCTCACGTTACCAAAGTTTTCAAAATTTTCAAAGTTTTTCTGCTTATTCTCATTCTGCTGCATCTGCTGCATGTTTTTTTTTAATGACTCAGAAAGTTATAATATGATTGGGAGAATTAAGAATACCTATAAACATCAGGTTTCTACAATTTGATTAAATTCACTTCATAAGTAATTCACTCAAAAAATACTTTCTCCATGCCCTCTTTCTGCAGTCACTCTGCTAGGATTTGGAGCCACAGAGATGACTATGATGTCTGCCCTATTCTTACTATATACACAATTTAATGACAAAACAGGCACACAAATAAATAATTATGTGATTATGTTTTCAAGAAGGTATTTAAATAACTTGCTCTGGGAATTCTAGGATAGTAGTCACGCCTGGGAGCATTGCAGAATATTTTGCTGGATTCTTACTAGATATTCCTTTTAAATATGGTCTGGCCAGTCCCTACAGACAAATAATTATAAGTACATTCAGGTTTCAGCATGACCCAGTAAGGATGATGCATTCATGTTCTGGGTTTCAAATCTGACAGGCCAAGAATTTCCTTGGAAACATAGTAAAAATGTGGACTCCTAAGTTTTTCTCCTAAATATTCTAATTCAGAGAGGTTTTGGTCTGTCCATTCTAACATTTTTCAGCAAGTTTTGGTGGTGATTATGATTCAAGTGACCCATGAATTCACATTTTGAGGAACAATCATTTAGCCTAAAATAATATGTCTCAAATAACATAAAACAAAAGAAATTTAGTTTTAGTTTTTTTGTTTTGTTTTGTTTTTATCAGTAACAGATCTTTAAAAAGAGAAGCCTCTTTTTATTTTGCTTTTGTTGAAAGTGTGAGCGGGGCTGCAGGCAGTGTTTGACTGAAGCATTAAAACCTTAGAGTGGCATTTATTTTTCAGACTCTATTAAAAGTAAAGTCAGTTAGTAACTTGCAATAATAATTCTATTACAAAGAATGAGGTTTTGCCAAAAATAAATATTGAGGAGAAAATGAAAGGTAACCAGGTTTCTGCACCCTGACTTTTTTTTTCAGTGATACAATCTATGATAGATTGTGTAGAAAGAAGAAATTTCCATTTGCAATGCAGGTGTGGAATATTGGGATCAGAAAAGACTGTTTATCCTTTGTTTTGATTCAGGAGAATAGCAGCTTGTATAATAAACCATAAGTAAGGGAAGGCATGCTCATCTTTGCTTACACAAAAATTCAGGCTACTATGGCAAACTAGATATGTATGGGAAATGCTTCTGTTGGCTAAGTTTATGGTAAATGTATAAATATGTGGAAAAAAGAATATGGCTTTGGGCCTATAAAAATCTAAGACATTTCTGAAATGGAAAAGTGGAAGATGAAACTTTTCTTTCTCTTAATCTTAGAGTGAACATACTTTTAAATATGACGATTAGGTAGCAATTAAAGATAAGAATTATTATCAAGAAAAATAATTAAAAGTATGTTTTGATATGCATGTACAAAATTTATGTTTTTGTCTTCTGATAAATTAGTACCACATCAACTGTTTTTGTGTAGAATAAAATATTTGTGTAGAATAAATCATAAAACATACACTATAGTAAGCTAAGAATGATTAACCCTCTTAAAACTTCAAAATTTAAAAAGTAAAACCATGAAAAAAAAAAAGTCAAGTAGAGTGAATCATGGTAGTTCGAAGGAATGGTAAATTTAAAAAAGTGTTTTGAGTTCCTAGGCAGCTCTGTATCAACTCATTCTCTCTCTTCTCCCCTCCCTCCCTCTGCTAGGGATGGGCCTTGTGCATATTAATGAGCATGCTACCACTGAGCTACATCCCCAGTCCTAAGCAGTTTTAGTTCAAAAGTTATTTCATTTTTGAGACATTTTTCATTTCTCAAAGTTGTTTTTGTGATGAAATAAATAATTTTTTAAAATGTTAATGTTGAATATTTGGGGGAAATATAGAGCATGTTTACAAATAAGAATATATATGTATTATTCTGTTTATACAATTAAAAAACCAATCTCATGTTTTGCAGTAGAACCAACTCTTTCACTTTATTAAATTTGTGAAGGTAAAATAAAAAAAAATAAAACTTACAGGATCCATGAGACTAGTGCTAGCATGATAAAAGTAATTACTCCTAGTACCACTATGATTACAATTTCATGTAGGAGTATAAATTAGAATTTCCTCAGGTCTGAAAAGTTCTTTTCATACTAAGTAAATGTTAGTACCCTTGGAACTAACTACCAGCAGACTAAATCACTTAATGACTTCTTTTCATTATTCACTTGGTTTCTTCCAAAAATTAAATGAAAACTACTAGATATCATGTGGTAACATGCAGTTCAATTGCAGTAAATAATTTAACACCTGAAAGTGATAAGTGATTGAGAACCATTTGTTTATCAGCTTTAGTTAGTTAATATCAAATGTATTCTAGCAAAGATAAATTTGTAATAAGCTAAAGTAGAAGAGAGAACCATTTACAGAATGAGCCATTTAGCGGAAGTATGAAAAGAACCAATGACTTAAACCTAGGAAAACAGTTAAACATACTTGTGAGAATAATCTTGGCATTATTTCTACTAACATGAGACTCAGTCTGAATTGAGTTTTAGCTAATTTGCAGTGGCATCATCTACATGCCTAGTCATGATCCATACAAAATTGGCCTAGAGAGCCCTTGGTGAAAGGGGAGATTCCTTCATAATGACCACTCACTCACTACAAATGTCTGCTAGAAGGGAAACTTTGTTAGATCCTTTTTAGAATAGATGAGTTGAGAGAATAGGATAGCATCACCTAGGGAATTGGATGTTGATGCATCTCCTGGAGAATACAGGTGTTCATTCTCTGTGTGAATGAATATCACCCAAATTTGCTGTTCTACCATTGATAAACCCTGGGCAATAGGTATGCCCTTTTGATAAGAAATGCAGCACACAGTACAAAATACAACCTTGCTCCTAGCAGCACATATTCTAGATTACTAGGGAATAGGATGATGAAAGAAAGCTATATATATTGAACCATTTGTAGAATATATATATTGTGAGTTGATAACTTCCTTTTCAAGTATGAGGGCCAGGATGAGGAGTGACCAAGACATATTCACTAAGATATTTTGGAACACTGATTTTAAAATCTAATAGGTAGGCAACAAAAATTTTCTCAAATATGGATAAAATTTTCTGAAATATGTTGGATTTGGGAGACTTGCAAATTTAATTTTTAAATATTTTCTCCTTTAATTTTTTGAGCCCATGTACAAATTAAAGATAATTTAGTTCTGACTTGTGTAAATCACCAATCATTTATAAAACATGATTTCCAAATAGTAATTTTTATGGTCTTATTTAATATTTAAATAATATTTATATTTTAATATAATATTTAAATACACATACTTTTATATGGATTAAATTATAGTTTTAAAATAAATAATTATAAAGAATGTTGCACTATTTAAAATAATAAGTTTAAAATAAAATATATCTGTGAATAGATATATAAGAGAAATAAAATTTTGAATACAGAACATATAAAGTATATTTTTATGTTAATCTAGCAAATAATGATGGATAACTTGGCAGTTTATTTGGTTATATTGCAAGAGAAATAGAACATAGCTGGAAATAGACCATAAGTCGGAAGCTGCCAAAATGTCACGACAGAGTTCAAGTTTAATGATCATAAAATTGAGGTGTTCAATATCATTCCTTAGTTCTAGCTGAAAACACACATTTAAGAGTGGAATTTAATCAAGGATTTTATATAGCTTTTTAATTTATAATTTTAATGAGACAGACATTGCTGGGGTATGGTTCTCAATGTTTACTCTTCACAAGTTCATAAATTTTTAATTTATAATTTTAATTTATAATTCTTTTACAAAAGTCCTAATATGTTATCACTGATATGCTAATGAGAGTGTTAGGAGTAATACTATTTCTAACTACCTTCAACTCTCTTTAATAAAAAGCATGCAAAAAATCAAAACCAAAAAAAAATCCTCCTTTCTTTAGCATTTTTGTTAATATGGAATGATAATTAAAATTCTACTAAGAAAATTACATAACAAAACTTATTTTTAAAGACAATATTATATAGTATCATTGAAAAATGGATATAAATATAATAAATATAGATATATTTTCCTAAGTTATAAATTCCTGAGGAAAATATTTGAGTAATTCTATGAAAAAGGAAAAATAATGTAAATGATAAAATTTGATAATTTTTTGTATGAAAAGAGCATAACCAGACTTAAAATCATTTACCTATAGAAATATGTACATTTATAGATCCATGGGTTTTTATTATATATCTATAATTCATACTGAAATATTAATTACTTGAAGTGAACATGTTATTTTATAGTAATGCAAATGTATTACAAAAACATTTTTAGAAATTGGAACAGGTTAATAAAATATCATTTTATTAGTATTCACTTTGAAGTATTTGATTTATCAAGGAAATAAATTTGGCTCACTAACATAATAGTAAATTATTATAAAATTAATCAATATTTTAGGTCATGACCCTTGGATTTAAGAAAGTCTTCAAGAAAATGTCGAATACGATTCAAGAGAAAATGTGATTTGAATCTGGAGACAACTGTGTATGTAAGTATTTGGAAATTAGATTTTTCTCATGGTAAAATGTAATCAAAACTAAAACAACAACTCATCAATTATTGGATTGCATAAACTTTGGTTTATAGTTTTTCATATATTATTTCACTCTTTTTAAATATTTGAGATTAATAAAATGTTACCTGATTTTTTGGTTATTTTTTTAAGATAACCTAATAATAAAAACTGAGGATAGCCGATAGAAGAGTACAAAATATTTGGAAATTGCTACAATTAACAAGAAAAGCTGCTTCAGGTGAGTCTTGGTGGGTGATTAATGGCATAGGTTATATGTGCTAATTAACATTGTACACACACAGCATGTGATACAAATAATAAAACATGACCACATGGAAAAGGTTTTTAAGTTTCTTATTTTGGTCTTAGCCTTGTAATGAAATTCATGACAAGTTTCCTAAAAGAATTAAATCTAAGCTGATAGTTGAATATCAAATGTCTACTGAGGAAATTTTGTCAATTTTGAAAATAGTTTTTACATATTTGGTTACATGAATAGTGTAGTCCATGGCTATACTATGACAATTCATGTTTCATAAAAAAAAAAATAGTATGTTGCTCCTGGAACTTGTGAAGAGTAAACATTGGGAACCATACCCCAGCAATGTCTGTCTCATGAGAAGTAAGTTGGTGGGTGGTATTTGAAAGGTCATTTTTCATTAGCTCATAATTGTCCCTACCATTACAAATACTTTCATTTGATATTGTCCATATATTGTAATTTTATTTAAATAATGTAGATGACTTAGGAAAACTTCTATTTTCTGATTTAAAAAGAATTAGTTTTCTAAAATGAAGAATAATTTTTACTAATTATAAGGATATTTTAGTGACATTTGGATGTTGATTCTCAAAAAAAATTTCATCCTTAGATGAATAAAGTCAGTAAATTATAAATTAGACCAATGCTTATAGAAAATAAAGGTAAACTTTAAAATAAAATGTGTTATCAAAATTTATGTTATGGTGTTCACTTGAAATTCTTTATTTTGATACTTCACTAATTTTATTCCAATTTGGTCAAAACAAAGAGACCAAGATCATTTTAATCGCTCAAAAATATATATGTAAGAAGTTTTCCTGATTGTAAGTTTAGTTAAATTAAGATAAAATGTATTTAATTAAGCTTTTTAGTACTTTAAATCATGATATTCTTAAACATTTGTAATACACAAAACTATTAATCAAATCAAAGTAAAATTATTGTACAGATGTAAAGTAAATCTTCTTTTGAGAACCCTCTATATTTATTTAATAAATATTGATGAATTTTGTTTCTTTCATTGTCTATTGCAGTTTGATTTATATTACATAGCATATTGCATCTGGACTCTGATAATGGAGAAAAAGTGTGTTCTGTATTTTCTGTTTTTCTTGCCTTGTTTTATGGTAAGTACAAGTTCCTCTGATTGATCTATTTTACTTCTAACATATTTATAATTAACAAAGTTCAATGGTGAAATTAAAGTTATTATTTGATGCATAAATTATTTTCATTTTCCACCCAATCAGTAGAGCAATTATTTATTCCCTTTCCATGTGTTCTTCTAGTCTTAATGACAGACATAGAATGATTCAGCCCTGGGGCAAAGAGGAAGAGCTTGGAAGACCAATGTTACAAATGTGTAAAATACCAGGGAAAGTTTTATTAGAGTTAGGAAAAAAAAAAATGGAATGGCTGAATACAGTATTGTTGTGCATAGCAGATGAATTATTTTTAGTCAGATTCGTGGATTCTGAGTTAGAACTTTTAAAAAGCATATTCCGATTCATTGATTTCTGTTCATTCTACCAATTGATATTGAAATAATGATTGAAATAATTCAGAACTATGCATTGTATTTTAGTTTCCTTTTCCATTCACTCAAATTAGCAATCATCAGTGCTGTTTGAGGCAGGGTGTGTTTGTGTGCATGTGTGCCTGTGCATACTCTTGTGTACCTTTCAATACACATGCTGAGGATGCGGGGTCAGAGGTGGTGATATACAAAAGATGACAAAAAATCAATTGCTCTCCTAAAAGACCTGTAGATTTCATACATTTATTTTTTTTCATTTATAGAAATGTTTTATTTATATTTTCTCTGCCTCAAATTAAAACAATGATTCAGCTCTTTTCTCTTTGTATGTATGAAAAATCAAGATAAAGAATCTCATCTAACTATGTGCCAACAAAGAATTTCCTGTAGTGTTTCCAAGCAAACCTTACAAAGACTTAAAGTAACTCAAGAAAAATATGGAAAATCTCAATGAGGAAAAAAGCATTTACATTTCAAAACACTCTCAAGTCTAGGAGCTTTCTAAATTCTGCACTTCTCAGATGTTATCTTAGTAGAATTGAAGAGAAAGGACGCCTGTTTCCTCAGCTCACACCTTCCATTGAGCTTGCCAGTGAGCTACACAGGCCAACACTGGTGATCTGCAGGCAATTCTGTAACAGAGTACTGATCTGATTATTGTAATTTAGGGAATTGTGACCTTTTCTTTATAATTTGACCACAGACAGTGTATAAGCCTGATTTTTATTTCAAGAAGGAATAAAAATGATATCTATCTATGCAATTTCTACAGACTTCTTGAGAAGAATGAGTTCTGTGGCTTTTAAAAATATTGTCTCCAGCTAGGAATATAGCTCAGTGGTAGAGCTTAGTCTACCAATATATTAGACCAGTCTAGTATAATGTCTATTATTTGTGAGGCCCTGGAATTGATCCACAGCATTACAAAAATAAAATTATGTGGAACTTCTAAGTGTATTGGCTTGCTGTTATGAATTTCTATTTGTTGCTTCTATAGCAAAACTGTGACTATTATAGCAGTTTTATTAACAACAATTAAAGTAAGACAACTCAACGAATTTTAAAAAGAGTGAAAGAGTGAATGAGAAACAATGGCCAGGTGATGGTGAAACTTGAATGATGCTACCCAGTGAGACAATATTATTATTTCCACTTTGCTAGGTTTTACTATTTTTAGTGTCTCTTTAAATAAAGTTCTACTAAATTGGAAAAATATCTATATGTCCATATAAAATATATATATATATATATATATATATATATATTTAAAGCCTTTTACTGATGTATATTCAGTTAAAAACTCTATTTACCAATATTATAAATTAACTTTCCATTAGTTTGATTGTGAAAAATATAACAACTAGCAACAAATATTGAATATTTTCCATGTGCTAGGTACGTCCTTCTATTAAATTGATGCTCTTTATTCTCTCTTACAATAAGAAGCTGAGGTTTGGGAGATAGGGGGAATATATCTTGCCGGCATTCACAGAACAGGTAAAATTGGAGGGATTTTGAATATAGCTCTGTGTATATTCCAGAACACACATTTAGGCTGTCCTGCAGTCAGCTACCACAGGCTCTGCAAAGCCAACTCTGCCTCCCAGCTCTGCCAGTGGTGCCATCTTGATTGTTTGAAACTGGACATGGTGGAATATAAATTCCAAGGAAAGTGGCTAACACTAAAAATTGGGGGTTTCCTCCCAGAGAGGCTGTTTATCATTCAGAACATCACTGTACTTGCTCTTTTATATACTACAAAAATATTTTCACAATTTTGACATTGTTGTTGTTTTAATTCCTTAGATTCTTGTCACAGCAGAAGTTGAAGAAGAACTCTCTGATGACTTAATTCAGTTGGGGGTTACTAGAAATAAAATCATGACAGCTCAGTATGAATGTTACCAAAAAATTATGCAGGACCCCATTCAACAAGCAGAAGGTAACCATGACTATTTAATTCTAAATGCATTTGATGAATTTTTAAAAGAAAATTTCCCTGTTATGTCATTCTGGGCTCTTTGCATCTATTACTGAAATGAGTTTGTTGCTTGTTTTCTGGTATATGTGCACTTTTAACTATTTATTTATGAAAATATTTTTGCAATAAATTCTTTTTAAATATTTTTTTTAGTTGCAGATGGACACAATACCTTTATTTTATTTATTTATGTGGCACTGAGGATTGAACACATTGCCTCATGCATGCGAGGCAAGTGCTCTTCCACTGAACTACAACCCCAGCCCTGCAATACATTTTTTTTTAGAAAAATCTAATAAAAATATGTGAATGATCTTTTTAGAACCACTTTTTATGGTTTAAATATATTTAAAATATCAAATATGTACTAATATTAATGCAATGACACAAGTCTCAAGTCAATGACAATTCACCTTTAGTTCATGTAATTTGTGTCTTTTTTTGCAACCTGATTGATAGTAACTTGCATAATAAAATAATGAGTACAGAAGTTTTTTGTTTTTTTTTTAATAATATTCATGCTTTGCATAGTACATTTGCTAGCAGATTTAATGAAGTCTAAGTGCTCTTGTTTCCTTTAGGATAGTCTTTTGTTGTTTTGGTAACTCACAGAGGGACTAATAAGCACCAGGCATTTGTCTAGATCTGAAGCTATAAAGATAAGTAACAGAAATATAGTTGCCATAATTAGACAACAAAAACAGGCCCTATATTTTTTCTGACAGCCATAAGGGTTATTTCCAAAAATATAAAATGTGAAACTCACAGTGGAACAAAGCAAAATATAGTTTATTTAGATGATCCAATTTTTTAAAAACTATCAGGGGAAACAAAGATCCCAACATTTTAATGTTCTAATAGATTGTATTTACATAAGAATGAAATGTTCAAAGTAAAATATGATTATTTATAATTGTCATATTAATATGCTTAAAACAGGAAAAAAAGGCATTTTTTCATGTTGAGCAACTTTTAGATTCAATTTAACTGAACAACATAATTTATTAATCTTTGCAGAAGTATTGGGATATTATAGCTGCACCAATACTCTTTTTATACTTGTCACTAAAAAGTATGTTTTAAAATATGCCAATGACAAATTATCTGATTATGTCAGATAATGAATCCAAGTTCACTGCCTAATACATCTTCTTAGGGCTTCACAGTGCATTCTGTAATTCATGAAAAATAGAAAGTCTTGGAATAAAGAAGTGTCTTTCTTCTAATTTTGTATTTTCAAAATCCATTTGGCCACAGAAATTTTCTCATTGGAAAACTTACTCATATCTTACTCAGATTCCATCAAACACAACAAAATTCTAGACCTTTCATGCTTCCTGTATTGAAGCTATAAAGATATTGAAAGTATTGAAGTTAATTAGATTCCTGCAGCAGTGACATTGGCACATTTGAGATGATTTCTAAAATTATATATAAAAATGTTTATATTCTATAAAATATATTTACTTGGTATTATATGGTTGCAAACTATTTAAAAATAACAGAAGAGAGAACTGTGGTTATCCAAATGGCTTTTCTTACAAATTGCTATCATTTAGACATTCAGGTCATCAGAATCTTTATACTCTCATGGGGGCTAGATTAATTCCAAGATCTCTTTGCAAACATTTTATGTTTCTGTGCAAACATGTTAATGTTAAAATTAATGCAGCATTCAGGGGACCACCTCTATGTGACAATTCAAAAAAAAAAAATCTCTTTCTTTTTGGATTACATAGTGTTATAACATTGGAAAATTGACCAGTTGATTTTTCTGTCTTTAAAAATATCTATTTATTTTTAATGTAAGAGATTCTTCCCCTTCACAATGGAGAGAGATGTGACATCATTAAGCATTCTGCTCCGTTTGAAAAGACAAGGAAGGAAAAGCTAGATTTGGAAGAAGGGCCTAAATAAGTACTTTTCAGAGTTAAAATGATGAAGCAGAAATATTGAATAGAATCATTTGTTTGCTTCAAGAAATACTTTCCCCAAGAATACAATTCTAAAATAGTATGTTTTTCTGATTTCACAGTTCTTAAAAATTTCTGATACAGAGAAATACACACAAACACACTTATTTCTAAAGCTCATTTAGAAATTAGTTTTTTCTATAATTACTTGTTGAAAAAGTCAAATAATTGCTATGAAATTCATGTATGTTCATTTTCTGTACATAAGCTTTTTTCCACATCAGTGAGAAACCATGCTTGAGACTTCATGTCTTTGGGTATAACTAGCAACTAGTTATCTCCAATTGTATTTCCCCTTCCAGGCATTTACTGCAACAGAACCTGGGATGGCTGGCTATGCTGGAATGATGTTGCAGCAGGAACTGAGTCAATGCAACACTGCCCTGATTACTTTCAGGACTTTGATCCTTCAGGTAAAAGCAGAAACTTATATACAAATCTCCTTGATACCTATCTAATAAACCCTAGGTTAATTAAATTGTTGCTTTCTTTTTTTACTATTCAACTTTAAAGAAAAAGTTACAAAGATTTGTGACCAAGATGGAAACTGGTTCAGACATCCAGCAAGCAACCGAACCTGGACAAATTATACTCAGTGTAATGTTAATACACACGAGAAAGTGAAGGTATGTGATGGTCATGAACTGAAATTCACTCTGGCAGTCTAAACAATTGTCTAATAGAACATTGGAGAAACTTTAGTCAGTGTTCCATTGCATTATAAAGCCATTTCATAATAAAATTTGAGAAGAACAGTGAAAAAAAATACCTGTGGAGTGAATTATTATTGATTCTGTCATTACCCTGAGGAAGGAGTACAGTTAGGTAAGAGTGTATTTACAAGTCAATGTCTCAGTATTGGGGTTTCAAGTTTTCCAAAGAAAACATACCTTAAAAGTGTAAAAAAATGTGGGGGTTGAGTTCTCATTTGGGGAGAAATTCTAGAATTACCTCAAAAATTGTAAGTAAACAGGAGAAGCCCAGCATGGTTCAAGCAGTCCTGTGTCCCTCAGTGAGACCTTCCTTCTGACTGGCTGGTAGTCCACCCTTTCTTAGGCTCTCACTTTGAACACTATGCATTAAAATCAAAGTTAATTCCAGTTTGTCATAATAAAAAAAACTTTATAGAAAGTGCCTAAATATATTTATTTATACTGGCGTGTTTGTATAAAAACAACTTGTCACTCTGAATAAACAGTAAATCCTGATATCTCTTTTCTTTTTCTGCCCTTTGCCTGCCGAATGACCTTGGGAGAGCCATTTAATGTCTCTCTGCCTCAGTCCCCCAAAGTACAAAGTTAGATGACAATAGATTTCCCCTAATGGCTTTCACAAGACTTTACTTAGTGCAAGGAAAACACTTAGAAGAGTAGAATGTAGTATGTACTCGACAGCTGCCACCTATCATTATATTTAGGTCATGTACTCCCTGCTTATTCCAAAAGTGTTTGAAGAGAATCATAAGAATAAAATATAAGATGGTAGGTTAAAGTAAATGGGAAACAGAAAAAGAAGAAAAAATAAAAAGTAAACACCATGAAAAAAATTTTAAAAAAGTGTTTGTATAGATCAAAATATCTCATAAGCTGCCATATTAAAAATTGCCTCTCAACCTCGAATTTATCAAAGAAAAAAAAAAAAAGAGACCTAGTGGGAAAAGAAAGCTTTTATGGCATTTAAGTCTGAATAAATCAAATCACCTAGTAGCATTTGATTTTAAATATAAAATGCTAGTTTCATGTTCTATGGGACCTAAATCAATAGAAGTATTACTTTATAGATTTAAATATGGTTTCTAGCTTCTTAAATAAAGATGCATATTATTTATAAATTTTGATAAGTTACTTGATACATTTATGTAAGTTACTTGATACATTTATGTAGATATTCCTTATTCTAGATGTATGTAGGTATCTATTGGCTTGCAAGCAAGACTATTAGATCACCTGCTTTCAAGAACAAAATCTATGCAATTGAATTTGAGCTTCTACACATGTAGGAATATATGTGCTTATATATATTGATATCTGTCTAATTTTTTTATTCACATAAATCATAGACTGCACTGAACTTGTTTTACCTGACCATAATTGGACATGGATTATCTATTGCATCACTTCTTATCTCACTTGGCATATTCTTTTATTTCAAGTAAGTACATTAAAAATTATTTTATAATTTATCAATTGTCTTAGGTAAATGCAAGTCTTGCATGTTTATGTCATATGGTGACATATGTAAAATATAGATGTCATGTTTAAAAAACTGAATGTTTAAGATCAGTTAAAATAATTGGATTTATTTTGAGTTTGTAAAATATAAAGAGGGGATACTGATGAAATATCTTAACCCTAATTTTACAAAGTAAGATTAGTTATATAAGAATCAAGTGAAGTAATGTGAAGGGAGTCATAAACAACTGGACTTTTCCCTAAGAATTGTCAAATGTTATAGGTCTTTAGTTGCTCAGCTTCTCAGATAGTTTTATTATCAGTATACATGTGTAGAATAGCAACCAGAATTTTGTGTGAATACTGGTACTACTGTTTATATATATTATTGAAAATATAATTTAGCTAGTATATTATGATTATTATTATTATTTTCTGGTACCAGGGATTGAACCCAAGGCCCACACATGCTGGGTAAACACTCTGTCACTGAGCTACTACCCCAGCCCTTGAAAGTATAATTTAAACTTAGTATGCTTTACTTATTTTTTTTTTTTTTAGTTTGGGGGAATCATCAGTAAAATAGTTAGATTATACTTTCAAATTTACCGGTACTTCTTTTGAGAGGGAAAGGTGCAGTGGCACCAATTTCTTAAATCAACAATTGGTTTTAAAGTTTATAGTAAGGCAATGTCTATACCTTTATCTGCATGTATTACATTATACCTTTACTACATTCTTCATAATTTTGATCACCACTAGTGATTACAGAATGAGTGTGATGAACAGTCAGGAGCTGTATTTCACTGTGTCTTCATTGCCATTGTCATCATTATGGCCTTCTTCCTTGTCTTCTTTCTGTCTTTTCTCCCTTTATCATCACAAACATCAATGATGATCTTGGAGCATTAGCATCTATAAGTGTATCCGGAGTAGCAGTACATTAAAATAAGACAAATTTAGACATTATCAGATAGTAGGATTTTTTTTTACATATATGTAACTGCAGTCTTTAAACCATTTGTAAATCAGCTATTTGAACTATATTAAATAAGAAACCCAACAATTAATGATTATGCCTCTTGGGCTCAACGTTAGAGTATGTAGAGATTGCATCAGAATCACCAGTTTTGTAAATTTATAACTTCCTAAGTATCTTTGACATCAGCCATATAAGAATACTTTCAATATCAGTATCTAGGCACCATTTAAAACCGAAAAAGAATCCTACTGTCAATAAAACCAATTAAACATTTATATTCTTTTTAAAATATGACATTTAATTGAGCAATTATATCAAATTATATCAAAGTTGAAAAGTGTTTTTATCCTAAAATTTGGAAAACATTAAATCTTAGAGATTTAACATTTACTATACTGTATTTTACAAATTACTAAAAGATTTTTGATCAAAACAGACTGCCAATTCTCAGTCACTGACTTCATAATTAGTATGTCACATTAGTTGCATATGAAGAGCTTATTAAAATTTTATGCCTATACACTTGAATGCATGGTTAGCTTATAAAATGTTTTCTTAAATTAATGCTTTGTTTGGAGTAGAAAATCTTTTTATAATTGTCTAAAATTTTTTAAATATCTCTTCTAAAGAATGGAAACAAAGTTTCTCAAAGCAACAACTTCAAAACAAAATTCTCAGAGCTACAGTAATAAGTTAATAAAAAACACTGCAATGGACATTTTCAGCCATAACTTTTCCCATATTTTGCAATATTATTTTAGGCTACATTCCAGAGTTTTGGAATTTCTTGGTCAAAGGGTATATATCTTTTTATGGCTCTTGAAATACATCATCTTAAAAGTATCTCAAAATCAACATGTTCAAAAGAAATTTGTAATATCGACCTCCTCCAAATCCAAGTTGGCTTTCTTCCAGAGTGACCTATCTTCAGCCATGACACTTCCAGAAACACAGTTGCATTTATAGGAGATTTAGGAATAATTTGTATTGCCTTTCCCTCCTTTTTTCTCCCTAAAATCCTCTTCTTAGACCTTTTGAAATACTCCCAATCTAACCAGCATACTGAAATTCATCTCTACAGCAATCACCACCAGTCTTGTCCTAGGTAGCCTTAGTAAATCTATTTCCTTCATTTAATTCCCAAGCAATGGATCCAGAAAATTTTCAATCATTTAGATTGAATTAGGTCTCATGTTGTCATTTTTGCTTTAAAAGTTTTGAGAGTCTATTACAATTCTTATAAAATCAAAATCACTAGCATACCCTGATTTATCTTTGTGCCTGCTCCCTAGTGTTGTTAAATGATGCTAAACTTTAAATGAGGCTAAATGATGCCAAGCTTTAGCATCATTTCCTCAGTGAAATTTTTCTTAAGTTCCTTTATTATTTCCAAAATTGCAATTAATTACAGCAGACATGGGGTGAAATTCTAATACCATTTGGGAGATCACCATCTCTTCAAATTAAAAGTGATTATAACTAAGATTTTTCAGATTAAATGATCTCTTTTTATTTTGCATGTAATAAGCCAAAAATACCCAAGTAAATTAAATTTCTAAAAAATAAATTTACAAAGGATAGCAATTATATCACATGCCAAAACCAGTAGTCAGGGAACAATGATCTCCTAGAACTCCCTGTGGTATCTCCCCAGACAAATTTGAATTTAGTAAAGATAGGAGTAAAGTCCTGACCAATTCCATAGAGTGCAATGCAAAATTAACAAAGCTTCTTAATGTGTAAGATTCTAGACTTTAATGTGATAAATGCTCACTTTGAATTAGCTAAACAATGATGAACTACCAATGACAGCAATGCTACCAGCCAGACTGCATTAGTACACATATGATGCTCAATTCTGAATCTCTAATCAGAACACTCAATCACCCTGTTCTCAGTGCAATAGGAAAATACTGTTCATAAAAATTGGTTTATCAGTGTGGTGAAGAAATTGAAGAAAATAATATAAGCTGATCACAGCATACAGAGTGCACAACATATGACTTCAAGAATCCATATGACTTTAACTGGGAATGAAGTTTGCATAATAACAAAGAGAGATGAAAATATTTGAAAACAAAAGAAAAGTAAAACCAAACAGCTAAACAAAATATAATGACAGAAATTATATGCCAGCCTATGAGACATATTGAAGTGGGTTATTTCTATACTGGTTCATGGCTGGACTTGATGATCTATAGTGATCCTTTGAAACTCAAGAGTTTTTATGAATAAAGCACCAATTTAGAATTTAGAATGAGTTATTTCTTAAAATATATAATCTCAGTAACAGGAATCTTGTATTTGTGAAGGTATTTTTCAAGCTAAAAGCAATTTACATAGGTAAACTTTTACATAGGCAAACACCATCATTGATTAGAAGTTAAATGTAAATCTGGAGATATCTATATATAGAGAGAGAAGCGGGTGGTTAGGGAGGGAGGTGGAGTCTTGCTAAATTGCTCAGTTGGCCTCAAAGTAGCAATTCTTCTGCCTCAGCCTCCTTAGTAGCTAAATTATAGGCCTGTGTCACCATGCGTGACTGTTTCAATATTTTTATATCTGTATTTATAGACAATTTATTCCAAAAACAAAAGCTATTCAAATAACATTAACAAGGAATTTTAAATTTTAATTGAAGGCTAAAAGCTTGAAATCTCAGAATTACTTTATTTTATCTATGGAAATTTGTTTTTTTTAAAGTTGAAATTATTTATATACCTGCTAAGTACATTAAAGATACAATTTGTAGACACTTGCTCATTCCAAAAGGGAGTCCAGAAATTTAATGTTGTTCCAAATGCTGTCCATGTATTCCATTTATGTTGCTATTTAGAAAAAGAACAAGTTTTTTTTTTCAAAATAAAATAAAGATCCCTGTATGAAATAATTATATGTATTGTTATTTGCTAAGTTTTCCAAACTTAAATTCAGGTAGATAGCAAGCTACATAAGCAAAATCTTATTAAAACATATGACAGTCTTGCCAATAAAGCAAATTTGTGCCTTGGCTTTCGTATAAAATAAAACATAGTTTTCATCATCTCATTTATCTTAAAAGTCTATACTGAAATTACAAATAACTGCTCATTCTCTATAGTGGAATAAAAATGGAATCTTTCAGTGATGATCTAGTACAAGTACACACTTAAATTTGGCATAACGATTTTAATGGATATTTTAAGACATGATTAGAACCATGGGATATATTTGAATCTCGTTATCATCACTTACTAATAGTCGTCTTAACCTGATTTTGCTTTTAAGTAAGTTTAATTTTTTTAAACAATAATGGGTCATGCTGTTTCTAAAATTATTGGACAAAGTCGACTTACACAATCCACCATTTAGGAACTGTTCAATAAATGGTAGGCTTTCCTAATGTCCTCATTAGACTGCATCAATCATCTAGGCAAATGGACTACATTTCAGTAGTCACCCAGCATTACCTCTATATGATAGTAATGCAAGCTAAAACAAATAAACAAAGCCCTATGTGCTATTATGGAGCTACAAAGAGGAAAAGTGAGGGAAGAAAGACTGATTCTGACTCACAGAATAAAAGGATTCCTGAGATGATACTATCATTGAAACAAATGCTTTGATGAGGGGTAGAATTTCAACAAGTAGAAATTGTAAACCTTAAGCTATGAAAAGATTATCCAGTCTAATACCTAATTTAAATTATTTCCTAAGTAATTACCTATCTTTTCCAGAGTCCCTTCCAGTCTTTCTATTTGGCTTTGTCATTTTATTTGAATAAACTGTCTTTTTAAAATGGATAATTTTAACAGAAAAAACAAAGCTACAAATTATTTTCTTTTTTTATTATATACTCGCAGGCCTTAGGTAAGACATCAGAAATGCTCTTCAGGTCAGACCTATGAATGGCATTTAAAATGCTTTTTATATGTCTAGACACCCCTGCCAGAAAGTGTGTTCTCTACATGCACACCTGCTCCCAGCTCCTGCCATGGCCATTTACTTGTTTCATATGAAGCACATTCTTTTGCTTCTCTAAACCCCAATTTAGCAGGTTTACAATGCAGATGATGTTAATATCTACATCATAGGTTATAATGGTTGATATAATAGCAGTATAATCAGTGCAAATCAGTACTAAGCAGTGTCTGGTTCAGAAAAAGTTGTCTATAAGGCTGGGACGTAGCTCAGTGGTAGTGTACTTGCCTAGCATATATGAGGTCCTGCATTCAATCCCTAGTACCACCAAAAAACAAACAAACAAACAAACTTATCTACTATTGGCATTGTTATCACTCTTCCTTGTTAATCCCCTAAAATGTTTTAGAATAGATATTTAACCCTGGCAGGAATATTATGTCAGTTGTATTTTTAAAAACAAAGTATTTAGTTTTAGAAGCACCATATTTAGAAAGAAATTGTTATAATAATCATGAAAAAAATAAGTAAATATTGAAGAAAACTTTTTGTGAACCAAATTGACAATAATTAGTCAGACAAGTTTAATCAAACTTATTTATGACCACAAAATACCATGCAGCTGACCCTATGGTTGAATACACATTAGAGAATTTTGTAGTCTTTGAATTTAGACACTTCTAATTCTTCATGCACAGAACCATCTACTAAAACAAGGAAAGCTACTAGGTTGAATGGGAAGAACTTCACATAGTTAGCTCCAGAAGATTTGTGTCTCTTTATATATCCCAGGGTTTAGCATAGTACCTTCCACTTAGTAGGCACACTCAGACTTGTGGAATGAAGATGTGAACTGGCTTTGGAGACGATTTTGAGGACTGACTTTCTCATGCCTTCTCTGTGACCTTCAATAAAACCTTTGAGTTTGTCTGGCCTTTGTCATCTGCAACAACAAGAGAAAGACTAAGACTCTAAAATTCTAATCAGTAGAAGTGACTTGAGTGAAACAAGCTGGGAGACTGCAGCTAAACTGAAAGATCAGAGCCACCTTACTAAGTGCTCAAAATGAATGGCTCATTTAGCTCGCCACGGTATGTTGGTCTGCTTTTTGTCACAGTGATAAATACCTGAGAGAAACAATGTAGAGGAGGAAAGATTTATTTTGGCTCATGGTTTCATAGGTTTCTGTCTATGATTGGCTGGCTCCAAGGGAGAAACATCATGGTAGAAGGGTGTGGTGAATGAAAACTGCTCAACTTATGGCAGAAAGGAGAGAGAGAGAGAGAGAGAGAGAGAGAGACCGACCCCACAAGAAATACCCTTCCAGGGTATATCCCCAGTGACCTACTTCCTCCAATTAAGCCCATCTCCTAAAATATCCACAACTTCCCATAATGCCATCAAATTATTAATTCGTTGGTGGATTAATCCACTGATGAAGTTAGGGCCGTCATGATCCACTTTCCCAAAGCCCCACCTCTGCATTATTGCAGCATTGGGACCAAAATACAGGAGACTTGGGAGGTCATTCCAGATCCCAAAAATAACCCAGGGGAAATAGTTAGTAATCACTAGCTTTATTCCAGTTTACCTGAAAACAGTTCCTAGATGAGCTGATGTTTCACATAAAGTCATTGTGCATAAAAACAAGAATCTATCACCAAACTCTTTTTGCTCCTTAATCCAGCTCCTCATGTTGCAGTCATCCTTGGTTGGTCTCTAGTAGAAGAAATTTTTTTTCTCCCTTTGGTAATTGAGGGTCACTGATCCACCCTAATAAAAAACAAGAACTATACAAAATGTTGATTTAGGGTACTGTTTGTTATTTTGTGTTTAGAAAGGGAAGAGAAAAATCTACTATTCATCCATGCTTTAAATTAGAAACAGAGAACATGAAGCGCTATTCACCAGATATACTTGTTTTATATTAGAGCCAATTAAAGGAAAGAGTCAGAACAGGAGATAAAAAGAAAGAGAACAGAAAGGGAGGGAAAGAGAGAGAGAGAGAGACATAACTTTGGGGTTTGCCAAGCCCTGAGAGGCAATGACTCTTACTCATAATAATCCTTGGAAAAACAAAGCAGAACCCTTTAGATAAAATAAATAAATAAACTTTACTGGAATTAGTTACAAATTATGTTTTAATTACTGTTTAAAATCTGAAAGCATAGCAAGCCTTGCTCTTACTTTCAACCCAGACAAAAGTCTCTATCTTCTTTCACATGAAAGAGGGCATATAATATTTGATTTGCATGGGAAAAAAAAGAGGAAAAGAGGTTCTTTTTATTTTTGTTTCTTTGCTCACATTTTATTCTTTTTAAAATTTTAATTAATTAATTATTTTTTGTGTGTGATGCTAAAGGTTTGGACCCAGGACCTTGGTACATTCTAAACAAGTACTTTACCACTACACACATCTTTGCAGACATTTCAGACACTGATTCTAAACAATGTTAAAGGCAAGTTGCATATTTGCACCTATAGAATTAATGATATCTTTTCAAGGTAGTTGCCAAAGGTATCAAATAAAATTCAGCCAAAAAAAATTTTGTATCTAGCTTGTAGACCAGAGCATTCTCACCTTAATTGTTAAAATAACCCTTAAGGACTTGTATTTATGCTTTTCAAGACAATTGATACAAACCCTCACCTCTTTTCTTAGATTATATCTGAATATATTTCATCAATATTGTGAACTGTCATCACAGTTCTACTTTCATGTATATCTTTAATTAAAGCAAGTATAGCTCTTTCTCAGAGCTATATTTTTTCTCCTGACAACTATGGACGATTCAACCTTTAAGTTTATTTTGACCACAGCTAACTAGTTAAGGGAATCCTACATTGACTCTCTGTTCAAATCACTTTGATGTGTCTGTTTTGGTAAATCAGAACCTGGAGATCTGCACTGTCAGAAGTTTAACAGGGCTGCATTCAAAAGTAGTCATCTTGTGTTCCCTGAATAGTATACTTCTCAAAGCCTATCCACTATTATCCTTATTTTGTTAACTCCATGGTGTGATTTTTTCATTTAGAAGTTCATTATGCACTGAGATCCTGATAAACATCCTATTCTGTTGTGTGCATACCTTCCAAGTTTCCATCAGCTTAACATGGCTGTTGCTTACTTAAATATAATTTTTCTTATAATATTTTGTTAAACCATACTTATTCTATCTCCAAATTAGTTATTTGCAATCAATTACTGAAAAAGTCATCTTCTTCATACTGAATGTAATGAGAACTGAAAATATTCCTATTAGGTAATGTGAGTGTTGGTTGGAAAACTTTTAAATTGAAATTATATAATAAAATAATTTTATTTCCACATTAGAGTATGAGATTTGAAATGACAGAGGAGGGCAATAAGTAATGGGTTTGCTTTAACAAAGCCCATTCTGTTATAAGGTAATAGGTGTTACTGGCCAATAGAGGAAACTCTCAAATATGGAAATATAAAATAGAAACTGAATGAGAGAAGTTGAACTTACTTTAAACAGTAAATGTATGATTTAAAGATATAAGTGTATGTTAAAGGTGACATATGCCCATTTGTATTAATATTTTCGTAATATGCAGCTTATTTATAGTATATTTCATCTATTTTTCTTAATCAAATTAAAACACAAGTACTTCTGGGCTCAGTGGGACATGTCTATAATGCCAGCAACTGAGGAGACTGAGGCAAGAGCATCTCAAGTTCCAGGTTAGCCTCAAAAATTTAGCAAGGCCCTAAGCAAGTCACTGAGTCCTGTCTTAAAATATAAAGGGCTTGGGATATAGTTCAGTAATAGAGTGCCCCTGGGTTTCATCTCCAATACCAAAACAAATGAACAAATAAACAAATAAAAACCATAACAGTGTGCCTAAGTTTTCACAGGAACAGAATGACAATATATCATTTTAACAAAGCTGTTAGTCTATTTCTTGACACAACACCTGTATACTTTTTCTTCAACTCTTTATAATTTTAAAAGTTTTTTTTAAAAGTTTATTTATTTATTTTTTTAAAGAGAGAGTGAGAGAGGGGGAGAGAGAGAGAGAGAATTTTTTAATATTTGTTTTTTAGTTATCGGCGGACACAACATCTTTGTTTGTATGTGGTGCTGAGGATCAAACCCGGGCCGCACGCATGCCAGGCGAGCGTGCTACCACTTGAGCCACATCCCCAGCCCTCTTTATAATTTTAAGGAGAGACTAGAAAAGGGCACCATTTTCTCCCCAAAATTATATTTAACAATTTTTTTTCAGTTTTGCATACATAGTTAATTTTCTCATATCATGTCTATAGATATGACCACATGTGAACAAAGAAGTCAAAATAAGTCCCCAAGACTGTAGCATTCTATTAGTATTTAGGATCTACAAAAACTATGAATGACTGGATATTGTGCTGCTAACATATGCAGATGGGAAGTGAAGATGTCAAAAACTGAGAAGGTCTTAAATCAAAGAGACAGATATATAAGAAAAAATAAAGAATACAAAACAGTGTTCCAGTGGTAGGCAGGAAAGAAAATGTAACCCAAGACAGTATGAACTTCAGAATAAAGAAGTCATTCTGTAAAGTAGGTTATTTAAATTTAATTTTCTTCATCTATAGAATGTAAGGATAGGGGGAACAATGTCCTACAACACTTTGTTCTGACCCCTCGAAAAGTTTAAGCTCAGGACTTTGACTCAGGGTGTTTCCTTTGCTTATAATAATTTTCTCTCCTATCTTCTCTCGTTTTAGCCCTATCATGAGTATGCCCCCAGCCACCAGGCCCCAGTCTTTGTCTCTCTGATGATTCTGTTTAATTTCTAAAAAGCACATACCAACATTGAGAATCACGCTATTAAATTTATATGTCTATTTGTTTTTCATGGTAGTAAGAATAATATGATGTCAGGGTCTTGAATTGTATAATTCCTGACAGTTTCCCCAGAATCTAGTAACAGTTCCCAGTAGATTAGTGTGCAACAGTAAATAGCCAACTAAGTAATTAAGTAGATAAAAGTCTATGGCTTCCTTTAAAATGTCAATATTCAAATTCAACAGATCACCTAACAAGAGTAGGATCTTGAGCAACTTACCTGAATTTCATTAAAGGATAATGATATTTTACAAGGTTATGAGATAAGATAAAGACTTTAAACTCTTTATTCTGTGCCTGCATTGTAATAAGGGTGCAAGAAATGTTGGCCCCTATTATTCTAAATTTTGCTTCTAACAGGGTGTTCATTTGATTGTTTTTAGGGTACAATAATAATGAGGGTTCAAAAAGACTGACTGTTTCCTGTTTTCTCAGTTTCCTGTCTATTGGGAAACCAGAAACAGCACTGGTAACAAGGCAGTTCATAAATGGAAGGACGGCAGTTGGCCACAGAAAATGAACAGGGCCTTTCCCCATGCAGCCCTGCCCTCTCATTTACCTTGAATAAGAAGCTTTACAAAGCAAGGACAGGGAACAAGGGGGCATTATGGAGGAAGTGCTACCATTTCTCCTCCAGGGGGATTGTCTTGTAGTACCTTGGTAGAAACACTCATGCTCTTTCTAATCTGTCCTGGATCACAAGCAACCTCCAAAAGACAGCAATTAGAAAAAGTTCATATGTATTCCTTGTCAAACAGTCAAATGACTCTCTCAGCTGCAGCTTCCATTCAGTAAAAAAAGCATAGAAATAATGATTTTACTCTTTTAGTAAATTTGTTGCTTTCTGCCTATTCTTCCCAGTAGTGTTCATACTGATATGAACTTTCCTTTCAAATATATGATTTGTGTCTTCTTGGAAACAGACCTGCACATTTATTTATTAAATAAGATCAATTAGAATGAGAAACCAGCACTTTGTAAACTGGGATATATTTGTATTGCTTGTATTCACTCCTTTGATGATGTGTTTTGCTCATAATTAGTGTTGACAAAAGCAGTTTTGAAATTTTTAGCTCATCTCAAAACCAAATGGAAAACCAATACAAATTTTTTCCTTAATAGTAGCGAAAATTTTGAAGATGAAATGGCATAATGTTTAGGGTCATCATAATAGCAAAAGTAGTAATTTGGAGACAATTATGGAAGGGAAGAAATTCTTTACAGAAAGTAATTTAGGTTGCTAAATCCATTTTATTATATGGAAATTATCTTCCTAATACTAAAGTCTTGTGTTTTGTAACAACAACAACAAAAAATCACAGTGTCTTTATTGTTTTGTTGAGTTACTTAAACATATGTTTTATTATAGAGGCAATTTTATATTACTTGATGCTGTTTTATACTACTATATGTGACAAAAAATGATTACTGTACTTGATTAAGATCAGTCATGTGATAATGATGTCAGAAAATAATAGCTAAATTAACATGGAGTGCTCTCCATAGGTTGAATGTTATGCTGATCATATGGTGTGATTTATATCACTTAACCTTCAATCTATTTCTATGAAAGTTCCTACATTATAGATAAGGAAACTAAGGATGAGAGATCTTAGATGATGCAAATTCATCCTGTAAGTAGATGGCAGGGTTTGGATTCACTCTCAGGTCAGGCTTCGAAACCCACTCTGAATCACAAGTCCTGACTTGATGCTACCTGTTTCTAATCATTCCAAAAGATAATTCAAGAGGCATGATTACATTATATAATGTAATAGTGCTGTTGATGCCCTCACACCAATTGCCTCTAAATCTGCTGGCTGAAATTGCATATTGAAATGTGTTCTAAAATAATTGCATGCAGAGAATGTGAAATGGAAATAATCCAGACCATGAACCATATTTTCTATTTTGCGGTTATGCTAGAATAGAAAGGAGTATTGTAAAAATTGAAGAAAGCAGAAAGAGTTTTGTAAAACATTCTCTTAGTGTATACATAATTGCCTCAAATATTTTGAGTAAAAATAAGGACATATAAATTTTAAAATAGGTAAAACTTGTTACAAGATAACACTGAAAAATACCCCTGGATTTCAGAGTCTCATTTAAACATATCATGTGTTTACCAATATATATTTTTGCTTTTCATTTATAAGTTGATTTTTATACCAACTCACTTACATACACTAATGAATATGTTTATAGGGAAATGATATGCATCCCTAGAAAAATCTAAGCCATTTTACAACTGTACACTGATGGAAACCATATGTTAGATAGCATCTGTTTATATTTGTTGAAGTTTCACCACGCCTAGAGGCAGAAATGAGAGAAGCTAAAGCAATAGGTTAATGTTTTGGATAGTAAGCTATATTTTCACAACATGACCTGACAATGATTTGGCAATGATCCAGTTTATCTCATAAATCTGGAAAACTACATTCAATGTCAAGGTCTCCAAAGCAGATGTCTGATTTGGGTTGTATAGAGTGGATTATCTAGGATGATCATAGTGTTTGGATGATTTCATAAAATATTTAAATACATTTTCAATTTCTATAATGAAATGGTTTCCAGAATCCTGTCTTAAATATTTGCTTAGTTTTGATATTAAGTTTTAAAACAATTTTAAGTGTTTTAATATTTGCCCATAATTACATTAAGTCTACAAAACAGAAATGCACCAGGAACCTTTTCCTACATATTAAGAAAACAAGATGTCATTTTTGTTTGTTTCTATAATTACAATAATCATGTCTTTAGAAGAGAACATATACCAACAGCTCATTTTTAAGTCCTTACCTTTTGAGATAGATTGAAGTAGGAGTAGGATCATGAGAAAGTGAGAATTCAGAGAGGAATAGAAACACCGAGTATTTAGAGAAGGGTAGGACATTTAAGTGTACACAAAGCAAATTTAAATTATTTTTAGGAACTGGGGTTGTAGCTCAGAGTAGAGTACTTAGCAAGCATGAGACCCTAGGTTTGACCCCCAGTACCACAAAAATAAACAAACAAATAAATAAATAAAATTGTATTTGACTAACTACAGGTAGCATTTTATTTTAATTTCTTCCAATCTTCTCATATGTGGATATTAATAATATAAATTGTCACAACTAAAATATAAATGTTGCTTGTATTATAGTTCTCAGCCTGTGTCTTTCAGCTCTTGGTTTTGCCTTCATGTATTGCTACTTTTATGTTTGTTTTCCTCTACTTTGATATTTATATTTCTTCATTCCAATGTATTCCTTAAAAAGTATTTCACATTTGCTGTCTAAGCAAAGTTTTACAGTATAACAGTCATAAATGGAAAATTATGTAATTTTTGTTTACATGCCCCCCCCACTCACACATCTTAACCAATGAACCTAGATATAATGGTGTTGAAGAGAAAAGGGCAAAATAGCTCAGTTAAAGAAAACATTTTTCTCCGTGATGGTAGTTGAGCTGCTTAAATTCTACTGCAAAAAAAAAAAAAAAAAGTGCATATTTGAATGGGCAAGCCATTCGTCCCTAAATAATACTTGGCACTCTGTAGACATAGAGTAAGCTCAAAGCAGGCATTTAAAAATAAGAGCATGTGATCAAATTTTATGTTCACAATGTCCATCATAGAATATGGTAAACCACACATAACATAAATGATTTGGAAAGTATATATATTTTATTAGACCTTTTCTACTATTCCTTCATTGAGAGTGAAGAGAATTTCATTCTTTTATTGTTGAATTTCCTCAGCAATAACAAAAAGAATTCTACTTTTTGGTCCAAAGTTTTTTTTCTTTTCTATAGAATATCAATAACTTTTTATAACAAACTTGATTCCTACCTGCCTTTTATTACTCCTATACACTTAAAGTCCAAGTAAAAGTAAATGACTCTTTAATATGCTACCAGCAGTTCTCAGCTCTTTCTATTTTGATGGACTCTAGCTAGGTTTCATAGACTTGCTGGTATATGACTGTACTAATCACTCTGATGATCGTTCCAAGAGCCATCTTTTCTTTGAAACCTTTCTAAGAATTCACCACTAGTACCATCCAACTTTGTGGAAAGCATGTATTGTCAGTCCATAATCCTGATTTGTATTGCATTTCCTTCCATGGTCTTTAAAACATTATAGCTCTATATAGAATCACAGGCATAAAACTGGAAGAGATTCCAGAGGTAATATAGCCTAAAATTCATGTTTTAAATATAGAAAACCTTGATATCTGATTCTAACATTCTAAGTAGATAGCCATTTTAGGATACAGGGATAAAGGGATACAAGGATAAATTTGGGTGAAATTTTCTTAAAGATTTCATAGTAGGTATTTTTGACTTAAGTTGTACAGGATGGATTATTGAGGATGACCATGTATACAATATTATTAAAATATACAAAATGAAATTCTATGTGTCTGATAATGAAATGATTCCTCATGTATCCTACATATATGTTCAGACTTGACATTAAGTATTCAGCTTCAAGTGGGTTTCAGTCTATAATCTTAAAATGTTACCTGTAACAACCCTTCAAGGGATGCCTTAGGAAGCACTGCTTGAGTCTACCTTTGAGTTTGGGTATGATAGCCATGCAGACAAGCTTGGGGTGGATGAGAATCCAAGCTAAAAAATAGTGTTGTTTATCATTAATGATGACATTTAACTTGAAATCTGTTTCTACATAAACATGGACGGTTCTTCTCCTTTGTTTTACATAAAAGGAACTTCAGTAAAAGATGGTGCTATTTTAAAAACTTATGTGTATCTGGGGCAATGCAGAAAAAAAATCAGCAAAGCACAGACGACCTCATTGGTTGCTAAGTCTACATTTTTATCAGTTCATCTATTTTAAATGCAATGATGTCTTTTGTGTGGTTGGTCAGCATGATTATTACCATCACAACAAAACAAGGAGAATATGGACTGTGATGAAAAACACATTATCTGTGTGAGAATCTGACAGAGACATTCAAAATATTCAAATTAATTACCGACATAAATTTTTGATAATTTATCTGCACTGAATCTCAGTTTCTGCTTTTGGGAAGGGAATTTATAGACTAATCATGCTCAGATATTAACAGAAGAAATTTATGTACAGGTTTTATATGGGAAATTTTCAATACCTACATATGTCTAACTCTGCTAAAGTAACACTTTGCCTCTAGGTTTGAGGCAATTACTGGTTTACTTTAATTAAGGTTTTATCTTGAGTGGATCTTGGGGAGATTACAAAATTGGAGCAGCTTCTGTGAATTGGAAATGTGTCTTATTTTAATGATGTTTAATATAAATTGTAGAAACATTTTATGATGTCAAAACACTTTGTTTCTCTTGCCTTGTAGGAGTCTAAGTTGCCAAAGGATTACCTTGCACAAAAATCTGTTCTTCTCTTTCGTTTGTAATTCTATTGTAACAATCATTCACTTCACTGCAGTGGCCAACAACCAAGCCTTAGTGGCCACAAATCCTGTGAGTAAAACGAGGCCTACCTTTTCAGTTCAAGGGTCTGGTGGGGAAGAGAAGGAGAATCAATGCGGGGATGAGTGTCTGGCGCACGTAGCATGTGTCTAAGTAAACAGGCATGTATGTTTTCAGGTCTGACATACAGAGTATACGTAGCTATATTACAATCCAGAAAGATAATGTATTGCTCAATATTTCCTAAAACATAAAAATCTAATAGTAAAAGGAGGAATATATCTATTTCAATTATTTATACATATTATATAGATTATCACTTCATTTTATGGCTATACTCAGTGGAATGATGACTTTATGACACTCCATCCAATGTGAAAAAACAATCAGCGTGACAAACTTTGCATAACTAGAAACAACAATATGTGAAAATAGGAACTTCAATTTGAATTGTACTTTTTGTATTAGGCTGACTTTAAAAAGAATATAAAACCAGGAAAATAATGAATGATACATGTCCAATTTCAATTAACATAAAATTTTAAAAAGATCTATCAAACCTTCATTATCTCAAACATTCTGAGATTGTTTCCTTGCAAGTCATTTTTTTAAAACACAAGTTAAAATTGCCTTATATAATTGTGTATATTTTATGCAACCTATGTGCCTGTGTATGTGTATTTTAATTAAAATATACAACAATGATGACATATAAATTCAAATTTTTATGATTACCTAACTTCATAATGTTTGTAGTTTACACTATAATTCTGGATATGGATTTTGTGTGTGTGTGTGTGTGTGTGTGTAATGTAGTGTCATTGTGTGTGAGTGTGTGTTTTAACATTATCTAGTTACTGAAATCAGATAAGGAAAGGGATTTTCACTCAATGGGTCAATAAACAACACTCTCATATGTGTTTTATGTGTGTTTTTAGGGTAATTTCCAAAGTTCTAAAATTCCCTTCATTGTTTGCTCATGTGCATCCGGATTGTTTAATCTTGTGTATGTTCCACCCTAAAGTCACTGGGTTAGGAAACACACTGGGGTATAATTAGTAATATAAAAAACTGGCTAACATCCTGTCATTTTAGAATGAATTTCTCTAGGTCAGGAGATTCAGAATTTTGTCACAAAATTGTAAAGCAAGTTTCTAAACCTTGTATGTTTGTTACAAAAAATGTTTTGTTTAATACACAAAACACAAATTACAGTCTAATTACTTAATATCTTCTTGGGAAAATGTATTATTTATTTATATCATCAATGCCATGTGTAGCAATGTATTTTTCTGAAACTAGATATAAATTCTTATCCAAATAGTTTATAGATTAACATTTTGTTGAAATCAAGTTGCCCAATTTAAAATGATTGAGCTGTATACATGTAGTAAGAATTGTAATGCATTACACTGTCATTTATTTTTTTTAAACTCAATTAAAAAAAGAACATATATAAAAAGAACATGAATATAACACTCATTTCTATTGTATAACATGTATGATAATGCAAATTTGTTTACTTTAACAAATAAACAAATATCTAAATAAAAAATAAAATAAAATGAATACCTAAAAATCATAGAGATAAAAGGAAGTTTAAGATTATTCCCTTCATCAAGGGAGTAAACTCTCTCTTATGCTTTTGTGTTTTCATTATCCAATACTTGAACCTCCCTCTTCCTGTTTCTGTAAGACTAGAGGAGGGAAAGTGGAAACCTCAGGAAAAGAGGAAGAGAAACTATATTTTTTTCTTCTTCATGCCTACATTAAGCTTTCATATTTTGTGTTTGGATAAGGTAGTCAATTACCTCATTAGAGTATTATTTAATAAGTATTTTCACTAATAGCATGCAACATTTAGATACTTTTAATAGATTGTTTTTAACATTCTTAATTTTTTTCTGACAGAATGCAACGATTGAGAAATTCATAGTTAAAATAGATGTAAAGTACATGTGAAATATTTACACTTATAATGACATAGTAACTAGAGTGCATTATGGAAACACAAATTCATAAATGAAGTGATTTGGAATTTGCAGAATTTTCTGAGAGACATACCATTACATATCTTTAGAGTCTGTGGCTAAAAAATTTAGAAGCACCATGAGTATAAAGACTAGCATTTACAAATCTTAACCATTAACATGTGAAATTTGTGTGAAGAGCAGAAACTTTCATGTTTCCTAAAACAGAGTATTGCTTTACATGTTGATTCACAAATAAAGACAGATCATTTCCCTCTTCCCACAGGTTAGTTGTAAAGTGTCTCAGTTTATCCACCTTTACCTGATGGGCTGCAACTACTTCTGGATGCTCTGTGAAGGCATTTACCTGCACACACTCATTGTGGTGGCTGTGTTTGCTGAGAAGCAGCACTTGATGTGGTATTATTTTCTTGGCTGGGGTAAGTGCCCCTACATACATCTGCTGATTCAACTGTTTAAGAAAGGTTTGAGAGGGGTAAGGCTTTTTTTTTTTTTTTTTTTTTTTGTAATAACAATATAATTTAATATATCAGTGAATAGTTTAGGTTGACTGAATATATAGTGACTAAAAAGTAAAATGAGAATCATGAATTAGAGATCTAGTCTCTTCCTGGTGTCAATAAATGAATAAAGCCATGAAAAAAAAAGTATTTGTTTTCCACATAAACTCTTGACATGGAATTGTTCCCAAAGCAAAGCAGCGACATACTCTGGTGTATTTTAAAAAGTAGCTGAAATATTTTAAAACGTATAAAATGCACAAATTGAATTCAACAAGACCAGTTTCCCAAAACATGAGTAAAATAACTTTTACTTATTTATCATCTGTTTAGATCAAGGTAAGGAATAGATACAGCTATAAAGAGGTTTGTGTATACATAAACACAATTTTTAGAACATTCTAGATACCTTTATCAAGCATTTCTTCATCTGATTTTGTAAAACTTTGATTTAGAAGGTTAAAACCATGCAAAATTGCTGGTATAAAACATTTATCTTCCTTCTTTTCAACAGAAAATGACTTACTATTAGTCTGTCTCTCATAGTAGATATTCTTGTCAGGCTCACATTTTCCCATTTTTGATTGTATACTAAATATTAGCCAATTTCATCTCTTAGACAATATATAAATACTGGATTTCTTCTAGGCTTTGGCATTCAAGCAGCACATTTATGGACTTAAGCTCTGAGGTCCACCAACTCAAAATGACTTATATTAGAAGAAAATTTACACCTACATACACACAAACACAAAAATAAAAATACATAAAAGTATATTGTACTTATTGCTTGACCATACAGGTGATATTTACTCAATAAACATATAGTGGTCAGTTTTGGTTTTTTTTCTCCAAGAATATCTCTGACTTTCATACTTTATGACTATTTTAGGAGTTACATCTATAAAGAAAACTGCCTATTTTTAATTTTGATCTCTTGTATCTGTAGGATTTCCACTGATTCCTGCCTGCATACATGCCATTGCCAGAAGCTTATATTACAATGACAAGTAAGAGACTCTCTACAGTTTCTATTAGAGTTAAATGAAACATAAATCTTCAACATAACATCTTTATTTTTTTCCCTTAGTTGCTGGATCAGTTCTGATACACATCTCCTTTACATTATCCATGGTCCAATTTGTGCTGCTTTACTGGTATGTAATTAAGGTTTTCTTTATCTCAACACTGCTCATATTTGTGAATCTTCTGGCTGTGTTACATTCTTCAGGGTCTCCATTGTCAGAAATGGAAATGATGTCCTCACAGTGCTTAACTGACTAGGGTCCACTGGAGCCCTCCTATTTGAGGTGTGGGCAATAAAGGCCACACCTTTTTATAAGGCAATGTAACAGGGAAAGAGCAGGAAGTAGACATCAGAGCTAGACCTAATGAGGGGACAGAGTGTGTTAATGGAGTTGGACAAGTGCTGGGAAGAGTTACAGGACCAATGCTGGCCTTGGTTTCAGGAAAAATCCAGCATAAAACCATAGCATCAATGAGAAGGAGCTACAGAAGAAATACTGAAGCTTCTCCCTCCTTCCATAGTATGATCTTTCTTTGGCCAAATACAGCCAATGTCAGAGGGCAAGAAAGTACAAATGGAGATATCATCCTCAGATGTAAAATCCTGGGGCACAGAACAAGAGAGAAGATGGGTCTGATAAATTAGGAGGGCAACTAAGAAAACATCATTCTCGAAAGTATATAATAATTAAGAGGGTAAATTCTGATAACTGATTTCCTGGGTTTAAATTTCACTTGTACTTCTATTGCTGTGTGACCTTAGGCAATTAAACTAATTATTCTGTGCCTCAAGTCTGTCATTCTAAGGAATGCAAAAATGGTGACTTTTATTGCAACAATTAACTGTCTGAAAATGTACAAAAGCAGAAGAAATCCCATTTGTTATATGTATAAGCACACATACACATGCACACAAACAAATAATGAAGGAAGTTAAAGGTCTCTAATGAAAATTATAAAATTGGTAAATAAATCATAGAGGACACACACACTATTGAAAGATATCCCATATTCATGGATATTTACAGCCAAATGATTTTCTACAAAGGTTCCAGGAGCATAAATTGGAGAAATGACAGTTTCATCAATAAACAGAGATGGGAAAAGTGCATAAACAAATGCAGAAGAATCAAACTAGACCCCTACCTCTCACCATATGCAAAACTCAACTAAAAATATATTGAAGACCTAAATGTAAAACTCAAAGTTTTGAAATGCTTAGAAAAAAGCAGGGAAAACACTTCAAGATATCTCTCTCTCTCTCTCTCTCTCTCTCTCTCTCTCTCTATATATATATATATATATATATATATATATACACACACACACACACACACACACACACACATACACACAACAAAAGCAAAACTACACAAATAGGATTACATCTAAGAATCTTTTGCATGTCAAATAAAACAATTGATAAGTTAAAAGACAATCTACAGGATGGGAGAAAATGCTTGCAAAGTATTCATCTCATACAGGATTAATATCCAGGACATATAGAAACTCTAATATCTCAGTAGAAAAAAATAAAGTCTAATTTAAAAGAGGGCAAATTATCTGAATAGATGTTCTTCCAAAAAAGATATACAAAGGCTAGTGAGCATTGAATTAAAAATTCAACATCACTAATCATCAGGGAAATGAAAATCAAAACATCACATAGACATCATCTCATTCTAGTAAGAGTGACTATCATCCAAAATACAAAAAATAACAAATGTTGATAAAGATGTAGACAAAGGGGTTCTCATACACTGTTTGTACCATATGGAAAAGAATATGAAGTTTTCTCAAAAAACTGAAGGTAGAATTACCAAATGATTTGGCCATTATACTTTGGGGCATATATTCAAATAAAATGAAATCATTGTGCTATACCTGCACACTCATGGCATTTGCATACATAATAGCCAAGATACAAAATCAATGTTCACAATTGAAAACTCTTCAGCCATAGAAGGATTAAATCCTGTCTTTTGCAGCAACTCGTATAGTACAGAAGATATTATGCTAAGTGAAATAAACCAGGCACAGGAAAACAAATACTACATGTTCTCACTCATTAGTAGGAAATAACAAGTTGATCCCACAGAAGCAGAGAGTAGAATGGCTAGGAGGGGTGGGTAGGGGCAGTAGTGGGAGGGTGGATATCAAAATATAGAGGAAGGAAAGCAGTTCTCATGTTCTATTCACCATAGGTTATCAAGAGTCTATAGCAATTATTATACACCTAAAAATAAGTTGGAAAGAATTTGGAAATTCCCAACACATAGAAATGATATTTCAAAAACTCAAAATGTTAATTACTCTGATTTGATTATTGCATGTTTTCAAATTATGATAAAGTGCCATAATCAAATGTACAAATATTAATTATTAACTTAATAATAACAACAAATAGTGACTTTTTTAACAGGTTTTAGTAGTAAGTATTAAATGTGTTAATGTATAAAATATGCTTAGCCTGACATAGACATATAGAAAGCACATACCAAGTGTCAAATTCTGGGTTTGTGCCTTGTCCCACAAGACAATCAGTTAAAAATCCAACACATTTTTTTTTAATATTCTTTAAGAAAATCTCAAAGGCAGGTGTACTTCCTTTTCTTGCACCCTCCACATGCTAGGGACATGCATGACACACTGTGTTGAAGTGTACTCTGGACTGCCTGGCTTTGTACTCTTTGTACTCAAAGAGCCAGCTCTGCATCTTGGCTCTACCCTTGCTGGCTGTGTATCTCAAGGCAAGTTCTGCTTTGTTTTGTTTTTAACCTCTCAGTGACTTTGTTTCCTCATCTATAATGAGGGAATAAGGAGCATACTTCACAGGGTCTTGCAAGGATTAAATAAGATACTTCCTGCTAAGTGATTAGAACAATGCCCCAAATACAATAAACTGGAAAAAAAAAAACACTTCAAAAAGTTTCTTCATTGTAATTTCTACATGTTATCATGATTCTGTTCTTGCATTGAATTGTCTGTTCTAAGCAGAGCTCAAAGAAATTAAATGAGTTGTTAGGGCCACCCATGAATTTCTAGAACAAATATGAGAAAACATTTTATTCCAGAGATCTGACTGTACAAAGAATTATGTGATCCAAACTCCTAAACCAGAGAGATTTGAGAAGTTAAAACACCTAGCAAATGCAAAATGTAATAACAGCTAACTCAATCCTCAGAAAATCCTGTTCACATCAACTTCAAGAGAGAATAGATGGCATTGCCATGGTAAAATTTAAGAATATAGCCCATCAAGCTGCTCAGCAAGAGAGGAAGTGAAAATTCACTCTATTTGCAAACATTTTTGTATCTTATTGGCCTAAAACAAGATTAGAAGCCTGTTTTTCTACCAGTTTAAATTATCCTGCCCTTGTTTAAACTGCAGGGCCCTCCACTGGTTCTGCCAATTCCAAGGTCCTGGGCGGGGCTCTAGTAATTGTTCATATGGCCCAATGTCTTTGTACAATTTTTATAAATAACATATTTTAACCACAATCAGTTTCTTTCCATTCAGACTTCCTCTATCACATTTCCCTTGAGCAGGGTGGTATTAGAGTGATTGCAACACTTTCAGATCCTGCCAAGGGGAAGCTGAGGAGGATACATTTAATTTGAGTTCACTGGGAGATATTTAGGTCACTTCAGGGCATAGTTAAGGAATTGCTGGCCATCCTTGAGAGTGGCTTCCAGGAACCCTTCTATAGACACTGCATGGATTCACCCTGTGTTCTTCCATGACCCTAAGGTGGTTCGCTAATATGAAAATGTCTTGTTTCTATCTTGCTTTTGAACTTTATGGGTATCAAAGTAAAACAGGCTTCTCTTTATATAACTAGGTTGGTTCCAA